>NW_026577893.1:0-328496 GCF_029407905.1 Bubalus kerabau | reverse complement strand
CATAAAGTAGGCCCTTGTCCTAGTTTGAATGGAAAGGCAATAGCTGAGCTGAGGCCAATAAGGAGCCAGTCCCCTCTGACACATTCCCGAAGCCTGCTCCTTCATGGAATATAACTCTAGAATCTTGGAACGTCTTTGCAAGGCTGGCAAAGGGCAGTCAGGAACCAGCACCCTGCCTCTGGAATTACCGACTTCTGAGCAGATCTGGAGGTCTCCTTTAGGAGAAGCTAACCCATTCCTTCCAAATAGAGGCTTCAAAACACAGGCAGGTTGGCGGCCTTTCGTGCCCGAAGGAGGCTTGCTTTTCTCTCCTCCTATGAACTCCAGTTCCCAGCCTCTGGGAAAAGCGTATCTTGAAGATATTTTCTCAGGGGTTGTTTCCACGGAGCTGGGGCCGAGCCCGGGGCCCAAAGGCACAGGGGAAGGCAAGACCACATGGACAGGCCTATGCTCTGTAGCAGACCTCTAGTGAACCTCATCTCTCAGGAGCATTCTTGGCTCCTATAGAGACACCTCTGTGTGTGAAGCTGCGTACCTAACATAGGGGCACAGAGAGCCTGATTCTCTCTGTTCATTTTGACGCTGTCATTCAGAAAACAGCTTGAGAATCCATAAAATGCTCTCCCTTACCACCGAGAGAATTCTCACTGCTGTAGCCCTTGGCACTTTGTAGAAATCTGCACCCAAACGCTTTTCCAAGTAGGCCTGGGTGCTAGCTCGGATGAACAGGCAATGGCGGAGCTGAGGCCAGTAAGGCAACAGTCAGGTTTCACACACTCTGGCAGCCTGCTCCTCCAGGGACAGTAAGGCCTATTTTTCTCTGCAGGAGATTCGCTTGCCTTACTTCCTGTGAACAGCATTTCCCAGCCTCGGCGAAGCGGTTCCTGGAGATCTTTTCTCAGGGACAGTTTCCCCGGAGGTGTGGCGGACCTCGGGGACCCAACTCACAGGGGAAGGCAAAACCACATTGACAGGTCTATGCTCTGTAGGAGAGGTTTAGTGAACCTAATCTCTCAGGAACATTCTTGGCTCCTATAGAGACAACTCTGTGTGTGAAGCTACACTCCCAACATTGGTGCACAGGGAGCTTGATTCTCTCCGTGGGGTGCTGATGCTTTGTGGCAAAGCACCTGCTTGAGAATCCATCCTCTTAGGCTTCCCTCACCTTGACAGAGGTCTCATTGCTGTAGCCCTTGGCAGTTTGCAAAGAAGAAGACCCTTACCCTTCATAAAGTAGGGCCTTGTCCTAGTTTGAATGGAAAGGCAATAGCTGAGCTGAGGTCAATAAGGAGCCAGTCCCGTCTGACACATTCCCGAAGCCTGCTCCTTCATGGAAAATAACTCTAGAATCTAGGAATATCTTTGCAATGCTAGCAAAGGGCAGTCAGGAACCAGTACCCTGCCTCTGGAATTACCAACTTCTGAGCAGATCTGGAGGTCTCCTTTAGGAGAAGCTAACCCATTCCTTCCAAATAGAGGCTTCAAAACACAGGCAGGTGGGCTGCCTTTTCGTTCCCTATGGAGGCGTGCTTTTCTCTCCTCCTACGAACCCCGTTTCCCAGACACTGGGAAAAGTGGATCTTGAAGATATTTTCTCAGGGGTTGTTTCCACGGAGCTGGGGCCGAGCCTGGAGACCCAAAGGCACAGGGGAAGGCAAGACCACATGGACAAGCCTTTGCTCTTTAGTATAGCTCTAATGAACCTCACTCTGTCAGGATCTTTCTTGATTCCTACGGAGACACACCTGTGTGTGAAGCTGCGGCTACAGAGAGCCTGATTCCCTCCGTTTACCGCTGAGTCTGCATTGCCAAGCAACAGCTTGGGAACGCAGCCTGGGGCGCTTCCCTTCCCTCGGACAGAGCTCTCCTTGCGGTAGGCCTTGGTAGTTTGCATACAATGGGGCCCTAAGCCCTCTGCAAGTTGGCCTGGCTCCTAGGTCCAAAGGGCAGGCCAGAGCGGAGCTGAGGCTGTCAAGCTCCAGACACATCTCCCATACTCCTACATCCTGCTCCTACCCGGGCGTGAACGCTAGAAGCTGGGAAGGTACCTGGACCGTGCAGGGGCGGGGCGAACGCGGGCGGCGTGGGGCGGGAGTCGGCTTCTGGCGGGGTTGGGGGCGGGCTTCCCAGTTGTGCTCTCCGAGGTGGACACTGAGGCTGAAAACGCGCCGGGAGCGCACCCGGGACTGGGTAAACCCGGGCTGCGGGGGTCGAGATTCAGATGGCTTTGGGTGGGGGTCGGTCCCAGTTGTGCTCCCGGGGGTCGCCACTGCGGCTGGGAACGCACCGGGAGCGCGGCAGGGGCGGGGGTAACCCTGGCGGCGCGGGGCGGGGGTCGGCTCAAGGGGGGGATGGGGAGGGGTTCCCAGTTGCGCTCTCGGGGGTTGCAACTGCGGCTGGGAACGCCCATTTAGTCCGCTCCTGGGTCCCCAAGGATCGCCATCCCGTGGGTGCAGCGGAGGGCTGCGGACCACAGGTAAGGGAACTGGGACTGCGTGGAGCAGGGAACCAAGTATTCCGCCGTCTGTTGGCACATTCTCGGAGCTCCCCAACCTGGCGGTCGCAGAAAGGCCTTGCCTTTGGGGTCAAGGCCTTAACCGCTCCACCCCTCTGCTGAAAAATCTCAGAGTCTGCGCGGTTTTTCCAAGCAGCCTAGTGTCCTCTGGAAGTCCAAGGGACAGAACACTGAACTCTGGCCGGCTGGCCCAGCCCTGCTTCTGGCACTTTGTAAGCCAGCGGGCCCTTGAGCACCTGCTGGGATGGGAAAGGGAAGGGTCCACGGATTGCACCCTAGAAACTTAGTAGGGTGCATGGATTTCAAACCCTGGTGGCCGCCCAGGCAGCAAAGAAGGGGGGAGGGCACCTTGCTGCCCTTTCATGGCAGAATCTGTGGTTGTCCAGCTGCGTGGGCCTTTTCATGAGGACCCTGTGCAATAAAAGTTTGGTGTTTTGGAACTGAATAATTAGAACGTGTAAAAGCTTTAAATTATGTGGTGGTGTAATTAAAAAACAAAACAAAACAAAACCAAGCTCCAAGTGTTTTGCAAATGGAGGTTTAAATATTGAAGGACTGTATTCCTTGCACTGTGGCATTCTATCAAGAAGTGTGCAGGATTTTTTTTTTTTTAAGAAAAGTGTTCGAAGTGAGGGAAACAGGAAACCCAGAGGTGCCCCTGTATTTTGGGGAAGGCCTTAGGAGGTCACTTGGAAATGCTGCTGGCTGTGCGGGAGGGGGGCAGATGGGCTGTGCAGGCTTGTCCTTTGCATGGATGTTCTTGTGTGTGGAAACCCAGCTCGGAGCCATCTCCTGATGTGTAAGAATTTCGCAGACAAACCTTGAGCTAAGCAATGCATTTTTTCCTAAGAAAATGTTTGTCTTAAGCGATGTAAATATCCTATGTATTTCCGCTAGACTCTGGCTTCAGGTCGGTTCCCCCAAAAGGCTCAGAAGCGATTTGAACAAAACAGCATGTTTTCCTCCTAGCTTGTTCTCCTTATCTATGTTAAGGAAATGATATATTTGCCTGCAATACTGCCTTTCTTCAAGATTCATGTCAATCAAGTTTTGGCCCGGGATGACTCACCTGCTGCCAATATTATCTCAATGCATGTCGTGGGGGAGGGGCCTGGTGCCATTCCCTGAAACAGTTCCTTTCTTTCCTTAGTTTACTGCTAGTGCCTGTAGAATATCTGGCTAAAGACCAGCAGGGGGTACTCTTACTACCCACCCCCCACCCCGCCTCGAGTCTAAGTCAGCAGCTTTCTCTATCTCTTTAATACTTTAATAACACTTGATTACACAAAAGCTCTGAGCGATCAAATCATATCAAATCTTCATTTCAGATTGAAGATGCATTCCATGGTATTGCCATCTTAAGTCTTTCCATCGTTATGGAATATCTGTCCATGTATTCAGGATAGTTTTCAGCCAGGGTGTATAATTTCCAGTGTGCCAATCTTGTCATCCTCGTTACATCCATGGCAAAGTGTTTTATTCATGTTGATATTATTGAAAGGGAATTTTTTAAAATTCCTTTTCAGATTATTATCTGCTAATGTATACAGATAAAACTGTGTAATCATTCATTTTGATCAGTTTGGACAGCTTGATAGTTGTCTTTAATTTCTTTACTTTCTGACACTTTAAGATTATCCTGGGACACATATGTAATGCCTCACCCCTAAATTCAGACATGTGTTCAAAGAACTTCTGTCCTTTTATTTATTTATTTATTTATTTATTTACTCTTTAACATTGAAATCGTTTTGACTATGCTGGGTGTTTGTTGCTAGATGGAAGTAGCTAGGACCTCTGGACTGCAGTCTCTCATCTCTTGCTGACCTCTTGTTGATCTCTGCAGAATCCTGGTAGGTGGGAGCTTGTTAGTTCCTTGTTCCTTATCAGAACCTCCTGTGGTAAGTGTTTTTTTCTTCTCTGTTGCCTGGTAAGGGTGGGTGGTCATGGGCATCCCAAAGTTGGCTAGAAGTCAATTATTTAAGCAGGCTTGTGCATAGATATGGGAGAAGGCAATGGCACCCCACTCCTGGAAAATCCCAAGGACGGAGGAGCCTGGTAGGCTGCAGTCCATGGGGTGGCTACGAGTCGGACACCACTGAGCGACTTCATTTTCACTTTTCACTTTCATGCATAGGAGGAGGAAATGGCAACCCACTCCAGTGTTCTTGCCTAGAGAACCCCAGGGACTGCAGGGCCTGGTGGGCTGCCATCTATGGCGTGGCACAGGGTCGGCCTCAACTGAACCACTTAGCAGCTGCAGCAGCAGCAGCAGCAGCAGTGCATAGATATCAAAGGGGATGAGAACAGTCAGGTAGGATCACATATGCCATCGTGAAACACTACTTCTCCCCTTAGCCAAAGCTAACGAAAGATTTCTGTTCTAGGTCAACCTAGAAGAGATCACTTAAGAGGTAAAGAAACTTAAACTCCATTAGCAAAGGCAGTTCAACATCTCAAGAAAACTTGTGCTAGGCACAAAACTCTTTTCTGGAGGCCTACTTTCCCTACAACCTCCTTATCCCATTCTGTACCCATTCCTTTGCTTCTCCCGTCCTGAAAATGCCACCTGTAAGACAGAACTACTTCGTTTTCCTTCTTAAAGTGTGATTGCATTCCATACATTCTTGTAATAACAAGTCATACATTTCCCTTCAGCAACCAAGAACTGACTCTTATATTGGCATTTGATAGATTGGTGAGCATACCTATCAGTGATAATAGCGCCCACCCCGCTTCCTGCAAGAACAGAACAAAACAAAACAAAACAAAAAAATTGCTTTCTTACATTTAATATGTTCGGAAGGTGCCAGTCACTATTCATGCAGAGTCAAAAATCTCTTTTGTTTCTGTGTAAAAGGGAGGTCCTTTCAAGTCGTGAATGTTTAAGAAGTTTCATTTATTTGGAAGTGACCTAGCTATTCAATACACTGTCGTCACTTAGTTTAGCACCAGGATAGAAACTCAGGTAACCAAAACACCTGGAGGAACGATTGTAAGTTCAGTTCAGTTCAGTTGCTCAGGCGAGTCTGACTCTTTGGGACCCCGTGGCCTGCAGGACGCCAGGCTTCCGTGTCCATCACCAACTCCAGGGGCTTGCTCAAACTCATGTCCATCGAGTCAGTGATGCCATCCAACCATCTTATCCTCTGTCATCCCCTTCTCCTCTGCCTTCAATCAAGACTATGAGAGGCAGATATTTTAGAGTATAATTATTGTTAAGAGTTTATCTAAAAGCTCATATCACATTTACATTTTTTACATTGGTTGTTGCTGTTTCCAGGTACTTTCTTGCTGACAAGCTTGTGACACATATAACAATAGAGCAATTTTTACCTCAAAAGAAACCTAGGCACTATGAACATGTTGTGCTTAATGTTGTTGACTCTTAGACATGTCTATAGTGGAGGAGCAAAACCAAAACTACTAGATATTTAATATTGACTAGTTCCCAGTTCACGGGACTCTGACATTCATTTAGGTCAATGTTTTCTTGTATTTCCAGCAGTTTGATTTGGAAGGGCTGCCTTGTCTTGAGACCATTGAAATCAGAACTCAGAACTTGAGCAATATTATCAAAAAACACAAGGCTCACACTGACATATACCTTAATCCAAACAGTCAGACAAGACATCTTCCAGGTTTCCGCCTGAGATTTAAAATATTTCTTTGAGCCGTTTTCCTGGGAAGTGGGGGGGGGGAGTGGGGGTGGCAGCGAGGCAGGCTTGGGTAACAAGCTAATTGTTGGTCATTGCATTTGCAAAGAACCAGCTTTCCGGGTTCCAAGGAAAAAAGTTTCCTTGGTACCCAATTTTGTTTGGATCTATAGACTCTCATGGCCCTCCTAGGTCAGGACATCTTTCTTTTCTGTAGTCCTCGTTTGAACCCTAAATCATACACAGCTTGGACTGTCTCTGTGGGGTGGATGTATTGTCCTCGTGTTTGACCTGGCGGCAGTAGTGAGGTCCGAGAGCCTCTCCTGGAACCGGGCGTGGGGACGGGGCTCACCGGGAGCCCCTGGTGGAAGTGGGCAACGCGCCGGGAGCGCGCCAGGGGCGGGGCGATCCCGGGCGGCGCGGGTCGGGGTTCTGGTCGGGAGGGGGTGGGGGGCGGTAACATTTGTGCTCTCGGGGGTCCCCACTGCAGCTGGAAACGCGCTGGGAGTGCGGCAGGGGCGGGGTGAACCCGGGTGGCGCGGGGCGGGGTTCGGCTCCTGGCGGGGGTGGGGGAGGGCTTCCCAGTTGTGCTCTCGGTGGTGGCCACTGAGGCTGGAAATGCGCTGGGAGTGCACCCGGGGCGGGGTAAACCTGGGCTGCCCGGGTCGAGATTTAGATGGCTGTGGGTGGGGGTTCGGTCCCAGTTGTGCTCTCCGGGGTCGCCACTGCGGCTAGGAACGCCCATTTCCTATGCTCCTGTGTCCCCAAGGATCCACATCTAGTGGGTGCAGCGGAGGGCTGCGGGCCACAGGTCAGGGAACTGGGACTGCTTGGAGCAGGGAACCACGTATTCCGCCCTCTGTTGGCACATTCTCGGAGCTCCCCAACCTGGCGGTTGCAGAAAGGCCTCGCCCTTGGTGTCAAGGCCTTTACCGCTCCACCCCTTTGCTGAACAATCTCAGTCTGCACGGTTTTCCCAAGCAGCCTAGTGTCCCCTGGAAGTCCAAGGGACAGAACCCTGAACTCTGGCCGGCTGGCCCAGCCCTGCTTCTGGCACTTTGTAGGCCAGCGGGCCCTGGAGCACCGGCTAGGATGAGAAAGGGAAGGGTCCGCGAATTGCACCCTAGAAAGTTAGTAAGGTGCATGAATTTCAAACCCTGGTGGCCGCCCAGGCAGCAAAGAAGTGGGGAGGGCACCTTGCTGCCCTTTCATGGCAGAATCTGTGGCTGTCCTGATGCGTGGGCCTTTTCATGGGGACCTTGTGCAATAAAAGTTTGGTGTTTTGGTACTGAATAATTAGAAATTGTAAAAAGTTTAAATTATGTGGTGGTGTAATTAAAAAACAAAACAAAACAAAACCAAGCTCCAAGTGTTTTGCAAATGGAGGTTTAAATATTGAAGGACTGTATTCCTTGCACTGTGGCATTCTATCAAGAAGTGTGCAGGATTTTTTTTTTTTTAAGAAAAGTGTTCGAAGTGAGGGAAACAGGAAACCCAGAGGTGCCCCTGTATTTTGGGGAAGGCCTTAGGAGGTCACTTGGAAATGCTGCTGGCTGTGCGGGAGGGGGGCAGATGGGCTGTGCAGGCTTGTCCTTTGCATGGATGTTCTTGTGTGTGGAAACCCAGCTCGGAGCCATCTCCTGATGTGTAAGAATTTCGCAGACAAACCTTGAGCTAAGCAATGCATTTTTTCCTAAGAAAATGTTTGTCTTAAGCGATGTAAATATCCTATGTATTTCCGCTAGACTCTGGCTTCAGGTCGGTTCCCCCAAAAGGCTCAGAAGCGATTTGAACAAAACAGCATGTTTTCCTCCTAGCTTGTTCTCCTTATCTATGTTAAGGAAATGATATATTTGCCTGCAATACTGCCTTTCTTCAAGATTCATGTCAATCAAGTTTTGGCCCGGGATGACTCACCTGCTGCCAATATTATCTCAATGCATGTCGTGGGGGAGGGGCCTGGTGCCATTCCCTGAAACAGTTCCTTTCTTTCCTTAGTTTACTGCTAGTGCCTGTAGAATATCTGGCTAAAGACCAGCAGGGGGTACTCTTACTACCCACCCCCCACCCCGCCTCGAGTCTAAGTCAGCAGCTTTCTCTATCTCTTTAATACTTTAATAACACTTGATTACACAAAAGCTCTGAGCGATCAAATCATATCAAATCTTCATTTCAGATTGAAGATGCATTCCATGGTATTGCCATCTTAAGTCTTTCCATCGTTATGGAATATCTGTCCATGTATTCAGGATAGTTTTCAGCCAGGGTGTATAATTTCCAGTGTGCCAATCTTGTCATCCTCGTTACATCCATGGCAAAGTGTTTTATTCATGTTGATATTATTGAAAGGGAATTTTTTAAAATTCCTTTTCAGATTATTATCTGCTAATGTATACAGATAAAACTGTGTAATCATTCATTTTGATCAGTTTGGACAGCTTGATAGTTGTCTTTAATTTCTTTACTTTCTGACACTTTAAGATTATCCTGGGACACATATGTAATGCCTCACCCCTAAATTCAGACATGTGTTCAAAGAACTTCTGTCCTTTTATTTATTTATTTATTTATTTATTTACTCTTTAACATTGAAATCGTTTTGACTATGCTGGGTGTTTGTTGCTAGATGGAAGTAGCTAGGACCTCTGGACTGCAGTCTCTCATCTCTTGCTGACCTCTTGTTGATCTCTGCAGAATCCTGGTAGGTGGGAGCTTGTTAGTTCCTTGTTCCTTATCAGAACCTCCTGTGGTAAGTGTTTTTTTCTTCTCTGTTGCCTGGTAAGGGTGGGTGGTCATGGGCATCCCAAAGTTGGCTAGAAGTCAATTATTTAAGCAGGCTTGTGCATAGATATGGGAGAAGGCAATGGCACCCCACTCCTGGAAAATCCCAAGGACGGAGGAGCCTGGTAGGCTGCAGTCCATGGGGTGGCTACGAGTCGGACACCACTGAGCGACTTCATTTTCACTTTTCACTTTCATGCATAGGAGGAGGAAATGGCAACCCACTCCAGTGTTCTTGCCTAGAGAACCCCAGGGACTGCAGGGCCTGGTGGGCTGCCATCTATGGCGTGGCACAGGGTCGGCCTCAACTGAACCACTTAGCAGCTGCAGCAGCAGCAGCAGCAGCAGTGCATAGATATCAAAGGGGATGAGAACAGTCAGGTAGGATCACATATGCCATCGTGAAACACTACTTCTCCCCTTAGCCAAAGCTAACGAAAGATTTCTGTTCTAGGTCAACCTAGAAGAGATCACTTAAGAGGTAAAGAAACTTAAACTCCATTAGCAAAGGCAGTTCAACATCTCAAGAAAACTTGTGCTAGGCACAAAACTCTTTTCTGGAGGCCTACTTTCCCTACAACCTCCTTATCCCATTCTGTACCCATTCCTTTGCTTCTCCCGTCCTGAAAATGCCACCTGTAAGACAGAACTACTTCGTTTTCCTTCTTAAAGTGTGATTGCATTCCATACATTCTTGTAATAACAAGTCATACATTTCCCTTCAGCAACCAAGAACTGACTCTTATATTGGCATTTGATAGATTGGTGAGCATACCTATCAGTGATAATAGCGCCCACCCCGCTTCCTGCAAGAACAGAACAAAACAAAACAAAACAAAAAAATTGCTTTCTTACATTTAATATGTTCGGAAGGTGCCAGTCACTATTCATGCAGAGTCAAAAATCTCTTTTGTTTCTGTGTAAAAGGGAGGTCCTTTCAAGTCGTGAATGTTTAAGAAGTTTCATTTATTTGGAAGTGACCTAGCTATTCAATACACTGTCGTCACTTAGTTTAGCACCAGGATAGAAACTCAGGTAACCAAAACACCTGGAGGAACGATTGTAAGTTCAGTTCAGTTCAGTTGCTCAGGCGAGTCTGACTCTTTGGGACCCCGTGGCCTGCAGGACGCCAGGCTTCCGTGTCCATCACCAACTCCAGGGGCTTGCTCAAACTCATGTCCATCGAGTCAGTGATGCCATCCAACCATCTTATCCTCTGTCATCCCCTTCTCCTCTGCCTTCAATCAAGACTATGAGAGGCAGATATTTTAGAGTATAATTATTGTTAAGAGTTTATCTAAAAGCTCATATCACATTTACATTTTTTACATTGGTTGTTGCTGTTTCCAGGTACTTTCTTGCTGACAAGCTTGTGACACATATAACAATAGAGCAATTTTTACCTCAAAAGAAACCTAGGCACTATGAACATGTTGTGCTTAATGTTGTTGACTCTTAGACATGTCTATAGTGGAGGAGCAAAACCAAAACTACTAGATATTTAATATTGACTAGTTCCCAGTTCACGGGACTCTGACATTCATTTAGGTCAATGTTTTCTTGTATTTCCAGCAGTTTGATTTGGAAGGGCTGCCTTGTCTTGAGACCATTGAAATCAGAACTCAGAACTTGAGCAATATTATCAAAAAACACAAGGCTCACACTGACATATACCTTAATCCAAACAGTCAGACAAGACATCTTCCAGGTTTCCGCCTGAGATTTAAAATATTTCTTTGAGCCGTTTTCCTGGGAAGTGGGGGGGGGGAGTGGGGGTGGCAGCGAGGCAGGCTTGGGTAACAAGCTAATTGTTGGTCATTGCATTTGCAAAGAACCAGCTTTCCGGGTTCCAAGGAAAAAAGTTTCCTTGGTACCCAATTTTGTTTGGATCTATAGACTCTCATGGCCCTCCTAGGTCAGGACATCTTTCTTTTCTGTAGTCCTCGTTTGAACCCTAAATCATACACAGCTTGGACTGTCTCTGTGGGGTGGATGTATTGTCCTCGTGTTTGACCTGGCGGCAGTAGTGAGGTCCGAGAGCCTCTCCTGGAACCGGGCGTGGGGACGGGGCTCACCGGGAGCCCCTGGTGGAAGTGGGCAACGCGCCGGGAGCGCGCCAGGGGCGGGGCGATCCCGGGCGGCGCGGGTCGGGGTTCTGGTCGGGAGGGGGTGGGGGGCGGTAACATTTGTGCTCTCGGGGGTCCCCACTGCAGCTGGAAACGCGCTGGGAGTGCGGCAGGGGCGGGGTGAACCCGGGTGGCGCGGGGCGGGGTTCGGCTCCTGGCGGGGGTGGGGGAGGGCTTCCCAGTTGTGCTCTCGGTGGTGGCCACTGAGGCTGGAAATGCGCTGGGAGTGCACCCGGGGCGGGGTAAACCTGGGCTGCCCGGGTCGAGATTTAGATGGCTGTGGGTGGGGGTTCGGTCCCAGTTGTGCTCTCCGGGGTCGCCACTGCGGCTAGGAACGCCCATTTCCTATGCTCCTGTGTCCCCAAGGATCCACATCTAGTGGGTGCAGCGGAGGGCTGCGGGCCACAGGTCAGGGAACTGGGACTGCTTGGAGCAGGGAACCACGTATTCCGCCCTCTGTTGGCACATTCTCGGAGCTCCCCAACCTGGCGGTTGCAGAAAGGCCTCGCCCTTGGTGTCAAGGCCTTTACCGCTCCACCCCTTTGCTGAACAATCTCAGTCTGCACGGTTTTCCCAAGCAGCCTAGTGTCCCCTGGAAGTCCAAGGGACAGAACCCTGAACTCTGGCCGGCTGGCCCAGCCCTGCTTCTGGCACTTTGTAGGCCAGCGGGCCCTGGAGCACCGGCTAGGATGAGAAAGGGAAGGGTCCGCGAATTGCACCCTAGAAAGTTAGTAAGGTGCATGAATTTCAAACCCTGGTGGCCGCCCAGGCAGCAAAGAAGTGGGGAGGGCACCTTGCTGCCCTTTCATGGCAGAATCTGTGGCTGTCCTGATGCGTGGGCCTTTTCATGGGGACCTTGTGCAATAAAAGTTTGGTGTTTTGGTACTGAATAATTAGAAATTGTAAAAAGTTTAAATTATGTGGTGGTGTAATTAAAAAACAAAACAAAACAAAACCAAGCTCCAAGTGTTTTGCAAATGGAGGTTTAAATATTGAAGGACTGTATTCCTTGCACTGTGGCATTCTATCAAGAAGTGTGCAGGATTTTTTTTTTTTTAAGAAAAGTGTTCGAAGTGAGGGAAACAGGAAACCCAGAGGTGCCCCTGTATTTTGGGGAAGGCCTTAGGAGGTCACTTGGAAATGCTGCTGGCTGTGCGGGAGGGGGGCAGATGGGCTGTGCAGGCTTGTCCTTTGCATGGATGTTCTTGTGTGTGGAAACCCAGCTCGGAGCCATCTCCTGATGTGTAAGAATTTCGCAGACAAACCTTGAGCTAAGCAATGCATTTTTTCCTAAGAAAATGTTTGTCTTAAGCGATGTAAATATCCTATGTATTTCCGCTAGACTCTGGCTTCAGGTCGGTTCCCCCAAAAGGCTCAGAAGCGATTTGAACAAAACAGCATGTTTTCCTCCTAGCTTGTTCTCCTTATCTATGTTAAGGAAATGATATATTTGCCTGCAATACTGCCTTTCTTCAAGATTCATGTCAATCAAGTTTTGGCCCGGGATGACTCACCTGCTGCCAATATTATCTCAATGCATGTCGTGGGGGAGGGGCCTGGTGCCATTCCCTGAAACAGTTCCTTTCTTTCCTTAGTTTACTGCTAGTGCCTGTAGAATATCTGGCTAAAGACCAGCAGGGGGTACTCTTACTACCCACCCCCCACCCCGCCTCGAGTCTAAGTCAGCAGCTTTCTCTATCTCTTTAATACTTTAATAACACTTGATTACACAAAAGCTCTGAGCGATCAAATCATATCAAATCTTCATTTCAGATTGAAGATGCATTCCATGGTATTGCCATCTTAAGTCTTTCCATCGTTATGGAATATCTGTCCATGTATTCAGGATAGTTTTCAGCCAGGGTGTATAATTTCCAGTGTGCCAATCTTGTCATCCTCGTTACATCCATGGCAAAGTGTTTTATTCATGTTGATATTATTGAAAGGGAATTTTTTAAAATTCCTTTTCAGATTATTATCTGCTAATGTATACAGATAAAACTGTGTAATCATTCATTTTGATCAGTTTGGACAGCTTGATAGTTGTCTTTAATTTCTTTACTTTCTGACACTTTAAGATTATCCTGGGACACATATGTAATGCCTCACCCCTAAATTCAGACATGTGTTCAAAGAACTTCTGTCCTTTTATTTATTTATTTATTTATTTATTTACTCTTTAACATTGAAATCGTTTTGACTATGCTGGGTGTTTGTTGCTAGATGGAAGTAGCTAGGACCTCTGGACTGCAGTCTCTCATCTCTTGCTGACCTCTTGTTGATCTCTGCAGAATCCTGGTAGGTGGGAGCTTGTTAGTTCCTTGTTCCTTATCAGAACCTCCTGTGGTAAGTGTTTTTTTCTTCTCTGTTGCCTGGTAAGGGTGGGTGGTCATGGGCATCCCAAAGTTGGCTAGAAGTCAATTATTTAAGCAGGCTTGTGCATAGATATGGGAGAAGGCAATGGCACCCCACTCCTGGAAAATCCCAAGGACGGAGGAGCCTGGTAGGCTGCAGTCCATGGGGTGGCTACGAGTCGGACACCACTGAGCGACTTCATTTTCACTTTTCACTTTCATGCATAGGAGGAGGAAATGGCAACCCACTCCAGTGTTCTTGCCTAGAGAACCCCAGGGACTGCAGGGCCTGGTGGGCTGCCATCTATGGCGTGGCACAGGGTCGGCCTCAACTGAACCACTTAGCAGCTGCAGCAGCAGCAGCAGCAGCAGTGCATAGATATCAAAGGGGATGAGAACAGTCAGGTAGGATCACATATGCCATCGTGAAACACTACTTCTCCCCTTAGCCAAAGCTAACGAAAGATTTCTGTTCTAGGTCAACCTAGAAGAGATCACTTAAGAGGTAAAGAAACTTAAACTCCATTAGCAAAGGCAGTTCAACATCTCAAGAAAACTTGTGCTAGGCACAAAACTCTTTTCTGGAGGCCTACTTTCCCTACAACCTCCTTATCCCATTCTGTACCCATTCCTTTGCTTCTCCCGTCCTGAAAATGCCACCTGTAAGACAGAACTACTTCGTTTTCCTTCTTAAAGTGTGATTGCATTCCATACATTCTTGTAATAACAAGTCATACATTTCCCTTCAGCAACCAAGAACTGACTCTTATATTGGCATTTGATAGATTGGTGAGCATACCTATCAGTGATAATAGCGCCCACCCCGCTTCCTGCAAGAACAGAACAAAACAAAACAAAACAAAAAAATTGCTTTCTTACATTTAATATGTTCGGAAGGTGCCAGTCACTATTCATGCAGAGTCAAAAATCTCTTTTGTTTCTGTGTAAAAGGGAGGTCCTTTCAAGTCGTGAATGTTTAAGAAGTTTCATTTATTTGGAAGTGACCTAGCTATTCAATACACTGTCGTCACTTAGTTTAGCACCAGGATAGAAACTCAGGTAACCAAAACACCTGGAGGAACGATTGTAAGTTCAGTTCAGTTCAGTTGCTCAGGCGAGTCTGACTCTTTGGGACCCCGTGGCCTGCAGGACGCCAGGCTTCCGTGTCCATCACCAACTCCAGGGGCTTGCTCAAACTCATGTCCATCGAGTCAGTGATGCCATCCAACCATCTTATCCTCTGTCATCCCCTTCTCCTCTGCCTTCAATCAAGACTATGAGAGGCAGATATTTTAGAGTATAATTATTGTTAAGAGTTTATCTAAAAGCTCATATCACATTTACATTTTTTACATTGGTTGTTGCTGTTTCCAGGTACTTTCTTGCTGACAAGCTTGTGACACATATAACAATAGAGCAATTTTTACCTCAAAAGAAACCTAGGCACTATGAACATGTTGTGCTTAATGTTGTTGACTCTTAGACATGTCTATAGTGGAGGAGCAAAACCAAAACTACTAGATATTTAATATTGACTAGTTCCCAGTTCACGGGACTCTGACATTCATTTAGGTCAATGTTTTCTTGTATTTCCAGCAGTTTGATTTGGAAGGGCTGCCTTGTCTTGAGACCATTGAAATCAGAACTCAGAACTTGAGCAATATTATCAAAAAACACAAGGCTCACACTGACATATACCTTAATCCAAACAGTCAGACAAGACATCTTCCAGGTTTCCGCCTGAGATTTAAAATATTTCTTTGAGCCGTTTTCCTGGGAAGTGGGGGGGGGGAGTGGGGGTGGCAGCGAGGCAGGCTTGGGTAACAAGCTAATTGTTGGTCATTGCATTTGCAAAGAACCAGCTTTCCGGGTTCCAAGGAAAAAAGTTTCCTTGGTACCCAATTTTGTTTGGATCTATAGACTCTCATGGCCCTCCTAGGTCAGGACATCTTTCTTTTCTGTAGTCCTCGTTTGAACCCTAAATCATACACAGCTTGGACTGTCTCTGTGGGGTGGATGTATTGTCCTCGTGTTTGACCTGGCGGCAGTAGTGAGGTCCGAGAGCCTCTCCTGGAACCGGGCGTGGGGACGGGGCTCACCGGGAGCCCCTGGTGGAAGTGGGCAACGCGCCGGGAGCGCGCCAGGGGCGGGGCGATCCCGGGCGGCGCGGGTCGGGGTTCTGGTCGGGAGGGGGTGGGGGGCGGTAACATTTGTGCTCTCGGGGGTCCCCACTGCAGCTGGAAACGCGCTGGGAGTGCGGCAGGGGCGGGGTGAACCCGGGTGGCGCGGGGCGGGGTTCGGCTCCTGGCGGGGGTGGGGGAGGGCTTCCCAGTTGTGCTCTCGGTGGTGGCCACTGAGGCTGGAAATGCGCTGGGAGTGCACCCGGGGCGGGGTAAACCTGGGCTGCCCGGGTCGAGATTTAGATGGCTGTGGGTGGGGGTTCGGTCCCAGTTGTGCTCTCCGGGGTCGCCACTGCGGCTAGGAACGCCCATTTCCTATGCTCCTGTGTCCCCAAGGATCCACATCTAGTGGGTGCAGCGGAGGGCTGCGGGCCACAGGTCAGGGAACTGGGACTGCTTGGAGCAGGGAACCACGTATTCCGCCCTCTGTTGGCACATTCTCGGAGCTCCCCAACCTGGCGGTTGCAGAAAGGCCTCGCCCTTGGTGTCAAGGCCTTTACCGCTCCACCCCTTTGCTGAACAATCTCAGTCTGCACGGTTTTCCCAAGCAGCCTAGTGTCCCCTGGAAGTCCAAGGGACAGAACCCTGAACTCTGGCCGGCTGGCCCAGCCCTGCTTCTGGCACTTTGTAGGCCAGCGGGCCCTGGAGCACCGGCTAGGATGAGAAAGGGAAGGGTCCGCGAATTGCACCCTAGAAAGTTAGTAAGGTGCATGAATTTCAAACCCTGGTGGCCGCCCAGGCAGCAAAGAAGTGGGGAGGGCACCTTGCTGCCCTTTCATGGCAGAATCTGTGGCTGTCCTGATGCGTGGGCCTTTTCATGGGGACCTTGTGCAATAAAAGTTTGGTGTTTTGGTACTGAATAATTAGAAATTGTAAAAAGTTTAAATTATGTGGTGGTGTAATTAAAAAACAAAACAAAACAAAACCAAGCCCCAAGTGTTTGGCACAGGGAGGTTTAAGTATTGAAGGCCTGTTTTCCTTGCACTGTGGCATTCTATCAAGAAGTGTGCAGGATTTTTTTTTTTTTTTAAGAAAAGTGTTCAAAGTGAGGGAAACAGGAAACCCAGAGGTGCCCCTGTATTTTGGGGAAGGCCTTAGGAGGTCACTTGGAAATGCTGCTGGCTGTGGGGGAGGGGGGCAGATGGGCTGTGCAGGCTTGTCCTTTGCATTCATGTTCTTGTGTGTAGAAACCCAGCTCGGAGCCATCTCCTGATGTGTAAGAATTTCGCAGACAAACCTTGAGCTAAGCAATGCATTTGTTCCTGAGGAAATGTTTGTCTTAAGCGATGTAAATATCCTATGTATATCCGCTGGACTCTGGCTTCAGGTCGGTTCCCCCAATAGGCTCAGAAGCGACTTGAACAAAACAGTATGTTTTCCTCGTACCTTGTTCTCCTAATCTATGTTAAGGAAATGATGTATTTGCCTGGAATACTGCCTTTCTTCAAGATTCATGTCAATCAGTTTTTGGCCCAGGATGACTCACCTGCTGCCAATGTGACCTCAAGGCATGTCGTGGGGGAGGGGCCTGGTGCCATTCCCTGAGACAGTGCCTTTCTTTCCTTAGCTGACTGCTAGTGCCTGTAGAATATCTGGCTAGAGACCAGCAGGGCGTACACCCCGCCTCAAGTCTAAGTCAGCAGCTTTCTCTATCTCATTTATACTTTAATAACAATTGATGACACAAAAGCTCTGAGCGATCAAATCATATCAAATCTTCATTTCAGATTGAAGATGCATTCCATGGTATTGCCATCTTAAGTCTTTCCATTGTTATAGAATATCTGTCCATGTATTCAGGATAGTTTTCAGCCAGGGTGTATAATTTCCAGTGTGCCAGTCTTGTCATCCTCGTTACATCCATGGCAAAGTGTTGTATTCATGTTGACATTATTGAAAGGGAATTTTTTTAATTCCTTTTCAGATTATTATCTGCTAATATATACAGAAAAAACTGTGTAATCTTTCGTTTTTATCAGTTTGGACAGCTTGATAGTTGTCTTTAATTTCTTTCCTTTCTCATACTTTAAGATTTTCCGGGCACCGTACATGTACTGCCTCACCCCTAATCTCAGTCATGTGTTCAAAGAACCTCTGTCCTTTATTTGTTTACTTATTTTTTGCAACATTGAATTCGTTTTGACTATGCTGGGTCTCTGCTGCAAGATGGAAGTTGCTAGGACCTCTGGACTGCAGTCTTCCATCTCTTATTGACCTCTTGTTGACCTCTGCAGAATCCTGGTTGGCGGGAGCTTGTTAGTTCCTTGTTCCTTACCAGGACCTCCTGTGGTAAGTGTTTTTCTCTTCTCTGTTGCCTGGTAAGGGTGGATGGTCATTGGCATCCCAAAGCTAGCTAGAAGTCAATTATTTAGGCAGGCTTGTGCATAGATATGGGAGAAGGCAATGGCACCCCACTCCAGTACTCTTGCGTGGAAAATCCCATGGATGGAGGAGCCTGGTAGGCTGCAGTCCATGGGGTGGTTAAGAGTGGGACACCACTGAGCGACTTCACGTTCACTTTTCACTTTCATGCATGGGAGGAGGAAATGGCAACCCACTCCAGTGTTCTTGCCTAGAGAACCCCAGGGACTGCGGGGCCTGGTGGGCTGCCATCTATGGGGTCGCACAGAGTCGGACACGACTGAAACGACTTAGCAGCAGCGGCGGCGGCAGCAGCAGCAGAAGCAGTGCATCGATATCAAAAGGGCTGCAAACAGTCAGGAAGGATCACATATGTCACCGTGAAACACTACTTCTCCACTTAGCCAAAGCTAACCAAAGATTTCTGTTCTAGGTCAACCTAGAAGAGATCACTTAAGAGGTAAAGACACTTAAACTCCATTAGCAAAGGCAGTTCGACAACTCAAGAAAACTTGTGCTAGGCACAGAACTCTTTTCTGGGGGTCCACTTTCCCTACAACCTCCTTATCCCATTCTGTACCCATTCCTTTGCTTCTCCCATCCTGAAACTGCCACCTGTAAGACAGAACTACTTCGTTTTCCTTCCTCAAGTGCCATTGCATTCCACATACTTTCTTGTAATAACAAGTCATACATTTCCCTTCAGCAACCAAGAACTGACTTTTATATTGGCATTGGCTATAGCCCGCCCCCCTCCCCCCACCCCCAAGAACAGAACAAAACAAAAAAAAACAATTGCTTTCTTACATTTAACATGTCAGGATGGTGCCAGACACTATTCATGGAGAGTCAAAAATCTCTTTTGTTTCTGTGTAAAAGGGAGGTCCTTTCAAGTCGTGAATGTTTCAGAACTTTCATTTATTTGGAAATGACCTAGCTATTCAATACACTGTCGTCACAAGGATAGAAACTCGGGTAACCAAAACACCTGGAGAAACGTTTGTTAGTTCAGTTCAGTTCAGTTGCTCAGTCATGTCTGAGTCTTTGGGACCCCGTGGCCTGAAGGACGCTAGGCTTCCGTGTCCGTCACCAGCACCAGGGGCTTGCTCAAACTCATGTCCATCGAGTCAGTGATGCCATCCAACCATCTTATCCTCTGTCGTCCCCTTCTCCTCTGCCTTCAATCAAGACTATGAGAGGCAGATATTTTAGAGTATAATTATTGTTAAGGGTTTGTCTAAAAGCTCATATCACATTTACATTTTTTACTTTTGTTGTTGTCGTTTCCAGGTAGTTTCTTGCTGACAAGCTTGTGACAGATATAACAATAGAGCAATTTTTACCTCAAAAGAAACCTAGGCACTATGAACATGTTGTGCTTAATGTTGTTGACTCTTAGACATTTCTATAATGGAGGAGCAAAACCAAAAATACTAGATATTTAATATTGACTAGTTCCCAGTTCACGGGACTCTGACATTCATTTAGGTCAATGTTTTCTTGTATTTCCAGCAGTTTGATTTGGAAGGGCTGCCTTGTCTTGAGACCATTGAAATCAGAACACAGAACTTGAGCAATATTATCAAAAAACACAAGGCTCACACTGACACATACCTTAATCCAAACAGACAGACAAGACATCTTCCAGGTTTCCGCCTGAGATTTAAAATATTTCTTTGAGCCAGTCTTCTGGGGAGTGGGGGGATGGGGGTGGCAGTAAAGCAGGCTTGGGTAACAAGCTAATTGTTGGTCATTGCATATGCAAAGAACCAGCTTTCCGGGTTCCAAGGAAAAAAGTTTCCTTGGTAACCAACTTTGTCTGGTTCTATAGAATATCATGGCCCTCCTAGGTCAGGTCATCTTGCCTTTCTGTAGTCCTCGTTTTATCCCTAAATCATAGACAGCTTGGATTGTCTCTGTGGCGTGTATGTATTGTCCTCATGTTTGACCTGGCGGCAGCAGCGAGGTCCGAGAGCCTCTCCTGGAACCGGGCGTGGGGACGGGGCTCACCGGGAGCCACTGGTGAAGGTGGGCAGCGCCCCTGGAGCGCGGCAGGGGCGGGGCGAACCCGGGCGGCGCAGGGCGGGTGTCGGCTCCTGGCGGGGGTAGGGGAGGGCTTCCCAGTTGTGCTCTCAGAGATGGCCACTGCAGCTGGAAATGCGCCGGGAGCACACGCAGGGCGGGGTAAACCTGGGCTGCACAGGTCGAGATTCCGCTCGCTGTGGGTGGGGGGTCAGTCCCTGTTGTGCTCCCAGGAGTCGCCAATGTGGCTGGGAACCCGCCGGGAGCCCGGCAGGGCTGGGGCGAAACCTGGCGGCGCGGGGCGGGGTGGGGGTCCGTTCGCAGCGGGGGTCGGCTCCTGGCGGGGGTGGGGGAGGGCTTTCCAGATGTGCTGTTGGGGGTCGCCATTGCGGCTGGGAATGCCCATTTCGTGAACTCTTGGATCCCCAAGGATCGGCATCCATTGGCCACAGTGGAGGGGTGCGGAACACAGGTAAGGGAACGGGGACTGTGTGGAGCAGGGAACCATGTATTCCGCCCTGTGTTGGCACAGTCTCAGAGCTCCCCAACCTGGCGGTCGCAGAAAGGCCTCGTCTTTGCGGTCAAGGCCTTTACCGCTCCACCCCTCTGCTGAAAAACCTCAGAGTCTGGGCGGTTTTCCCAAGCAGCCTAGTGTCCGCTGGAAGTCCAAGGGACAGAACCCTGAATTCTGGCTGGCTGGCCCAGCCCTGCTTCTGGCACTTTGTAGGCCAGCGGGCCCTGGAGCACCTGCTAGGATGTGAAAGGGAAGGGTATGCGAATTGCACCCTGGTGGCCGCCGAGGCAGCAAAGAAGGGGGGAGGGCACCTTACTGCCCTTTAATGGCAGACAGAATCTGTGGCTGTCCTGCTGCGTGGGCCTTTTCATGGGGACCTTGTGCAATAAAAGTTTACCGGTGACCTTAGGGAACTTCCCAGTGTGCTTCTGACAGATGAGGGATGCTGTGGAGTTGGCGGGGCCTCTCAGGACTCCGCTGGGTTTGGCGCAATGGAAGAGGGCCTCATCTCCAGGGAAGGCAGGAACCTCAGGCTTCCTCTCCGTTTCGGACTCCGCCCAAAGGGTCCCTGCAGAGTTGGGACAGGAGACTCAGGAATCGTCTTGTCTGAGGAAGGGAACTCGGCTTGCCTCTCGAGGTGCTCAGGGGGTCTCAGGCCCCTTGTTCAGCTGTGTGTGGAACCTGCGGGTGTTTCCGGACGATGCACGACGGTGACAGTGCCCCTTCGTGTTGTGCCTTCACCCACTGGGTTGCCTTCGAAGATGTGTCCGGGCCTCGGGTTCTTTTCAAGAGCGGACAGGGAAATCGGGATCTTTCGGCATGAGGGACCACCCACGGGGCTAGTCTCAAATTTCCTAGTGAGGCCGGCTACATCCTGAGGTATGCCGGGAAGGCCGGGGACCCTTCCAGACAACGCAGGGGGATCGACTCTCCTGTCGCCATCAGGAGGGGAGAAGGGGCTCAGATGAAGTGGGGCCGGAACCCTCGGTTTTACCCTCGAGGGAACCCGGCGTGTCGAGGAACTTTTGGGGGTCGCATGAAGGCTGTCAGGGACCGTTTCGCCCTTCAGGGCGGAACAGGGGACTTCCATTGAGAGGCCGTTGCGGGCAAGGGCCTCATCTTGCGAAGACGTGGGAACCACGTGGTTTTTCTCGAGTTGCGGCGGATTCTCGAGTTACGACGGGGATCTCAGGCTTCCTCTTGGGTTTGCCCTGGGAAGCCCAATCTTCCCCTCGAGTTGCGAGGGAAAGCTGGGGGTTGTGCTCGAGTCACTGCAGGGCCCAAGACACCTCATCTAGGCGTGTGTCCGGGACCTAATATTCCTCTCCAGGGAAGGCAGGGATCTCGGGTTTGCATTCCAGGTTACCCCGGGGAGTCAGGGCTCGTCTCGAGGGGAAGCCAAGGACTCCGCTCTCCTCTTGAGTCGCGACCCTGATCTCTTGGAGCCCCCTGAGTAGCCTCAAGGGAATCCAGCCTCCTCTTCAGTTTGGAGAGAGGACCCGGGATTGCTCTCCAGGCCATGCAGGAAAAGAAGGCCCTCAGCTCGCGAGGACGGGAGTGTCTCAGGGGTTTCCTCGAGCTGCGGCGCCCGTGGGGGTTTTCTCCCGAGGCACGACGAGGATCTCAGGGAGCCTCTCGTGTGGCGCCAGGGAAGTCAGGTCTCCATGCGCGTGGCGAGGGGGAGCGCGTCATGGCTGAGTCACGGGAGGGGACTAGGGCCTCGAGACGCGTTGAAGAAGGACTCTCGAGGTCTTTCTCGGGTGGCGGCAGGAAACCCTCGTTTCCCTCGCCTTCTGCCGGGGACCTTAGGGAACTTCCCAGGGTGCCTCTGAGAGGTGAGGGATCCTGTGGAGTTGGCGGGGCCTCTCGGGACTCCGCTGGGTCTGGCGCAACGGAAGAGGGCCTCACCTCGAGGGGAGGCAGGCACCTCAGGCTTCCTCTCCGTTTCGGACTCCGACCGCAGGGTCCCTGCAGAGTTGGGACAGGAGAGTCAGGCCTCGTTTTGTCTGAGGAAGGAAACCCCGCTTGCCTCTCGAGTTGTTCAGGGGGACTCAGGCCCCTCGCCGAGCTGTGTGTGGAACACGCGGGTCTTTCCGGATGATGCACGGGGGTGTCAGTGCCCCTTCGTGTTGTGCCTTCACCCACAGGGTTGCCTTCGAAGAGGGGTCCGGGCCTCGGGTCCTTCTCAAAAGCAGACCGGGGAATCGGGGGCGTGCGGCATGTGGCACCACCCACGTGGCTCGTCTCGAATTTCCTCGTGAGACCGGCCTCATCCTGAGGTGCGCTGGGAGGGCCGGGAACCCCTTCCGGACCACGCAGGGGAATCGACTCTCCTTTCGCGATCAGGAGGGGAGAAGGGGCTCAGATGAAGCGGTGCCGGGACTCTCGGTGTTCCCATCGAGGGAACCCAGGGTGTCGGGGAACGTTTGGGGTTCTCACGAAGGGTGTCAGGTACCGTTTCTCACTTCAGGGCAGAACATGGAACTTCCCTTGAGACGCCGTAGTGGGCAAGGGCCTCATCTTGCGAAGACGTTGGAACCACGTGTTTTTTCTGGAGTTGCGGCGGGATTGTCGAGTGACGATGGGGAATTCAGGCTTCCTCTTCAACTGGCCCAGGGAAGTCCAGTTTTCTTTCGAATTGTGAGTTAGAACTGGGGATTGCTCTCGAGACACTGCAGGGCCAAATAGAGCTCATCTAGGCTTGTGTCCAGGACCTAATGTTCCTCTGCTGGGGCGACAGCTATCTCGGCATTGCATTCTCGACTCACCCGGGGAGTCAGGCCTCGTCTCGAGGGGAAGCCAAGGACACCGCTCTCCTGTGAAGTTGCGACGGGTATATCTTGGAGCTCACTGTGTGGCCTAAAATGAGTCAAGCCTCCTGTGGAGTTTGGAGAGAGGACTCAGGATTGCTCTCCAGGCCATACAGCAAAAGAAGGCCCTCATCTCGTGAGGACTGGGGTGTCTCGTGGGTATTCTCGAGCTGCGGCTCCAGTGTGGTGTTGCTCACGAGGTATAATGGGGAGCTCAGGGAGCCTCTCCTGTGGCGCCAGGGAAGTCAGGTTTCTATGCGCGTGGCTAGGGGGAGCGCGTCATTGCTCTCGAGTCATGGTAGGGGAATCGCACCTCAAGACGCGTTGAAGAAGGACTCTCGAGGTCTTTTACGGGTTGGGGCAGGAAACCCTTGGTTCCCTCGACTTGTGCCGGTGATCTCAGGAAGGTCTAAGGGTGCCTCTGAGAAGTCAGGGATACTGTGCAGTTGGGAGGGGCCTCTCGGGACTCCACTGGGTTCGGTGCAATGGAAGAGGGCCTCATCTCGAGTGGAGGCAGGAAACTCATGTTTCCTCTCCTGACTTCCCCTGGGCCAGATCTGACTCGGATCGCAGTTTTGCTGCAGAGTTCGAACAGGAGAGTCAGGCCTCGTCTTGTGTGGAGGAATGGAACTCTGCTTGCCTCTCCAGTTGTTCACGGGGTGACAGGTCACTTCTCTAGCTGTGTGTGGTACCTGCGGGTTTCTCCGGATGATACCCGGGGGTGTCAGTGCCCCTTCGTGTTGTGCCTTCATCAAAAGGGTTATCTTCAAAGAGGTGTCCGGGCATTGGGATCTTATCAAGAGCGGACCGGGAAATTGGGGTCTTTCGGCATGTGTCACCATCCACGAGGCTATGTCTCGAATATCCTCGTGAGACCGGCCTCATCCTGAGATGCACCGGGAAAGGCGGGAACCCCTTCAAGACAAAACAGGGGAATCGACCCTCCTGTCGCGATCAGGAGGGGAGAAGGGGCCCAGATGTAGTGGTGCCGGGAACCTCGGTGTTCTCCTCGAGTCAGACCAGTGTGTCGAGGAACTTTTGAGGTCGCATCAAGGGTGCCAATACCGTTTTGCACTTCAAGACGGAACGTGGGACTTCCTTGAGATGCTGTAGGGGGCAAGGGCCTCATCTTACGATGACGGGGGAGCCACGTGGCATTTCTGGAGTTGTGGCGGGATTCTCGAGTTTCGACAGGGAATACAGTCTTCCTCATGTGTTGGCCCAGGGAAGTCCTATCTTCCATTCGAGTTTCAAGGGAGAGCTGGGGATTGCCCTCGAGTCACTGCAGGGCAAAATAGACCTCATCTAGGCTTGTGTCCAGGACTTAATGTTCGTCCCTAGGGGTGACAGGGATCACGGGCTTGCATACCAGACTCACCGGGGAATCAGGCCTCGTCTCAAGGGGAAGCAAAGAACTCTGCTGTCCTTTTGGGTCGCAATGGGTTTCTCTTGGAGCCCACTGTGTGCCCTAAAGGGAGTCAAGCCTCCTGTGGTGTTTGGATAGAGGACTCGGGATTCCTCTCCACGCCATGCAGGAAAAGAAGGCCCTCATCTCGCGATGACGGCGGCGTCTCGTGGGTTTTCTAGACTGCCACGCTAGTGCCAGGTTTCTGACGAGGTACGAGAGGGAGCTCAGGGAGCCTCTCGTGTGGCGCCAGGGAAGTCAGGTCCCCATGAGATGGCTAGGGGGAGTTTGTCATTGCTCTTGAGTCATGGTAGGGTAATCGGGCCTCAAGACGGGTTGAAGAAGGACTCTCGAGGTCTTTCTCGGGTCACTGCATAAAACCCAGGGTTCCCTTGACTTGTGCCTGCGACCTCAGGGAGCTTCTCAGAGTGCCTCTGAGAAGTCAGGGATACTGTGCAGTTTGGAGGGGCCTCTCGAGACTCCTCTGCATTTGGTGGAATGTAAGAGGGACTCATCTCGAGTTGAAGCAGGAACCTCAGTGTTCCTCTCCATTTCTGACTCAGATCGCAAGGTCCCTTCATGTTGGTACAGGAGAGTCAGGCCTTGTCTTTTCTGGAGGATGGGACTCCTCTTGCCTCTCGAGTTGTTCTCGAAGTGACAGGCCACTTGTCGAGCTGTGTATGTAACCTGCCCGTTTTTCCGGTTGATGCACAGGTGTGTTTGTGCCCCTTAGTGTTGTACCTTCATACTCAAGGCTGCCTTCCAAGAGGTGTCCGAGCATCGGATTCTTATCAAGAGCGGACCGGGAAATTGGAGTCTTTCGGCAAGTGGCACCACCCACAAAGCTACGTATCGAATTTCCCCATGAGACCGGCCTCATCCTGAGTTGTGCAGGGAAGGTCGGGCCCCCTTGCAGACAAAGCAGGGGAATCGACCCACCGGTCACGATCAGGAGGGGAGAAGGGGCTTAAATGAAGTGGTGCTGGGAAACTCGGTGTTCCCCTTGAGTGAGACCGGCATGTTGGGGGACTTTTGGGGTCGCATCAAGGGTGCCAAGTACCGTTTCGCACTTCAAGACGGAACCTGGGACATCTTTTGAAACGCTGTAACGGGCAAGGGCCTCATCTTGCGATGACGGGAGAACCACGTGGTTTTGCTCAAGATGCGGCGGGATTCTCGAGTCATGACCGGGAATTTAGACTTCCTCTTGTTGGCCTTGAAATCCAATCTTCCATTCCGGTTGCGAGGGGGAGCTGGGGATTGCGCTAGAGTCACTGCAGGGCAAAAGAGACCTAATCTAGGCTTGTGTCCAGGATCTAATGTTGCTCTCCAGTTGCGACAGGGATCTCGGGTTTGCATTCCAGACTCATCCGGGGAGTCAGTTCTCAGCTCGAGGGTAAGCAAAGAATTCCGCTCTCGTCTCGAGTCGCGATGGGTATCTCTTGGAGCCCAATGTGTGTACTAAAGGGAGTCAAGCCTCCTGTGGAGTTTGGAGAGAGGACTCGGGATAGGACTCCAGGCCATGCAGGAAAAGAAGGCCCTCATCTCGAGATGACGGTGGCATCTCGTGGGTTTTCTTGAGCTGCGGCGCCAGTGTGGGGTGTCTCATGAAGTACCACGGGGATCTCAGGGAGCCTCTTGTGTGGCGCCAGGAAAATCCAGTATTCCATTCGAGTTGCGAGTTAGAACTGGGGATTGCTCTCCAGTCACTGCAGGGCAAAATAGACATCATCTACGCTTGTGTCCAGGACCTAGTGTTCCACTACTGGGCCGACAGGGATCTCAGGGTTGCATTCTCGACTCACCTGGAGAGTCAGGCCTCGTCTTGAGGGGAAAAAAAGGACTGTGTTCTCCTGTCGAGTCGCGACGGGTATCTCTTGGAGCCCACTGTGTGGCGTAAAGGGAGTGAAGCCTCCTATGGAGTTTGGAGAGATGACTCGGGATTGTTTTCCTGGCCATGCAGGAAAAAAGGCCCTCATCTCGCGATGATGGGGGCGTCTCGTGGGTTTTCTCCAGCTGTGGCGCCAGTATCAGATTTCTCACAAGGTACGACGGGGAGCTCAGAGAGCCTCTCGTGTGGTGCTAGGGACGTCAGGTCTCCGTGCATGTGGTGAAGGGGAGTGCATGATTGCTCTCAAGTCATAGTAGGCAAATCGGGCCTCAAGACGCATTGAAGAAGGACTCTCGAGGTCTTTCTCGGGTTGTGGCAGGGAACCCTGGGTTCCCTCGACTTGTGTCAGTGACCTCAGGCAACTTCTCAGGGTGCCTCTGAGAAGTCAGGGACACTGTGGATTTGGGAGGGGCCTTTCATTACTCAACTGTGTTTGGTGCAATTGAAGAGGGCCTCATCTCGTATGGAGGCAGGAACCTCAGGTGTCCTCTCCATTTCTGACTCGGGTCGCAGAGTACCTGCAGAGTATGGACAAGAGAGTCACGCCTCATCTTCTGTGGAGGCATGGATCTCCGCTTGCCTTGCGAGTTGTTCATGGAGTGACAGGCCACTTGTTGAGCTGTGTGTGGAACCTGTGGGTTTTTCCGGATGATGCACAGGGGTGTCAGTGCCCCTTCGTGTTGTGCCTTCATCCACAGGGTTGCCTTCAAAGAGGTGTCCGGGCATCGGGTTCTTTTCAAGAGCGTACCAGAAAATTGGGGTCTTTCAGCATGTGGTACCACCCACGAGGCTACGTCTCGAATTTCCTCAGGAGACCGGCCTCATCCTGAGGTTCGCCGTGAAGGTAGGGAACCCCTTGCAGACAAAGCAGGGGAATCGACCCACCGGTCGCGATCAGAAGGGGAGAAGGGGCTCAAATGAAGTGGTGCCGGGAAATTCGGTGGTCCCCTCGAGTGAGACCGGTATGTCACGGCACTTTTGAGGTCGCATCAAGGGTGCCAAGTACAGTTTCGCACTTCAAGACGGAACGTGGGAATTCTCTGGAGATGCTGTAGCGGGCAAGGGCCTCATATTGCGATGACGAGGGAAACACGTGGTTTATGTCGAGTTGCGGCGGGATTCTCGAGTTACGACAGGGAATTCAGGCTTCCTCTTGTGTTGGCCCAGGAAGTCCAATCTTCCATTCAACTTGTCAGAGAGAGCTGTGGGTTGCTCTCGAGTCACTTCAGGGCAAAGAGTCCTCATCTAGGCTTGGGTCCAGGACGTAGTATTGCTCTCCAGGGGCAACAGGGATATCGGGGTCGCATTCCAGTCTCACCCGGTGGGTCACGCCTCGTCTCGAGTGGAAGCAAAGGACTCCACTATCCTCTCGAGTCGCGACATGTAACTCTTGGAGCCCAATGAGTGGCCTAAAGGGAGTCAAGCGTCCTGTGTAGCTTGGACAGAAGGTTCACGCTTGATCTGCATACCATGCAGTTAAAGATGGCCCTCCTCTCGTGATGACGGGGGCGTCTCATGGGTTTTCTCGAGCTGCGGCGCCAGTGTGGGGTTTCTCACGAGATATGATGGGGAGATCAGGGAGCCTCTCATGCGGCGCCAGAGAAGTCAGGCATCCATGAGTGTGGCCAGGCAGATCGCGTCATTGCTCTGGAGTCATGGGAGGGACTAGGGCCTCAAGACGCATTTAAGAAGTACTCTCTAGGTCTTTCTTGGGTTGGGGTGGGAAACACTCGTTTCCCTCGACCTCTACCGGGGACCTTAGTGAACTTCCCAGGTGCCTCTGAGAGGTGAGGGATACTGAGGAATTAGAGGGGCCTCTCGGGACTCCACTAGGTTTGACGAAATGAAAGAGGGCCTCATCTCGATTGGCGGCAGGAACCTCAGCTTCCTCTCCATTTCTGACTCCGACCGCAGGGTCCCTGCAGGGTTGGGACAGGAGAGTCAGGCCTCATCTTGTCTGAGTAATGGAACTCTGCTTGCCTCTCGAGTCGTTCAGTGGGTCTCAGGCCCCTTGTCGAGCTGTGTGTGGAACCTGCGGGTGTTTCCAGAAGATGCACGGGGGTGTCATTGCCCCTTCATTTTGTGCCTTCCCCCACAGGGTTGCCTTCAAAGAGGTGTCCGGGTATCGGGTTCATTTCAAGAGCGGACGGGGAAATCGGGGTCGTTCGGCATGTGGCACAACACACGTGGCTCATCTCGAATTTCCTCGTGAGACCAGCATCATCCTGAGGTGCGCCGGGAAGGCCGGGAACACCTTCCACACAAAGCACGGGAATCGAATCTCCTGTCGCGATCAGGAGGGGAGATGGGGCTCAGATGAAGTGGGGCCGGGAATCTAGGTGTTCCACTCGAGGGAACCCGGAGTTTCAGGGAACTTTAGGGGTCGCATCAAGGGAGCCAAGTACCGTTTCCCACTTCAGGACGGAACATGGGACTTCCCTGGAGACGCTGTAGCGGGCAAGGGCCTCATCCTGTGAAGACGTTGGAACCACGTCGTTTTTCTCGAGTTGCATCTGGATTCTCGAAAACGACGGGGATTTCAGGCTTCCTCTTGGGTTGGCCCTGGGAAGCCCAATCTTCCCCTGGAGTTGCGAGGGAAAGCTGGGGGTTCTGCGCGAGTCACTACAGGGCCAAAGAGACCTCATCGAGGCGTGTGTCCAGGACCTAATATTCCTCTCAAGGGAAGACAGGGATCTCGGGTTTGCATTCCAGACTCCCCCGGGGAGTCAGACCTCGCCTCGAGGGGAAGCAGAGGACTCCGCTTTCCTCTCAATTCGCGACACCTATCTCTTGGAGCCCAATGAGTGGACTCAAGGGTGTCGAGCCTCATCTTCAGTTTGGAGAGAGGACTCGGGATTGCTCTCCAGGCCAGGCAGGAAAAGAAGGCCCTCAGCTCGCGATGACGGGGGCGTCTCATGGGTTTCCTCAGGCTGCAGCGCCCGTGGGGGTTTTCTCACGAGGCATGACGAGGACCTCAGGGAGCCTCTCGTGCGGTGCCAGGGAATTCATGTCTCCATGCGCATGGCGAGGGGGAGCGCGTCCTGGCTCTCGAGTCATGGGCAGTGACTAGGGCTTCAAGACGCGTTGAAGAAGGACTCTCGAGGTCTTTCTCGGGTGGCGGCGGGAAACCCTCGTTTCCCTCGACTTCTGCAGGGGACTATAGGGAACTTCCCAGGGTGCCTCTGAGAGGTGAGGGATGCTGTGGAGTTGGCGGGGCCTCTCGGGACTCTGCTGGGTTCGGCGCAATGGAAGAGGGCCTCATCTCGAGGGGAGGCAGGAACCTCAGGCTTCCTCTCTGATTCTGACTCTGACTGCACGGTCCCTGCAGTGTTGGGACAGGAGAGTCATGCCTCGTCTTGTCTGAGGAATGGAATTCTGGTTGCCTCTCGAGTTGTTCCGGGAGTCTCAGGCCCCTTGTCGAGCTGTGTGTAGACCCTGCGGGTTTTTCCGGATGATGCACGGGGGTGTCAGTGCCCCTTCGTGTTGTGCCTTCACTCACAGGGTTGCCTTTGAAGAGGTGTCCGGGCATCAGGTTCTTATCAAGAGCGGACCGGAAAATCGGGGTTGTTCGGCACGTGGCACCTCACACATGGCTAGTCTCGAATTTCCTCCTGAAACCAGCCTCATCCTGAGGTGCACCAGGAAGGCCGGGAACCCCTTCCAGAGAAAGCAGGGGAATCGCCTCTCCTGTCGCGATCAGGAGGGGAGAAGGGGCTCAGATGAAGTGGTGCTGGGACCCTCGGTGTTCCCCTCGAGGGAACCCAGCGTGTCGGCGAACTTTTGCGGTCGCATCAAGGGTGTCAATTACCATTTCGCACTTAAGGACGGAACATGGGACTTCCCTGGAGACGCCAGGAACTTCGGTGTTCCCCTGGAGTGAGACCGGTATGTTGGGGAACTTTGGGGTCGCATCAAGGGTGCATAGTAGCATTTCGAACTTTAAGATGGAACGTGGGACTTCTCTTGAGACTCTAGCTGGCAAGGGCCTCATATCGCGATGAAGGGGGAACCACATGGTTTTTAAGACTTGAGGCTGAATTCTCGAATTACGATGGGAAATTCAGACTTCCTCTTGTGTTGACCTTGGGAAGACCAATCTTCCATTCAAATTGTGAGGGAGAGATGGAGGTTGCTCTCGAGTCACTGTAGGGCAAAATAGACCTCATCTAGGCTTGTGTCTAGGACATAATGTTCCACTCCAGGGGCGACAGGGATCTCGGGGTTGCATTCCAAACTCACCAGGGGAGTCAGGCCTCGTCTCCAGGGAAGCAAAGGACTCCGCTCTCCTCTCGAGTCGCACCGGGTATTTCTTGGACCCAACTGAGTGGCCTAAAGGGAGTCAATCCTCCTGTGAAGTTTGGAGAGAGGACCAGGGATTGCTCTCCAGGTCAGGCAGGAAAAGAAGGCCCCCATCTCTCCTTGACGGGGGCATCTTGTGGTTTTTCTCGAACTGCGGCGCCACTGTGGGTTTTCTCACGAGGTATGATGGGGTACTCAGGGAGCCTCTTGTGTGGTACTAGGGAAGTCAGTTTTCCTGCTTGTGGCGAGGGGAGCGCGTCCTTGCTCTGGAGTCATGGTAGGGGAATCGGGCATCAAGAGACGTTGAAAAAGGACTCTCCAAGTCTTTCTCGGGTTACTTCAGGAAACTCTGGGTTCCCTCGACTTGTGCCAGTGACCTCAGGTAGCTTCTCAGGGAGCCTCTGAGAATTCAGGGATACTGTGGTGTTGGAAGGGGCCTCTCGGGACACCACTGAGTTTGGTTCAATGGAAGAGGGCCTCTTCTCTAGTTGAGGCAGGAACCTCAGGGTTCCTCTCCATTTCTGACTCCGATCGCAGGGTCCCTGAAGAGTTGGGCCAGGAGAGTAAGGCCTCGTCTTGTGTGAAGGAATGCAACTTCACTTGCCTCTCGAGTTGTTCACGGGGTGACAGTCCACATTTGGAGCTGTGAGTGGAATCGGCGGGTTTTTCCAGACGATGCACGGGGATGTCAGTGTCCCTTCGTGTTGTGCCTTCATCCACAGGGTTGCCTTCGAAGAGATGTCCGGGCGTCAGGTTCTTATCTAGAGTGGACCGGGAATTCGGGATCTTTCAGCATGTGGCACCAACCATGAGGCTACTTTTCGAATTTCCTCATGGGACCGGCCTCATCCGGAGGTTCGCGGGGAACGTCGGGAACCCCTTGCAGACAAAGCATGGGAATCGACCCTCCTGTCGCGATCAGGAGAGGAGAAAGGCCTCAGTTGAAGTGGTGCCGGGAACTTCAGTGTCCCCTCTAGTGAGATCGGTATATAGGGGAACTTTTGGGGTCGCATCAAGGGTGCCAAGTACTGTTTTGCACTTCAAGACGGAATGAGAGACTTCTCTTGAGACGCTGTAGGGGGCAAGGGCCTCATCTTGCAATACAGGGAACCACGTGATTTTTCTCGAGTTGCAGCGGGTTTCTCAAATTACAACTGGAAATTCAGGCTTCCTCTTGTGTTGGCTCAGAAAGGCCAATCTTCCATTCGAGTTGCAAGGGAAAGCTAGGGGTTGCGCTTGAGTCACTGCAGGGCCAAAGAGACCTCATCTAGGCTTTTGTCCAGGACCTAAGGTTCCTCTCCAGGGGCGACAGGGATCCAGGGTTGCATTCCAGACTCACCCTCGTAGTCAGGCCTCATCTCGAGGGGAAGCAAAGGACACCGCTCTCCTCCTGAGTATCGACGGGTATCTCTTGGAGCCCACTGAGTGACCTAAAGGGAGTCAAGCCTCCTTTGGAGTTTGGAGAGAGGATTCGGGATTGCTCTTCAGGTCATGCAGGAAAGAAGGCCCTCATTTCACCATGACAGGGGCGTCTCGTGGGTTTTCTCGAGCTGCGGCGCCAGTGTGGGGTTTCTCACGAGGTACGATGGGGAGCTCAGGGAGCCTCTCATGTGGTGCCGGGGAAGTCAGATCTTCATGCGCGTGGCGAGGGGGAGCGCGTCATTTTTCTCCAGTCATGGTAGAGGAATCGGGCATCAAGACGCGTGAAGGAATCTCGAGGTTTTTCTCAGGTTATGGCAGGAAACCCTGGGTTCCCTCGACTTATGCCCGTGACCTCAGGGAGCTTCTCAGGGTGCCTCTGAGAAGTCAGGGATACTGTGCAGTTGGGAGGGGCCGCTCCGAACTCCACTGGGTTTGGTGCAGTAGAAGAGGGCCTTATCTCGAGTTGAGGCAGGAACCTCAGGGTTCCTCTCCATTTCTGAATCGGATCTCAGTGTCCATGCAGAGTTGGGACAGGAGAGTCAGGCCTCGTCTTGTGTGGAGGAATTGAACTCCTCTTGCCTCTCGAGTTGTTCATGGGGTGACAAGCCACTTGTCGATCTGTATGTGGAACTTGCGGGCTTTTCCAACGATACACGAGGGTGTCAGACCCCTTCGTTTTGTGCCTTCATCCACAGGATTGCCTTCGAAGAGGTGTCCTAGCATTGGGTTCTTATCAAGAGCAGACACGGAAATCGGGGTCTTTCGGCGTGTGGCACCAACCACAAGGCTACGTCTCGAATTTCCTCGTGAGACCGGCCTCATTCTGAGGTGCGCCGGGAAGGTCCGGAACCCCTTCCAGACAAAGCAGGGTAATCGACCCTCCCGTCGTGATCAGGAGGGGATAAGGGGCTCAGAACAAGCGGTGCACCGAACCTTGGTGTTCCCCTCGAGTGAGACCAGGGTGTCGGGGAACTTTTGTGATAACATCAAGGTTGCCAATTATCGTTTTAAACTTCAAGATGGAACGTGGGGGAGACGCTGTAGCTGGCAAGGGCCTCATCTTGCGATGACGGGGGAACCACGTGTTTTTTCTCGAGTTGCGGCGGGATTTTCGAATTACGACGGGGAATTCAGGCTTCCTCTTGTGTTGTCCCAGGGAAGTCCATTCTTCCATTCGAGGTGTGAGGGAGAGCAGGGGATTGCTCTCGAGTCACTTCAGGGCAAATGAGACCTCATCTATGCTTGTGTCTAGGACCTAATGTTCCTCTCCAGGGGCGGCAGGGATCTCGGGGTTGCATTCCAGACTCACCTGAGGAGTCAGGCCTGGTATATAGGGGAAGCAAAGAATTCCGCTCTCCTCTCGAGTCCCAACGGGTATCTCTTGAGCCCACAGAGTGGCCTAAAGGGAGTCAGGCCTCCTGTGGAGTTTGAAGAGAGGCCTCGAGATGCTCTCCAGGCCATGCAGGAAAAGAAGGCCTTCATCTCGCGACGACGGAGGCGTCTCGTGGGTTTTCTCGAGCTGGGGAGCCAGTGTGGGATTTCTCACGAGGTATGACGGGGAGCTCAGGGAGCCTCTCGTGTGGCGCCAGGGAAGTCAAGTCTCCATACGAGTTGCGAGGGCGAACGCGTCATTGCTCTTGAGTCATGGTAGGGGAATCGGGATTCAAGATGTGTTGAAGGAGGATTTTCGAGGTCTTTCTCAGGTTGCATCAGGAAACCCTGTGTTCCCTCGACTTGTGCCGGTGACCTCAGGGAGCTTCTAAGGGTGCCTCTGAGAAGTCGGGATACTGTGGATTTGGGAGGGGCCTCTCGGGCCTCCACTGTTTTTGGTGTAATGGAAGAGGGCCTCATCTCGAGTGGAGTCAGGAACCTCAGGGTTCCTCTCCATTTCGGACTCCGATCGCAGGGTCCCTTCAGAGTTGGGACCGGAGAGTCAGGCCTCGTCTTGAGTGGAGGAATGGAACTCTGCTTGCCTCTCGTGTTGTTCATGGGATGACAGGCCTCTTGTTGAGCTGTGTGTGGAACCTGCGGCTTTTACCAAATGATGCACGGGAGTGTCAGTGACCCTTCGTTTTGTGCCTTCGTCCACAGGGTTGCCTTCGAAGAGGTGTCCGGGCATCGGGTTCTTCTCAAGAGTGGGCCGGGAAATCGGGGTATTTCGGCATGTGACACCACCCACGACGCTATGTCTCGAATTTCCTCGTGAGACCGGCCTCATCCTGAGGTGCGCCGGGAATGTGGGGAACCCCTTCCAAACAAAGCAGGGGAATAGACCCTCCTGTCGCAAACAGGAGGGGAGAAGGTGCTCAGATGAAGTGGTGCGGGAACCTCGGTGTTCCTGTCGAGTGAGACCGGCGTGTCCGGGAACATTTGGTGTCGCATCAAGGGTGCAAAGTACCGTTTCACACTTCAAGACGGAACATGGTTCTTTTCTTGAGACGCCATAGCAGGCAAGGGCCTCATCTTGGGATGACGTTGGAAACACGTGGTTTTTCTCGAGTTGCGGCGGGAAACTCGAGTTACGAAGGGGATTTCTGGCTTCCTCTTGTGTTGGCCCAGGGAAGCCCAATCTTCCATTCGAGTTGCGAGGGAGAGCTGGGGGTTGCGCTCGAGTCACTGCAGGGCAAAAGAGACCTCATCCAGGCTTGTGTCTAGGACCTAATGTTCCTCTCAAGGGATGACTGGGATCTTGGGGTTGCATTCCAGACTCACCCGGGAGTCAGGCGTCATCTCGAGGGGAAACAAAGGACTTCTTTCTCTTCTCGAGTCGCAACGGGTATTTCTTGGAGCCCACTGAGTGGACTAAAGGGAGTCAAGCCTCCTCTGGAGTTTGGAGAGAGGACTCGGGATTGCACTCCAGGACATGCAGGAAAAGAAGGCCCTCATCTCACGATGACGGGGGGTCTCGGTGGTTTTACCGAGCTGCAGCGCCTGTGTTGGTTTCTCAGGAGGTACGACGGGGAGCTCAGGGAGCCTCTTATGTGGCGCCAGGGAAGTTAGGTCTCGATGCGTGTGGCGAGGGGGAGTGCGTCATTGCTCTCGAGTCATGGTAGGGGAATCAGGCCTCTAGACGCTTTGAAGAAGGACTCTCAAGATCTCTCTCGGGTCTTGGCAAGAATACCTGGGTTCCCTCGACTTGTGCCGGTGACCTCAGGGAGATTCTCCGGGTGCCTCTGAGAAGTCAGGGATACTGTGGAGTTGGGAAAGAACTCTCGGGACTCCACTGGGTTTGGTGAAATGGAAGGGGGCCTCATCTCGAGGGGAGGCAGGAACCTCAGGGTTCCTCTCCATTTCTGATTCCGATCGCAGGCCCCTGCATAGTTGGGAGAGGTGAGTCAGGCCTCGTCTTGTGTGCAGGAATGGATCTCCGCTTGCCTCTCGAGTTGTTCACTGGGTGACAGGCACTTGTTGAGCTGTATGAGTAACCTGCGGTCTTTTCCGGATGATGCACGGGGTTGTCAGTGCCCCTTCGTGTTGTGCCTTCATCCACACTATCTTCGAATAGGTGTCTGGGCATCGCGTTCTTATCAAGAGCGGATCGGGAAATCGCGGTCTTTCGGCATGTGGCACCACCATCGAGGCTATGTCTCGAATTTCCTCGTGAGACAGCCTCATCTGAGGTGCGTGGAGAAGGTCGGGAACCCCTTGCAGACAAAGCAGGGGAATCGACCCTCCTTTCGCGATCAGGAGGGGAGAAGGGGCTCAGATGAAGTGGTGCCAGGAACCTTGGTGTTCCCCTCGAGTGCGACCCTTATGTCGGGGAACTTTTGGGGTAGCATTAAGGGTGCCAAATATCATTTCGCACTTCAAGACAGAACGTGGGACTACTCTTGAGACGCTGGAGCAGGCAAGGGCCTCATCTTGCAATGACGGGGGAATCACGTGGTTTTTCTCGAGTTGAGGCGGAATTCTCGAATTACTACTGGGAATTCAGGCTTCTTCTTGTGTTGGCCCAGGGAGGTCCATCTTCCATTCGGGTTGCGAGGGAAAGCTGGGGAGTGCTCTCGAGTTACTGCAGGGCAAAAGCGACCTCATCTAGCCTTGTGTTCAGGACCCAGTGTTCCTCTCCAAGGGCGACAGGGATCTCGGGTTTGCATTACAGACTCACCCGGGGAGTTAGGCCTCGTCTCGAGGGGAAGCAAAGGACTCGGCTCTCCTCTCGAGTTGCGACGCATATCTCTTGGAGCCCACTGAGTGGTCTAAAGGGAGTCAACCCTCCCCTTCAGTTTGGAGAGAGGACTCGGGATTGCTCTCCAGGCCATGCAGGAAGAGAAGGCCCACATCTCGAGATGACGGGGGCGTCTCGTGGGTTTTCTCGAGCTGTGGCGCCAGTGTGGGGTTTCTCACGAGGTACGACGGGGAGTTCAGGTAGCCTCTCGTGTGACAACAGGGAAGTCAGGTCTCCATGGGCGGGGCAAGGGGGAGTGCGTCATTGCTCTCAAGTCAGGGTAGGGGAATCGGGCCTCATGACGGGTTGAAAAAGGACTCTCGATGTCTTTCTAGGGTTGCAGCAGGAAACCCTGGGTTCCCTTGACTTGTGCCGGTGACCTCAGGGAGCTTCTCAGGGTGCCTCTGAGAAATCAGGGATACTGTGGATTTGGGAGAGGCCTCTCGGGACTCCTCTGGGTTTGGTGCAATGGAAGTGGGCCTCATCTCGAGTTGAGGCAGGAACCTCAGGGTTCTGCTCCTGACTTCCTGGAGCCGGATCTGACTCAGATCGCAGGGTCCCTGCTGAGTTTGCTCAGGAGTGTCAGGTCTCGTGTTCTGCGGAGGAATGGAACTCCGCTTACATCTCAAGTTGTTCAATGATGACACCACTTTTCGTGATGTGTGTGGAACCTGCGGGTTTTTCGGAGATGCATGGGGGTGTCAGTGCTCCTTCCTGTTGTGCCTTCATCCACAGGGTTGCCTTCGAAGAGGTGTCCGGGCATCGGGTTCTCCTCAAGTGCGGACCAGGAAATCGGGGTCTTTCAGCATGTTGCACCACCCACGAGGCTACGTCTCGAATTTCCTCGTGAGATCGGCCTCATCCTGAGGCGCGCAGGAAAATCCGGGAACCCTTTCCAGACAAAGCAGGGGAATCGACCCTCCTTTCGGGATCAGGAGGAGAGAAAGCGCTCAGATGAAGTAGTGCCGGGAACCTCGGTGCTCCCCTTGAGTGAAACTGGTAAGTCGGGTAACTTTTCGGGTTGCATCAAGGGTGCCAAGTACCGTTTCGCACTTCAAGACTTAACCTGGGACTTCTCTTGAGACGCTGTAGTGGGCAAGGGCCTCATCTAGCACTGACGGGGGACCCACGTGTTTTTTCTCGAGTTGCGGCAGGATTCTTGAGTTACGACGGGGAATACAGGTTTCCTCTTGTGTTGGCCCAGGGAAGTCCAATCTTCCATTCGAGTTGCAAGTGAGAGCTGGAGATTGCTCTTGAGTCACTGCAGGGCAAAATAGAGCTCATCTAGGTTTGTGTCCAGGACCGAGTTATTCTCTCCAGGGGCGACAGGGATCTCGGGGTTGCATTCCAGACTCACCCGGGGAGTCAGGCCTCGTCTCGAAGGGAATGAATAGACTCCGCTCTCCTCTCGAGTCACGACGGGTATCCCTTGGAGCCCAAGAATGGCCTAAATGGAGTTAAGCCTCCTGTGGAGTTTGGTGAGAGGACTCGGGATTGCTCTCTAGGCCATACAGGAAAAGAAGGCCCTCATCTCGCGATGACGGGGCGTCTCGTGGGTTTTCTCAAGGTGCAGTGCCTGGTTGGGGTTTCTCACAAGATAGGACGGGGAGCTCAGGGAGACTCCTGTGGTGCCACGGAAGTCAGGTCTCCATGGACGTGACGAGGGGGAGCGCCTCATTGCTCTCGAGTCATGGTAGGGGAATCGAGCCTCAAGACGCTTCGAAGAAGAACTCTCGAGGTCTTTCTCGGGGTGTGGCAGGAAACCCTGGGTTCCCTCGACTTGTGCCCATGACCTCAGGGAGCTTAGCGGGGTTCCTCTGAGAAGTCAGGGATACTGTGGAGTTGAGAGGGGCTTCTCGGAACTTCACAGGGACTGGTGCAATTGAAGAGGACCTAATCTCGGATTGAGGCAGTAATGTCAGGGTTCCTCTCCATTTCTGACTCGGATAGCAGGGTCCCTGCAGAGTTGTGACAGGAGAGTCAGAGCTCGTCTTGTGTGGAGTAATGGAATTCCGCTTGCCTCTCGAGTTGTTCACGGGATGACAGGCCACCTGTCGAGTTGTATGTGGAACCTGCAGTTTTGGGGGACGATGCACAGGGGTGTCAGTGCCCATTCGTGTTGTGCCTTCATCCACAGGGTTACCTTCGAAGAGGTGACCGGGCATCAGGATCTTATCAATAGAGGACCAGGAAATCGGGGTCTTTCAGCATGTGGCACAACACACGAGGCTACGTCTCGAGTTCCCTCGTGAGACTGGCCTCATCCTGAGGTTCGCCGGGAAGTCTGGGAACCCCTTCCAGACAAAGCAGGGGAATCGACCCTCCTGTCGCCATCAGGAGGGGAGAAGAGGCTCAGCTGAAGCAGTGCTGGGAACCTCCATGTTCTTCTCGAGTGAGACCGGGGTGTCAGGGAAATTTGGGGGTCGCATCAAGGGTGCCAAGTACCGTTTCACACTTCAAGACGGAACATGGGACTTCCCTGGAGACGCTATAGCTGACAGGGGCCTCATATTTCGATGACGGAGGAGCCACGTTGTTTTTCTCCAGTTGCCGCGGGATTCTCGAATTACAATGGGAAATACAGTCTTCCTCTTGTGTTGGCCCAGGGAAGTCCAATCATCCATTCGAGTTGCGAGGGAGAGCTGGGGATTGCACTTGAGTCAATGCAGGACAAAAAAGACCTCATTTAGGCTTGTGTCCAGGACCGAGTTTTCCTCTACAGGGGCGACACGGATCTCGGGATCCCATTCCAGACTCACCCAAGTAGTCAGGCCTCGGCTCGAGGGGAAGCAACGGACTCCGCTCTCCTCTAGAGTAGCGACGTGTATCTCTTGGAGGCTACTGAGTGGCCTAAAGGGAGACAGGCCTCCAGTGGAGTTTGGAGAGTGGACTCGGGATTGCTCTCTAGGTCATGTAGGAAAAGAAGGCCCTCATCTTACGATGACGGGGGCGTCTCATGTGTTTTCTCCAGCGGAGGTGCCAGTGTGGGGTTTTCATGAGGTAGGACGGGGAGCGCAGGGAGCCTCTCGTGTGGCGCCAGGGAAGTTAGGTTTCAATGGGCGTGGCGAGGGAAATGCGTCATTGCTCTCCAGTCATGGTAGGGTATCGGGCCTCAAGACGCAGTAAAGAAGGACTCTCGAGGTCTTTCTCAGAATGCAGCAGGAAACCCTGGGTTCACTCGACTTGTGCCAGTGACCGCAGAGAGCTTCTGAGGGTGCCTCTGAGAAGTCAGGGATACTGTGGAGTTGGGAGGGGCCTCTCGGGACTCCACTGGGTATGGCGCAATGGAAGAGGGCCTCATTTCGAGTTGATGCAGGAACGTCAGGTTTCATCTACATTTCTGACTCCGATCGCACGGTCCCTGCAGAGTTGGGAAAGGAGAGTCAGGCCTTCTCTTGTGTGGAGGAACGGAACTCCGCATGCCTCTCTAGTTCTTCAAGGGATGACAGGACACTTGTCGATCTGTGTTTGGAATCTGCGTGTTTTTCCGTACTATGCATGGGGATGTCAGTACCCCTTCGTGTTGTGCATTCATCCACAGGTTTGCTTTCGAAGAGGTGCCCGGGCATCGGGTTCTTATTAAGAGCGGACCGGGAAATCGGGGTCTTTCCGCATGTGGCACCACCCACCAGGCTACGTCTCGAATTTCCTAGTGAGACCGGCCTCATCCTTAGGTGCGCCGGGAAGGTCAGAAGCCCTTGCAGACAAAGCAGGGGAATCGACCCTCCTGTCTCGATCAGGAGGGGAGAAGGGGCACAGATGAGGTGATGCCGGGAACCTCGGTGTTCCCCTCCAGTGAGACCAGTGTGTTGGGGAACTTTTGGGGTCGCATCAAAGGTGCCAAGTACCGTATCGCACTTCAAGATGGAACGTAAGACTTCTTTTGAGACGCTGTAGCGGCAATGGCCGCATCTTGCGATGAAGAGGGAACGACGTGGTTTTTCTCGAGTTGCGGCGGGATTCTTGAGTTACAACGGGAAATTCAGGCCTCCTCTTCTGTTGGCCCAGGGAAGTCCAGTCTTCCATTCGTGTTGCGAGGGAGAGTTTGGGATTGCTCTCGAGTCACTGCAGGAAAAAAGAGACCTCATCTAGGCTTGTGTCCAGGACCTAATGTTTCTCTCCAGGGGCGACAGGGATCTCCGGTTCGCATATCAGACTCACCCGAGGAGTCAGGCCTCGCCTCGAGGGGAAGGAAAAGACTCCGCTCTCCTCTCGAGTCGCGACGGGTATGTCTTGGATTCCACTGAGTGACCAAAAGGGAGTCAAGCCTACTGTGGAGTTTGGAGAGAGGACTCAGGATTGCTCTCCAGGCCATGCTAGAAAAGAAGGCCGTCATGTCGCGAAAACGGGGGCGTCTCGTGGGTTTTCTCTATCTGCGGCGCCAGTGTGGGGTTTCTCACGAGGTATGACGGGGAGCTCAGGGAGCCTCTCGTGTGGCGCCAGGGAAGTCAGGGCTTCATGAGTGTAGCAGAGGGAGTGCGTCATTGCCCTCGAGTCATGGTAGGGGAATCAGGCCTCAAAGCGCGTTGAAGAAGGACTCTTGAGTTCTTTCTATGGTGGCGGCAGTAAACCCTGGGTTCACTCGAATTGCGCTGGTGACCTCAGGGAGCTTCTCAGGGTGCCTCTGAGAAGTCAGGGATACTGTGGAGCTGGGACGCGTCTCTCGGGACTCCACTGGGTTTCGTGCAATGGAAGAGGTCCTAATCTCGAGTGGAGGCAGGAACCTCAGCGTTCCTCTCGTGACTTCACTGGCACTGGTCTGATTCGGATCGCAAAGTCCCTGCAGAGTTGGGACAGGAGAGTCAGGCCTCGTCTTGTGTAGAGGAATGAAACCCCACTTGCCTCTCGAGTTCTTCAGTGGTGACAAGCCACTTGTTGAGCTGTATGTGGAACCTGCGGGTTTTTCCAGACGATGCACGAAGGTGTCAGTGCCCCTTTGTATTGTGCCTTCATCCACAGGGTTGCCTTCGAAGAGGTGTCCAGGCATCGGGTTCTTATCAAGAGCGTACCGAGAAATCATAGTCTTTTGGCATGTGGCACCACCCGCGAGCTACGTCTCGAATTTCCTCGTGAGACCAGCCTCATCCTGAAGTGCCCCGTGAAGGTCGGGAACCCCTTACAAACAAAGCAGGGAAAGTGACCCTCCTATCACGAACAGGAAGGGAGAAGGGGCTCAGATAAACTGGTGCCGGGAACCTCGGTGTTCACCTCGAGTGAGACCGATATTTCGGGGAACTTTTGGGGTCACATCAAGGGTGTCAAGTATTGTTTCGCACTTCAAGACGGAACGTGGGACTTTTCTTGAGAAGCTGTAGCGGGCAAGGGCCTCATCTTGCGATGACGAGGGAACCAAGTGCTTTTTCTCGAGTTGTGGCGGGATTCTCGAGTTACGAAGGGGAATTCAGGCTTCCTCTTGTGTTGGCCCAGGGAAGTCCAATCTTCCATTCGAGTTGTTAGGGAGAGCGGGGGATTGCTCTCGAGTTACAGAAGAGCAAAAGAGACCTCATCTAGGCTTGTTTCCAGGACCTAATATTCCTCTCCAGGGGAGACAGGGATCTCGGGGTTGCATTCCAGACCCACCTGGTGAGTCAGGCCTTGTCTCGAGGGGAAGCAAAGGACTCCATTCTCCTCTCGAGTCGCGACGGGTATCTCTTGGAGCCCACTAAGTGGCCTAAAGGGAGTCAAGCCTCCTGTGGAGTTTGGAAAGATGATTCGGGATTCCTCTCCAGGCCATGCAGGAAAAGAAGGCCCTCATCTCGCGATGACAGGGGCATATGGTGGGTTTTCTCGAGCTGCGGCGTCATTGTGGGGTTTCTCACGAGGTACGACGGGGAGCTCAGGGAGCCTCTCTTATGGCGCCAGGGAAGTCAGGTCTCCATGTGCGTGGCGAGGGGGTGCGTGTCATTTCTATAGAGCCATGGAAGCAGATTCGGGCTTCAAGACACGTTGAAGTAGGACTCTCGAGGTCTTTTTCGCATTGTGGCAGGAAACCCTGGGTTCCCTCGACATGTGCCGGTGACCTCATGGAGCTTCTCCGGGTGCCTCTGAGAAGTCAGGAGTACTGTGGAGTTGGGAGGGGCCTCTCTGGACTCCACTGGGTTTGGTGCAATGGATGAGAGCCTCATCTCGAGTGGAGGCAGGAACCTCATGTTTCCTCTCCTGGGTTTCCTGGCGCCGGTACTGACTCGGATCGCAGTTTCCCTGCAGAGTTGGTACAGAAAATCAGGTCTCGTCTTGTGTGGAGGAATGGAACTCCACTTGCCTCTCGAGTTGTTCATGGGGTGACAGACCACTTGTTGAACTGTGTTTGTAACCTGCGGGTTTTTCTGGACGATGAACGGGGGTGTCAGTGCCCCTTCGTGTTGTGCTTTCATCCACAGGCTTTCCTTCGTAAAGGTGTCAGGGCATCACGTTCTTATCAAGAGTAGACCGGGAAATCGGGGTCTTTCGGCTTGTGGCACCACCAACGAGGCTACGTCTCGAATTTCCTCGTGAGACCTGCCTCATCCTTAGGCGTGCTGGGAAGGTCGGGAACCCCTTCCAGACATAGCAGGGGAATCGACACTCCTGTCGCGATCACGAGGGGAGAAGGAACTCAAATGAAGTGGTTCCGGGAACCTCGGTGTTCCTTTCGAGTGAGACCGGTATGTCGGGGAATTTTGAGATTGCATCAAGGGTGCCAAGTACTGTTTCGCACTTCAAGACAGAACGTGGGACTTCTCTTGAGTCGCTGTAGCGGGCAAGGGCCTCATCTAGCGCTGATGAGGGAACCACGTGGATTTTCTCGAGTTTCGGCGGGATTCTCGAGTTACGATGTCGAATTCAGGCTTCCAATTGTATTGGCCCAGGGAAGTCCAATCTTCCATTCGATTTGCGAGGGAGAGCTGGCGATTGCTCTCTAGTAACTGCAGTGCAAAATAGACCTCATCTAGACTTGTGTCCAGGACCGAGTTTTCCTCTCCAGGTGCGACAGGAACTCGGGGTTGCATTCCAGACTCACACGGGGAGTCAGGCCTCGTCTCGAGGGGAAGCAAAGGACTCCGCTCTCCCTTCAAGTCCTGACAGGTATCTCTTGGAGCCAACTGAGAGGCCTAAAGAGAGTCAAGCCTCCTGTGGAGTCTGGAGAGAGGACTCGGTTTTGCTCTCCATGCCAGGCAGTAAACAAGTCCCTCATCTCGTGATGACGGGGGCGTATCGTGGGTTTTCTCGAGCTGCGGTGCCTGAATGGGGTTTCCGAAGAGGTACGACGGGGAGCTCAGGGAGACTCTCTTCAGGCGTCAGGGAAATCAGGTCTCCATGCGCATGGCGATGGGGAGCGGGTCTTTGCTCTCGAGTCATGGTAGGGGAATCGGGCCTCAAGACGCGCCGAAGGACTCTCAAGGTCTTTCTCGGGTCGCAGCAGGAAACCCTGGGTTCCCTTGACTTGTGCCGGTGACCTCAGGTAGATTCTCAAGGTGCCTCTGAGAATTCAAGGATACTGTGGAGTTTGGAAGGGCCTCTCTCGACTCATCTGGGTTTGGTGCAATGGAAGAGGGCCTCATCTCGAGTTGAGGCAGGAACCTCAGGTTTCCTCTCCATTTCTAACTCGGATGGCAGGGTCCCTGAAGAGTTGGGACAGGAGAGTCAGGCCTCATCTTGTGTGGAGGAATTGAACTCCGCTTGCCTATCGAGTTGTTCACGGGGTGACATTCCACTTGTCGAGCTGTGTGTAGAACCTGTGGGTTTTTCTGGACGATGCACGGGAGTTTTAGTAACCCTTCTGTTGTGCCTTCATCCACAGGGTTGCCTTCGAAGTGGTGTCCGGGCATCGGGTTCTTATCCAGAGCGGACCGCACAATCGGGGTCTTTCGGCATGTGGCACCACCCACGAGGCTACGTCTCGAATTTCCTCCTGAGAAAGGCCTCATCTTTAGGTGCGCCGGGATGGGCGGGAACTCCTAGACAAAGCAGGGGAATTTACCCTCCTGTCGTGATCAGGAGGGGAGAAAGTCATCAGATGAAGTGGTGCCGGGAACTTCGGTGTTCCCCTCGGTGAGAACGGTGTGTCGGGGAACTTTTGGGGTTACATCAAGGGTGAAAAGTAGCATTTCGCACTTCAAGACGGAACGTGGGACTTCACTTGAGACGCTGTAGCGGGCCAGGGCCTCATCTTGGGATGAAGAGTGAACCACGTGCTTTTGCTCGCATTGCGGCGGGAGTCTCGAGTTTCGACGGGGAATTCAGATTTCCTCCTGTGTTGGCCCATGGAAGTCCAATCTTCCATTCGAGTTGCGAGGGTGAGCTGGGATCCCACTCGAGTCACTGCGGGGCAAAATAGACCATATCTAGGCTTGTGTCCAGGACCGAATATTCCTCTCCAGGGGTGACAGGGATCTTGGGGTGGCATTCCAGACTCACCCGGGAAGTCCGGCCTTGTTTCTAGAGGAAGCAAAGTACTCCGCTTTCCTCTCGAGTCGCGACGGGTACCTATTGAGCGCACTGAGTAGCCTTTGTGAGTCAAGCCTCCCGTGGAGTTTGGAGAGACGACTCGGGATTGCCCTCCAGGCCATGCAGTGAATGATGGCCCTCATCTCACGATAACGGGGGCGTCTCGTGGGTTTTCTCGAGCTGCGGCGCCAGTGTGGGGTTTCTCACGAGGTACGACGGGGACCTCAGGGAGCCTCTCATGAGGTGCCAGGGAAGTTAAGTCTCCATGCGCGTGGGTACTGGGAGCGCTTCATTGCTCTTGAGACATGGTAGGGGAATCGGGCCTCAAGACGCATCAAAGAAGGACTATCCAGTCTTTCTCGGGTTGCGGCAGGAAACCCTGGGTTCCATCGACTTGTGCTGGAGATCTCAGAGAGCTTGTCAGGGTGCCTCTGAGAAGTCAGGGACACTGTGGGTTGGAGGGACCTCTCAGGACTCCAGTGGTTTTGGTGCTATGGAAGAGGGCCTCATCTCGAGTTGAGGCAGGAACCTCAGGGTTCCTCTCCATTTCTGATTCGGATTGCAGGGTCCCAGCAGATTTGGGACAGGAGAGTCAGGCCTCGTCCTGTGTGGAGGATGGAACTCAGCTTGCCTCTCGAGTTGTGCACGGGGTGACAGGCCACGTGTCGAGCTGTGTGTGGAACCTGTAGGTTTTTCCGGACGATGCACGGGTGTGTCTATGCCCCTTCGTGTTGTGCCTTCATCCACAGGGTTGCCTTCTAAGGGGTGTCCAGGCATCGGGTTCTTATCAAGAGCGGACCGGGCAATCGGAGTCTTTCGGCATGTGGCACCACCCACGAGGCTACGTCTCGAACTTCCTCGTGAGACCGGCATCATCCTGAGGTGCGCCGTTAAGGTCGGGAAACCCTTGCAGACAAAGCAGGGGAATCGACCCTCCTGTCGTGATCAGGAGGGGAGAAGGCGCTCAAAAGAAATGGTGCCGGGAACTTCGGTGTTCCCCTCAAGTGAGACCAGTATGTTGGGGAACTTTTGGGGTCGCATCAAGGGTGCCAAGTACTGTTTCGCACTTCAAGATGGAACGTGGGACTACTCTTGAGACGCTGTAGCGGGAAAGTGCCTCATATTGCGATGATGGGGGAACCACTTGGTTTTTCTCGAGTTATGGCGGGATTCTAGAGTTACGACGGGGATTTCAGGCTTCCTCTTGTGTTGGCCCAGGGAAGTCCAATCTTCAATTCGAGCTGCGAGGGAGAGCTGGGGATTGCGCACGAGTCACTGTACGGAAAAAGAGACCTCATCTTGGCTTGTGTCCAGGATCTAATGTTCCTCTCCAGGGGCGACAGGGATCTCGGGGTTGCATTCCAGACTCACCCGGGGAGTCAGGCCTCATCTCGAGGGGAAGCAAATGACTCCACTCTCCTCTCAAGTCGAGACGGATATCTCTTGGAGCCCACTGAGTGGCCTACAGGGAGCCAAGCTTCCTGTGGATTTTGGAGAGAGGACTCGGTATTGCTCTCCAGGCCATGCAGAAAAAGAAGGCCCTCATCTCGCGATGACAGGGGCATCTCGTGGGTTTTCTCGAGCTGAGGCACAAGTGTGGTGTTTCCCACGTGGTATGCTGGGAGCTCAGGGAGCATCTTGTGTGGCGCCAGGGAAGTCAGGTCTCCATGCGCGTGGCGAGGGGGAGTGCGTCATTGCTCTCTTGTCATGATAGGGGATTTGGACCTCAAGACGCATTGAAGAAGGACTCTCAAGGTCTTTCTCAGGTTGTGGCAGGAAACCATGGGTTCCCTCGACTCATGCATGTTACGTCAGGGAGCTTCTCAGGTGCCTCTGAGAAATCAGGGATACTGTGGAGTTGGGAGTGACCTCTCGGAACTCCACTGGGTTTGGTGAAATGGAAAAAGGCATCATCTTTAGATAAAGCAGGAACATCAGGTTTCCTCTTCATTTCTGACTCGGATCGCATGTTCCTACAGAGATGGGAGAGGAGAGTCAGGACTCATCTTGTGTGGAGGAATGGAAATCCGCTTGCATCTCGAGTTGTTCACGGGGTGACAGGCCTCTTGTAGAGCTGTATGTGGAACCTGCGGGTTTTTCCAGACGATGCACAGGGGTGTCAGTGCCCCTTTTGTTGTACCTTCATCCACAGGGTTGTCTTCAAAGAGGTGTCTGGTCATCGGGTTCTTCTCAAGAGTGTACTGGGAAATCGGGGTCTTTCGGCATGTGGCACCCCCCACGAGGCCACGTCTCGAAATTTCCCATGAGTCCGGCTTCATCCTGAGGTGCGCCGTGAATGTCGGGAACCCCTTTAAGTCAAAGCAGGGGAATCGACCCTCTTGTCGCTATCAGGAGGGGAGAAGGGGCTCAAAAGAAGTGGTGCCGGGAACCTCGGTGTTCCCCTCAAATGAAACCGGTGTGTCGGGGAACATTTGGGGTCGCATTAAGGGTGCCAAGTAACGTTTCGCACTTCAACACGGAATGTGGGACTTCTCTTGAGACGCTGTAGTGAGCACGGGCCCCATCTTGTGATGACGGGGGAACCACGTGGTTTTTCTCGAGTTGCGGCAGGGAATTCAGGCTTCCTCTTGTGTTGGCCCAGGGAAGTCCAAATTTCCATACGAGTTGAGAGCTAGAGCTGGGGGTTGGCTCGAGTTATTGCAGGGCAAAAGAGACCTCATCTAGGCTTGTGTCTAGGACCTAATGTTCCTTTCAAGGGGCAACAGGGATCTCGGAGTTGCATTCCAGATCCTCCCGAGGAGTCAGGCCTCTTCAAGAGGGTAATGAATGGACTCCCCTCTCCACTTGAGTCGCGACGGGTATCTCTTAGAGCCCATTGTGTGGCCTAAAGGGAGTCAAGCCTCCTGTGGAGATTGGAGAGAGGACTCGGGATTGCTCTCCAGGCCATGCAGGAAAAGAAGGCCCTCATATCGTGATGACGGAGGCATCTTGTGCATTTTCTTGAGGTGCGGTGCCAGGATGGGGTTTCTCACAAGATACGATGGGGAGCTCAGGGAGTCTCTCGTGTGGTGACAGGAAAGTCAGGTCTCCATGCACGTGTGGAGGGGGAGCGCGTCATTGCTCTCGAGTCATGGTAGGGGAATCGGGCCTCAAGAGGCGTTGAAGAACGACTCTCAAGGTCTTTCTCCGGTTGCGGCAGGAAACCCTGGTTTTTCTCGACTTGTGCTGGTGACCTCAGGGAGCTTAACATGGTGCCTCTGAGAAGTCATGGATTCTGTGGAGTTGGGAGGGGCCACTCGGGACACCACTGGGTGTGGTATAATGCAAGAGGGCCTCATCTCGTGTTGAGGAAGGAACCTCAGGGTTCCTCTCCATTTCAGACTCCGATCTCAGGATTCCTGCAGAGTTGGGACAGGAGAGTCAGGCCTCGTATTCTGTGGAGAAATGAAACTTAGCTTGCCTCTCGAGTTGTTCACGAGGTAACAGGTCACTTGTCGAGCTGTATGTGGAACCTGCAGAATTTTCCAAAAGATGCACGGGTGTGCAGGGCCCCTCCTTGTTGTGCCTTCATCCAACGGGATGCATTCGAAGAAGTGTATGGGCATCGGGTTCTTATTAATAGCGGACCAGGAAATGGGGTCTTTCCGCATGTGGCACCACCACGAGGCTACATCTCCAATTTCCTCATGAGACTGGCCTCATCCTGAGGTGCAATGGGAAGATCGGTAACCCCTTCCAGACAAAGCAGGAGAATCAACACTCCTGTTGCAATCAGGAGGGGAGAAGGGGCTCAAATGATGTGGTGTGGGGACATGGGTGTTCCCCTCGAGTGAAGCATGTATGTTGGGGAACTTTGGGAGTGCCATCATGGGTGCCAAGTATCGTTTTGCACTTCAGTGGGAACGTGGGACTTCTTTTGAGATGCTGTGGCGGGCAAGGGGCTCATGCTGCGAAGACGATGGAACCACGTGGTTTTTCTTGAGTTGCGGCGGGAGTCTCGAGTTACAACGGGGATTTCAGGCTTCCTCTTGTGTTCGCCCTGGGAAGCCCAAACTTCCCTTCGAGTTGCGAGGGAAAGCTGGGGGTTGTGCTCGAGTCACTGCAGGGCCAAAGAGACCTCATCTAGGCGTGTGTCCAGGACCTAATAGTCCTCTCATGGGAAGAAAAGGATGTCGGGGTCGCACTCCAGACTCCCCCGGGGAGTCAGGCCTCACCTCGAGGGGAAGCCAAGGACTCCGCTCTCCTCTCGAGTCGCGACGCGGGTCTCTTGGAGCCCCCTGAGCGGCCTCAAGGGAGTCCAGCCTCCTCTTCCGTTTGGAGAGAGGACCCGGGATTGCTCTCCAGGCCATGCAGGAAAAGAAGGCCCTCAGCTCGCGAGGACGGGGGCGTCTCAGGGGTTTCCTCGAGCTGCGGCGCCCGTGGGGGTTTTCTCCCGAGGCACGACGAGGATCTCAGGGAGCCTCTCGTGCGGCGCCAGGGAAGTCAGGTCTCCATGCGCGTGGCGAGGGGGAGCGCGTCCTGGCTCTCGAGTCACGGGAGGGGACTAGGGCCTCGAGACGCGTTGAAGAAGGACTCTCGAGGTCTTTGTCGGGGGGCGGCGGGAAACCCTCGTGTCCCTCGCCTTCTGCCGGGGACCTTAGGGAACTTCCCAGGGTGCCTCTGAGAGGCGAGGGATCCTGTGGAGGTGGCGGGGCCCCTCGGGACTCCGCTGGGTCTGGCGCAACGGAAGAGGGCCTCACCTCGAGGGGAGGCAGCAACCTCAGGCTTCCTCTCCGTTTGGGACTCCGACCGCAGGGTCCCTGCAGAGTTGGGACAGGAGAGTCAGGCCTCGTCTTGTCTGAGCAAGGGAACCCCGCTGGCCTCTCGAGTTGCTCAGGGGGTCTCAGGCCCCTCGTCGAGCTGTGTGTGGAACCCGCGGGTCTTTGCGGACGATGCACGGGGGTGGCAGTGCCCCTTCGTGTTGTGCCTTCACCCACAGGGTTGCCTTCGAAGAGGGGTCCGGGCCTCGGGTCCTTCTCAAGGGCGGACCGGGGAATCGGGGGCGTTCGGCATGTGGCCCCACCCACGTGGCTCGTCTCGAATTTCCTCGTGAAGACCGGCCTCATCCTGAGGTGTGCCGGGAAGGCCGGGAACCCCTTCCAGACCACGCAGGGGAATCGCCTCTCCTGTCGCGGTCAGGAGGGGAGAAAGGGCTCAGAGGAAGCGGTGCCGGGACCCTCGGTGTTCCCCTCGAGGGAACCCGGCGTGTCGGGGGACTTTTGGGGGTCGCAGGAAGGCTGTCAGGGACCGTTTCGCCCTTCAGGGCGGAACAGGGGACTTCCCTTGAGACGCCGTGGCGGGCAAGGGCCTCATCTTGCCAAGAGGTGGGAACCACGTGGTTTTTCTCGAGTTGCGGCGGGATTCTCGAGTTACGACGGGGATCTCAGCCTTCCCCTTGGGTTGGCCCTGGGAAGCCCAATCTTCCCCTCGGGTTGCGAGGGAAAGCTGGGGGTTGCGCTCGAGTCACTGCAGGGCCGAAGAGACCTCACGTAGGCGTGTGTCCGGGACCTAATATTCCTCTCCAGGGAAGGCAGGGATCTCGGGGTTGCATTCCAGGCTCCCCTGGGGAGTCAGGCCTCGTCTCGAGGGGAAGCCAAGGACTCCGCTCTCCTCTCGAGTCGCGACGCGGGTCTCTTGGAGCCCCCTGAGCGGCCTCAAGGGAGTCCAGCCTCCTCTTCCGTTTGGAGAGAGGACCCGGGATTGCTCTCCAGGCCATGCAGGAAAAGAAGGCCCTCAGCTCGCGAGGACGGGGGCGTCTCAGGGGTTTCCTCGAGCTGCGGCGCCCGTGGGGGTTTTCTCCCGAGGCACGACGAGGATCTCAGGGAGCCTCTCGTGCGGCGCCAGGGAAGTCAGGTCTCCATGCGCGTGGCGAGGGGGAGCGCGTCCTGGCTCTCGAGTCACGGGAGGGGACTAGGGCCTCGAGACGCGTTGAAGAAGGACTCTCGAGGTCTTTCTCGGGGGGGCGGCGGGAAACCCTCGTGTCCCTCGCCTTCTGCCGGGGACCTTAGGGAACTTCCCAGGGTGCCTCTGAGAGGCGAGGGATCCTGTGGAGGTGGCGGAGCCCCTCGGGACTCCGCTGGGTCTGGCGCAACGGAAGAGGGCCTCACCTCGAGGGGAGGCAGCAACCTCAGGCTTCCTCTCCGTTTCGGACTCCGACCGCAGGGTCCCTGCAGAGTTGGGACAGGAGAGTCAGGCCTCGTCTTGTCTGAGCAAGGGAACCCCGCTGGCCTCTCGAGTTGCTCAGGGGGTCTCAGGCCCCTCGTCGAGCTGTGTGTGGAACCCGCGGGTCTTTGCGGACGATGCACGGGGGTGGCAGTGCCCCTTCGTGTTGTGCCTTCACCCACAGGGTTGCCTTCGAAGAGGGGTCCGGGCCTCGGGTCCTTCTCAAGGGCGGACCGGGGAATCGGGGGCGTTCGGCATGTGGCCCCACCCACGTGGCTCGTCTCGAATTTCCTCGTGAGACCGGCCTCATCCTGAGGTGCGCCGGGAAGGCCGGGAACCCCTTCCAGACCACGCAGGGGAATCGCCTCTCCTGTCGCGGTCAGGAGGGGAGAAGGGGCTCAGAGGAAGCGGTGCCGGGACCCTCGGTGTTCTCCTCGAGGGAACCCGGCGTGTCGGGGGACTTTTGGGGGTCACAGGAAGGCTGTCAGGGACCGTTTCGCCCTTCAGGGCGGAACAGGGGACTTCCCTTGAGACGCCGTGGCGGGCAAGGGCCTCATCTTGCCAAGAGGTGGGAACCACGTCGTTTTTCTCGAGTTGCGGCGGGATTCTCGAGTTACGACGGGGATCTCAGCCTTCCCCTTGGGTTGGCCCTGGGAAGCCCAATCTTCCCCTCGCGTTGCGAGGGAAAGCTGGGGGTTGCGCTCTAGTCACTGCAGGGCCGAAGAGACCTCACCTAGGCGTGTGTCCGGGACCTAATATTCCTCTCCAGGGAAGGCAGGGATCTCGGGGTTGCATTCCAGGCTCCCCTGGGGAGTCAGGCCTCGTCTCGAGGGGAAGCCAAGGACTCCGCTCTCCTCTCGAGTCGCGACGCGGGTCTCTTGGAGCCCCCTGAGCGGCCTCAAGGGAGTCCAGCCTCCTCTTCCGTTTGGAGAGAGGACCCGGGATTGCTCTCCAGGCCATGCAGGAAAAGAAGGCCCTCAGCTCGCGAGGACGGGGGCGTCTCAGGGGTTTCCTCGAGCTGCGGCGCCCGTGGGGGTTTTCTCCCGAGGCACGACGAGGATCTCAGGGAGCCTCTCGTGCGGCGCCAGGGAAGTCAGGTCTCCATGCGCGTGGCGAGGGGGAGCGCGTCCTGGCTCTCGAGTCACGGGAGGGGACTAGGGCCTCGAGACGCGTTGAAGAAGGACTCTCGAGGTCTTTCTCGGGGGAGCGGCGGGAAACCCTCGTGTCCCTCGCCTTCTGCCGGGGACCTTAGGGAACTTCCCAGGGTGCCTCTGAGAGGCGAGGGATCCTGTGGAGGTGGCGGGGCCCCTCGGGACTCCGCTGGGTCTGGCGCAACGGAAGAGGGCCTCACCTCGAGGGGAGGCAGGAACCTCAGGCTTCCTCTCCGTTTGGGACTCCGACCGCAGGGACCCTGCAGAGTTGGGACAGGAGAGTCAGGCCTCGTCTTGTCTGAGGAAGGGAACCCCGCTGGCCTTTCGAGTTGCTCAGGGGGTCTCAGTCCCCACGTCGAGCTGTGTGTGGAACCCGCGGGTCTTTGCGAACGATGCACGAGGGTGGCAGTGCCCCTTCGTCTTGTGCCTTCCCCCACAGGGTTGCCTTCGAAGAGGGGTGCGGGCCTCGGGTCCTTCTCAAGGGCGGACCGGGGAATCGGGGGCGTTCGGCATGTGGCCCCACCCACGTGGCTCGTCTCGAATTTCCTCGTGAGACCGGCCTCATCCTGAGGTGCGCCGGGAAGGCCGGGAACCCCTTCCAGACCACGCAGGGGAATCGCCTCTCCTGTCGCGGTCAGGAGGGGAGAAGGGGCTCAGAGGAAGCGGTGCCGGGACCCTCGGTGTTCCCCTCGAGGGAACCCGGCGTGTCGGGGGACTTTTGGGGGTCGCAGGGAGGCTGTCAGGGACCGTTTCGCCCTTCAGGGCGGAACAGGGGACTTCCCTTGAGACGCCGTGGCGGGCAAGGGCCTCCTCTTGCCAAGAGGTGGGAACCACGTGGTTTTTCTCGAGTTGCGGTGTGATTCTCGAGTTACGACGGGGATCTCAGCCTTCCCCTTGGGTTGGCCCTGGGAAGCCCAATCTTCCCCTCGGGTTGCGAGGGAAAGCTGGGGGTTGCGCTCGAGTCACTGCAGGGCCGATGAGACCTCACGTAGGCGTGTGTCCGGGAACTAATATTCCTCTTCAGGGAAGGCAGGGATCTCGGGGTTGCATTCCAGGCTCCCCCGGGGAGTCAGGCCTCGTCTCGAGGGGAAGCCAAGGACTCCGCTCTCCTCTCGAGTCGCGACGCGGGTCTCTTGGAGCCCCCTGAGCGGCCTCAAGGGAGTCCAGCCTCCTCTTCCGTTTGGAGAGAGGACCCGGGATTGCTCTCCAGGCCATGCAGGAAAAGAAGGCCCTCAGCTCGCGAGGACGGGGGCGTCTCAGGGGTTTCCTCGAGCTGCGGCGCCCGTGGGGGTTTTCTCCCGAGGCACGACGAGGATCTCAGGGAGCCTCTCGTGCGGCGACAGGGAAGTCAGGTCTCCATGCGCGTGGCGAGGGGGAGCGCGTCCTGGCTCTCGAGTCACGGGAGGGGACTAGGGCCTCGAGACGCGTTGAAGAAGGACTCTCGAGGTCTTTCTCGGGGGGGCGGCGGGAAACCCTCATGTCCCTCGCCTTCTGCCGGGGACCTTAGGGAACTTCCCAGGGTGCCTCTGAGAGGCGAGGGATCCTGTGGAGGTGGCGGGGCCCCTCGGGATTCCGCTGGGTCTGGCGCAACGGAAGAGGGCCTCACCTCGAGGGGAGGCAGGAACCTCAGGCTTCCTCTCCGTTTCGGACTCCGACTGCAGGGTCCCTGCAGAGTTGGGACAGGAGAGTCAGGCCTCGTCTTGTCTGAGGAAGGGAAACCCGCTGGCCTCTCGAGTTGCTCAGGGGGTCTCAGGCCCCTCGTCGAGCTATGTGTGGAACCCGCGGGTCTTTGCGGACGATGCACGGGGGTGGCAGTGCCCCTTCGTGTTGTGCCTTCCCCCACAGGGTTGCCTTCGAAGAGGGGTCCGGGCCTCGGGTCCTTCTCAAGGGCGGACCGGGGAATCGGGGGCGTTCGGCATGTGGCCCCACCCACGTGGCTCGTCTCGAATTTCCTCGTGAGACCGGCCTCATCCTGAGGTGCGCCGGGAAGGCCGGGAACCCCTTCCAGACCACGCAGGGGAATCGCCTCTCTTGTCGCGGTCAGGAGGGGAGAAGGGGCTCAGAGGAAGCGGTGCCGGGACCCTCGGTGTTCCCCTCGAGGGAACCCGGCGTGTCGGGGGACTTTTGGGGGTCGCAGGAAAGCTGTCAGGGACCGTTTCGCCCTTCAGGGCGGAACAGGGGACTTCCCTTGAGACGCCGTGGCGGGCAAGGGCCTCATCTTGCCAAGAGGTGGGAACCACGTGGTTTTTCTCGAGTTGCGGCGGGATTCTCGAGTTACGACGGGGATCTCAGCCTTCCCCTTGGGTTGGCCCTGGGAAGCCCAATCTTCCCCTCGGGTTGCGAGGGAAAGCTGGGGGTTGCGCTCGAGTCACTGCAGGGCCGAAGAGACCTCACCTAGGCGTGTGTCCGGGACCTAATCTTCCTCTCCAGGGAAGGCAGGGATCTCGGGGTTGCATTCCAGGCTCCCCCGGGGAGTCAGGCCTCGTCTCGAGGGGAAGCCAAGTACTCCGCTCTCCACTCGAGTCGCGACGCGGGTCTCTTGGAGCGCCCTGAGCGGCCTCAAGGGAGTCCAGCCTCCTCTTCCGTTTGGAGAGAGGACCCGGGATTGCTCTCCAGGCCATGCAGGAAAAGAAGGCCCTCAGCTCGCGAGGACAGGGGCGTCTCAGGGGTTTCCTCGAGCTGCGGCGCCCGTGGGGGTTTTCTCCCGAGGCACGACGAGGATCTCAGGGAGCCTCTCGTGCGGCGCCAGGGAAGTCAGGTCTCCATGCGCGTGGCGAGGGGGAGCGCGTCCTGGCTCTCGAGTCACGGGAGGGGACTAGGGCCTCGAGACGCGTTGAAGAAGGACTCTCGAGGTCTTTGTCTGGGGGCGGCGGGAAACCCTCGTGTCCCTCGCCTTCTTCCGGGGACCTTAGGGAACTTCCCAGGGTGCCTCTGAGAGGCGAGGAATCCTGTGGAGGTGCGGGGCCCCTCGGGACTCCGCTGGGTCTGGCGCAACGGAAGAGGGCCTCACCTCGAGGGGAGGCAGGAACCTCAGGCTTCCTCTCCGTTTCGGACTCCGACCGCAGGGTCCCTGCAGAGTTGGGACAGGAGAGTCAGGCCTCGTCTTGTCTGAGGAAGGGAACCCCGCTGGCCTCTCGAGTTGCTCGGGGGGTCTCAGGCCCCTCGTCGAGCTGTGTGTGGAACCCGCGGGTCTTTGCGGACGATGCCTGGGGGTGGCAGTGCCCCTTCGTGTTGTGCCTTCACCCACAGGGTTGCCTTCGAAGAGGGGTCCGGGCCTCGGGTCCTTCTCAAGAGCGGACCGGGGAATCGGGGGCGTTCGGCATGTGGCCCCACCCACGTGGCTCGTCTCGAATTTCCTCGTGAGACTGGCCTCATCCAGAGGTGCGCCGGGAAGGCCGGGAACCCCTTCCAGACCACGCAGGGGAATCGCCTCTCCTGTCGCGATCAGGAGGGGAGAAGGGGCTCAGAGGAAGCGGTGCCGGGACCCTCGGTGTTCCCCTCGGGGGACCCCGGCGTGTCGGGGCACTTTTGGGGGTCGCAGGAAGGCTGTCAGGGACTGTTTCGCCCTTCAGGGCGGAACAGGGGACTTCCCTTGAGACGCCGTCGCGGGCAAGGGCCTCATCTTGCCAAGAGGTGGGAGCCACCTGGTTTTTCTCGAGTTGCGGCGGCATTCTCGAGTTACGACGGGGATCTCAGCCTTCCCCTTGGGTTGGCCCTGGGAAGCCCAATCTTCCCCTCGGGTTGCGAGGGAAAGCTGGGGGGTGCGCTCGAGTCACTGCAGGGCCGAAGAGACCTCACGTAGGCGTGTGTCCGGGACCTAATATTCCTCTCCAGGGAAGGCAGGGATCTCGGGGTTGCAATCCAGGCTCCCCCGGGGAGTCAGGCCTCGTCTCGAGGGGAAGCCAAGGACTCCGCTCTCCACTCGAGTCGCGACGCAGGTCTCTTGGAGCCCCCTGAGCGGCCTCAAGGGAGTCCAGCCTCCTCTTCCGTTTGGAGAGAGGACCCGGGATTGCTCTCCAGGCCATGCAGGAAAAGAAGGCCCTCAGCTCGCGAGGACGGGGGCGTCTCTGGGGTTTCCTCGAGCTGCGGCGCCCGTGGGGGTTTTCTCCCGAGGCACGACGAGGATCTCAGGGAGCCTCTCGTGCGGCGCCAGGGAAGTCAGGTCTCCATGCGCGTGGCCAGGGGGAGCGCGTCCTGGCTCTCGAGTCACCGGAGGGGACTAGGGCCTCGAGACGCGTTGAAGAAGGACTGTCGAGGTCTTTCTCGGGGGGCGGCGGGAAACCCTCGTTTCCCTCGCCTTCTGCCTGGGACCTTACGGAACTTCCCAGGGTGCCTCTGAGAGGCAAGGGATCCTGTGCAGGTGGCGGGGCCCCTTGGGACTCCGCTGGGTCTGGCGCAACGGAAGAGGGCCTCACCTCGAGGGGAGGCAGGAACCTCAGGCTTCCTCTCCGTTTCGGACTCCAACCGCAGGGTCCCTGCAGAGTTGGGACAGGAGAGTCAGGCCTCGTCTTGTCTGAGGAAGGGAACCCCGCTGGCCTCTCGAGTTGCTCAGGGGGTCTCAGGCCCCTCGTCGAGCTGTGTGTGGAACCCGCGGGTCTTTGTGGACGATGCACGGGGGTGGCAGTGCCCCTTCGTGTTGTGCCTTCACCCACAGGGTTGCCTTCGAAGAGGGGTCCGGGCCTCGGGTCCTTCTCAAGAGCGGACCGGGGAATCGGGGGCGTTCGGCATGTGGCCCCACCCACGTGGCTCGTCTCGAATTTCCTCGTGAGACCGGCCTCATCCCGAGGTGCGCCGGGAAGGCCGGGAACCCCTTCCAGACCACGCAGGGGAATCGTCTCTCCTGTCGCGATCAGGAGGGGAGAAGGGGCTCAGAGGAAGCGGTGCCGGGACCCTCGGTGTTCCCCTCGGGGGACCCCGGCGTGTCGGGGTACTTTTGGGGGTCGCAGGAAGGCTGTCAGGGACCGTTTCGCCCTTCAGGGCAGAACGGGGGACTTCCCTTGAGACGCCGTCGCGGGCAAGGGCCTCATCTTGCCAAGAGGTGGGAACCACGTGGTTTTTCTTGAGTTGCGGCGGCATTTTCGAGTTACGACGGGGATCTCAGCCTTCCCCTTGGGTTGGCCCTGGGAAGCCCAATCTTCCCCTCGGGTTGCGAGGGAAAGCTGGGGGTTGCGCTCGAGTCACTGCAGGGCCGAAGAGACCTCACCTAGGCGTGTGTCTGGGACCTAATATTCCTCTCCAGGGAAGGCAGGGATCTCGGGGTTGCATTCCAGGCTCCCCCGGGGAGTCAGGCTTCGTCTCGAGGGGAAGCCAAGGACTCCGCTCTCCTCTCGAGTCGCGACGCGGGTCTCTTGGAGCGCCCTGAGCGGCCTCAAGGGAGTCCAGCCTCCTCTTCCGTTTGGAGAGAGGACCCGGGATTGCTCTCCAGGCCATGCAGGAAAAGAAGGCCCTCAGCTCGCGAGGACGGGGGCGTCTCCGGGGTTTCCTCGAGCTGCGGCGCCCGTGGGGGTTTTCTCCCGAGGCACGACGAGGATCTCAGGGAGCCTCTCGTGCGGCGCCAGGGAAGTCAGGTCTCCATGCGCGTGGCGAGGGGGAGCGCGTCCTGGCTCTCGAGTCACGGGAGGGGACTAGGGCCTCGAGACGCGTTGAAGAAGGACTCTCGAGGTCTTTGTCGGGGGGCGGCGGGAAACCCTCGTTTCCCTCGCCTTCTGCCGGGGACCTTAGGGAACTTCCCAGGGTGCCTCTGAGAGTCGAGGGATCCTGTGGAGGTGGCGGGGCCACTCGGGACTCCGCTGGGTCTGGCGCAACGGAAGAGGGCCTCACCTCGAGGGGAGGCAGGAACCTCAGGCCTCCTCTCCGTTTCGGACTCCGACCGCAGGGTCCCTGCAGAGTTGGGACAGGAGAGTCAGGCCTGGTCGTGTCTGAGGAAGGGAACCCCGCTGGCCTCTCGAGTTGCTCAGGGGGTTTCAGGCCCCTCGTCGAGCTGTGTGTGGAACCCGCGGGTCTTTGCGGACGATGCACGGGGATGGCAGTGCCCCTTCGTGTTGTGGCTTCACCCACAGGGTTGCCTTCGAAGAGGGGTCCGGGCCTCGGGTCCTTCTCAAGAGCGGACCGGGGAATCGGGGGCGTTCGGCATGTGGCCCCACCCACGTGGCTCGTCTCGAATTTCCTCGTGAGACCGGCCTCATCCCGAGGTGCGCCGGGAAGGCCGGGAACCCCTTCCAGACCACGCAGGGGAATCGCCTCTCCTGTCGCGATCAGGAGGGGAGAAGGGGCTCAGAGGAAGCGGTGCCGGGACCCTCGGTGTTCCTCTCGGGGGACCCCGGCATGTCGGGGGACTTTTGGGGGTCGCAGGAAGGCTGTCAGGGACCGTTTCGCCCTTCAGGGCGGAACAGGGGACTTCCCTTGAGACGCCGTCGCGGGCAAGGGCCTCATCTTGCCAAGAGGTGGGAACCACGTGGTTTTTCTCGAGTTGCGGCGGGATTCTCGAGTTACGACGGGGATCTCAGCCTTCCCCTTGGGTTGGCCCTGGGAAGCCCAATCTTCCCCTCGGGTTGCGAGGGAAAGCTGGGGGTTGCGCTCGAGTCACTGCAGGGCCGAAGAGACCTCACCTAGGCGTGTGTCCGGGACCTAATATTCCTCTCCAGGGAAGGCAGGGATCTCGGGGTTGCATTCCAGGCTCCCCTGGGTAGTCAGGCCTCGTCTCGAGGGGAAGCCAAGGACTCCGCTCTCCTCTCGAGTCGCGACGCGGGTCTCTTGGAGCCCACTGAGCAGCCTCAAGGGAGTCCAGCCTCCTCTTCCGTTTGGAGAGAGGACCCGGGATTGCTCTCCAGGCCACGCAGGAAAAGAAGGCCCTCAGCTCGCGAGGACGGGGGCGTCTCAGGGGTTTCCTCGAGCTGCCGCAGCAGTGTGGGTTTCCTCACGAGGTACGATGAGGATCTCAGGGAGCCTCTCGTGCAGTGCCAGGTTAGTCAGGTCTCCATGCGCGTGAAGAGGGTGCGCGTGTCATGGCTCTCGAGTCATGGTAGGGGAATCGCGACTCAACACATTTTGAAGCACTTTCGAGGTCTTTCTTAAGTCATGGCAGAAAACACAGGGTTCCCTCGACTTGTTCCTTTGACCTCAGGGAGCTTCTCATTGTGTCTCTGAGAACTCAGGGATACTGTGGAGTTGGTAGGGGCCTCTCGGGACTCCACTGGGTGTGGTGCAATGGAACAGGGCCTCATCTCGAGTGGACGCAGGAACCTCAGGCTTCCTCTCCGTTTCTGACTCGGATCCCATGGTCCCTGCAGAGTAGGGACAAGAGAGTCACACCTAGTCTTCTGTTGAGGAATGGACCTTCGTTTGCCTTTCGAGTTGTTTACAGGGTGACAGGCCACTTGTCGAAATGTCTGTGGGACCTGCGGGTTTTTCTGGACGATGCACGCGGGTGTCAGTGCCCCTTCGTGTTGTGCCTTCATCCACAGGTTTTCCTTCAAAGAGGTGTGCTGGCATCGGGTTCTTTTCAAGAGTGGACCGTGAAATTGGGGTCTTTCGGCATGTGGCACCACCCACGAGGCTACATTTCGAACTTCCTCATGAGACCGGCCTCATCCTGAGGTGCGCCCGGAAGGTCGGGAACCCCTTGCAGACAGAGAAGGGGAGTCGACCCTCCTGTCGCAATCAGGAGAGGAGAAGGGGTCAGATGAAGTGGTGCCGGGAACCTCGGTGTTCCCCTTGAGTGAGTCTGGTATGTCGCGGAACTTTTGGGGTCGCATCAAGGGTGCCAAGTACCGTTTCGCACTTCAGGATGGAACGTGGGACTTCTCTTGAGATGCTGTAGCGGACAAAGGGCCTCATCTTGCGATGACGAGGGAAGCACGTGGTTTTTCTCGAGTTTCGGTGGGATTCTCGAGTTACGATGGGGAATTCAGGCTTCCTCTTGTGTTGGCCCAGGAAGTCTAATCTTCCATTCGAGTTGCCAGGGAGAGCTGTGGATTGGGCTCCATTCACTGAAGGGCAAACTAGACCTCATCTAGGCTTGTATCCAGGACTTAATGTTCCTCTCCATAGGCGACAGGGATTTGGGGTTGCATTCCATACTCACCCGGGGAGTCAGGCCTCATCTCGAGGGGAAGCAAAGGACTCCACTCTCTTCTCGAGCCGCGACACGTATCTCTTGGAGCCCACTGAGTGGTCTTTGCTCTGTAGGAGAGCTCTAGTGTACATAAGCCTGTACATAAGTGAACACAGACACTCTGTGTGCATGTTGCTGCGTACCCAAAATAGGGCCACAAGGAGCCTCATGCTCTCCATGCGGCGCGGAAGCTGTGCAGCCACGCAGCAGCTGAAGAATCCAACCAATTGCTCTTTTCTTACCTCTGACAGAGCTCGCATTGCCGTAGCCCTTGGCAGTTTGAAAACACTGGACCCTAACCCCTCTCAAAGTAGGCCTGGGTTCTAGTTCGAATAGAAAGTCAATAGCGGAGCTGAGGACAGGAACGCGGCAGTCATTTATCACACGCTCCTGCAGCCTGCTACTACAGGGACACTAACGCTAGAAGCTAGGAATGTCTTTGCAAGGTGCGCAAAGGACAAGGGAGAACCTCGACCCTGACTCTAGTATTTCAGCCCCCTGAGCAGATCTGAGGTTCTCCCGCTGTAGAAGCTAACCCATTCCTTTCAAATACAGGCTTCCTAACACAGGGCCAGTTGGCTGCTTGCTCTTCCACGAAGCAGGCTTCCTTAACTTGCAAACTGCGAATTCCGCTTAACAGCCTGGAGGAAAAATCGCTTCTTGGAAGATTTTTTTCAGAGGCTGTATCCCCGGAGCTGGGGCCAAGCTAGGGGACCCATACTGACAATGGAAGGCAAAACCACATCCAATGTCTTTGCTCTGGAGGACAGCTTTGGTGAGCCTAAGTCTTTCAGGAATATTTCTGGCTCCAACAGAGTCAAATTCTGTGTGTGAAGCTGCACAGCCAAAATAGGGGAACAGAGAGCCTGATTCTCTCTGTGTAGCTTTGAAGCTGTCATTCAAACAACAGCTTGAGAATCCATACAATGCTCTCCCTTACTGCTAAGAGAATTCTCATTGCTGTCGTCCTTGACAGTTTGTAGAAATCCGCACCCTAACCCTTCTCCAAGTAGGCCTGGGTCCTAGCTCGGAACAACAGGCAACGGCGGAGCTGAGGCCAGTAAGGCACAAGTGAGGTCTCACACACTCTTGCAGCCTGATCGTCCAGGAGCAGTAAGGCCTCTTTTTCCCTGCAGGAGGCTCGCTTGCCTTGCCTCCTGTGAACTGCATTTCCCAGCCTGGGCGCAAAGCTGTTCCTGGAGATTTTTTCTCAGGGGCTGTTTCCCTGGAGCTGGGTCGGACCTCGGGGGCCCAACTCACAGGGGAAGACAAAACCACATGGACACGTCTATGCTCTGTAGGAGAGCTCTAGTGAACCTCATCTCTCAGGAACATTCTTGGCTTCTACAGAGACACCTCTGTGCATGAAGCTACACACCCAACATAGTGGCAAAGGGAGTCTGATTCTCTCCGTGGGTGCTGATGCTTTGTGGCAAAGCACCTGCTAAGAATCCATCCGCATAGGCTTCCCTCACCTTGACAGAGGTCTCATTGCTGTAGTCCTTGGCAGTTTGGAAAGAAGCAGACCCTTACCCTTCACCAAGTAGGCCCTTGTCCTTGTTTGAATGGAAAGGCAGTAGCTGAGCTGAGGCCAGTAAGGCGCCAGTCAAGTCTGACATATTCCCGATGCCTGCTCCTTCATGGAAAATAACGTTAGAATCTGGGAATGTCTATGCAAGGCTGGCAAAGGGCAGTCAGGAACCTCGACCCTGCCTCTGGAATTTCTATCTTCTCAGCACATCTGGCGGTCTCGGTCAGGAGAAACTAACCCATTCCTTGCAAATATAGGCTTCCAAACACAGGCCGGTTGGCTGTCTCTTCTTGCCGAAGGAAGCTTGCTTATCCCACCTCCTGTGAACTCCGCTTCCCAGCCTGGGGGATAAGAGGTTCTTGGAGATCTTTTCTCAGAGGCTGTTTCCACGGAGCAGGGGCCGATCCCGGAGACCCACACGCACAGGGGAAGGGAAAACCGCATGGATAAGTCTTTGCTCTCTAGGAGTGCTCTAGTGAACCTCAGTCTATGCGGAATGTTCTTGGCTCCAACGGGGACATCTCTGTGTGGGAAGCTGCTTACCCAACATAGAGACACAGAGACCTGATTCTCTCTGTGCAGCTTTGACGCTGTCGTTCAAACAACAAATTGAGAATCCACACAATGCTCTCCCTTACCACTGAGAGAGTTATCATTGCTGTAGCCCTTCGCAGTTTCTGGAAATCGGCACACAAACACTTCTCCAAGTAGGCCTGGGTTCAAGTTCAGATGAACATGCAATAGCGGAGCTGAGGCCAGTAAGGCACCAGTCAGGTGTCACACACTCTGGCAGCCTGCTCCTCCAGGGACAGTAAGGCCTCTATTTCCCTTCAGGAGGCTCGCTTGCCTTACTTCCTGTGAACAGCGTTTCCCAGCCTGGGCGGAAAGCAGTTCCTGGAGATCTTTTCTCAGGGGCTGCTTCCCCGGAGTTGGGGCGGACCTCGGGGACCCAACTCACAGGGGAAGGCAAAACCAAATGGACAGGTCTATGCTCTGTAGGAGATCTCTAGTGAACTGCCGGGGTCCAGCCCCAGCTGATCCAGGGTATTCGAAGCAGAGACGGCGTAGGCGAGGGTCAGGGAACAACTGCTTAATTAAACGTTAGTTAAGGATATAAAGAGTAATAAAATGAGGATAGCTCAGTAGGAAAATTCAGTGGAGAAAAGAGGCTGAGTAGCTTGGTTTACACGGGGGACCAATAAAACTTCAAGACAAGAAGCTTGCACCACTTACGTAGGCCGCAGGCGTCCTTCCGTTCTCCCGAAGGAGAGGAGACACTGAGGCCTCCCCGGTCGGATCTTAGAAGCCCAGGCAAAATTAGTAAGCTTGGTGGGTTCCGCGCTCCAGATGGAGACTCAACCAGAGTGAGAGAGAGAGAGAGACATGGGGAGACCAGTATTTCGAGAAACTGATCCCAATTCTTTATTTTCCATGGTCTACTTTTATACACTGAGATGTTATGCCAAAGTCACGTGGGGTCAGCAGTCCTGACTTTTATCAAAGTCAGGTGCTTCATACCAAAGTATACAGAGGTCTTAGGGGTGTTACATCATCTTCTGGCCGGGGGGCCTGCTGACAATTTACGACCCTCTCCTTGTGACAGCGGTCAGTCAACCAGGACACTTATTTCTCCAGGGGTGATTATTCTTAAAACAGACGCCACCCAAATAAAGTTACATTCCTATAGGGTGAGGGTGTAGTGGGTTTTAGTTAAGGAAAGAATTTACTTAGCCTAAGGTCTAACGTGATTTATATCAAAGGTTAATACTTATTTCTTCTATATATTCATTAATGTGTATAAGGGCAGGGGATGTGGAGACTTAGCAGTAAACATCAGCTCAACAAATGAAAAAGCCTTCACCAATATGATTTCTAATCAGCCCATTATACTTATACTAATAATTTTCTAACTTTTCTAAGGAACCTGTTTTTAGAAGGTTTAAAGCATCTCGTGCCTCTCATGGTTGAGAGGCTGTGAGCAATCACATGTGGCCGGACAAGCCTGTCAGGCAGGCTAGGGAACCTTCAGAGGAGTTTGTAGGTTAAAACACTCTTGTCACACCCAGGGGTTTTTATCAACTGGAGCTCTAGGTTAACTCCTTCTCCGAAAGAGGTGGTGGGGGACAGCCCCCCGTAAAGTCAGAGGTGTAGGTGAGAGCACAAAGTAGTAAGGTAGGCAGGCTCTGGTTATGGGGATAGATGCTCGAGGATTTCCAGGGGGACTCCTGAGGCTTGATCCCACCTTTGCGTATGTCGAGCCTCCTTCCTCATGACCTTTGCCATGGGCGGAGTGCCTCACTCTGGCCCCCAACAGTGAACCTCCTCTCTCAGGAACATTCTTGGCTCCTATCGAGACACCTCTGTGTGTGTAGCTACACACGCAACGTAGGGGCAAAGGGAGCCAGATTCTTTCCGTGGGGTGCTGATGCTTTGTGGCAAAGCACCTGCTTGAGAATCCATCAGCTTACGCTTCCCTCGCCTTGACAGAAGTCTCATTGCTGTAGCCCTTGGCAGTTTGGAAAGAAGAGGACCCTTACCTTTCATAAAGTGGGCCCTTGTCCTAGTTTGAAAGGAAAGGCAAGAGCTGAGCTGAGGCCAATAAGGCGCCAGTCAAGTCTGACATATTCCCGAAGCCTGCTCCTTCATGGAAAATAACGCTGGAATCTAGGAATGTCTCTGCAAGGCTGGCAAAGGGCAGTCAGGAGCCTGCACCCTGCCTCTGGAATTACCGATTTCTGAGCAGATCTGGAGGTCTCCTTTAGGAGAATCTAACTCATTCCTTCCATATTGAGACTTCCAAAAACAGGCAGGTCGGCTGCCTCTTCGTGCCCGAAGGAGGTTTGCTTTTCCTGCCTCCTATGAACCCAGCTTCCCAGGCTCTGGGAAAAGCGGATCTTGAAGATCTTTTCTCGGGGGTTGTTTCCACGGAGCTGGGGCTAAGCCTGGAGACCCAAACTAACAGGGGAAGAAAAACCACATGGACAAGTCTTTGCTCTCTAGGAGAGCTCTAGTGAACTTCACTCTGTCACGAACATTCTTGATTCATATGGAGACACCCCTGTGTGCGAAGCGGCGTACCCAACATGGGGGCACAGAGAGCCTGATTCTCTCTGTGTAGCTTTAAAGATGTCGTTCAAAAAACACCTTGAAAATCCATACAATGCTCTTCCTTACCCGTGACAGAGTTCTCATTGCTGTAGCCCTTGGCAGTTTTTAGAAATCCGCACCCAAACCCTTCTCCAAGTAGTCCTGGGTCCTAGTTCGGAGGAACATGCAATGGCGGAGCTGAGGCCAGTAAGGCACCAGTCAGGTCTCACACACTCTGGCAGCCTGATTGTCCAGGGACAGTAAGCCCTCTTTTTCCCTGCAGGAGGCTCACTTGACTTCCCTCCAGTGAGCTGCATTTCCCAGCCTGGGGGAAAAGGGGTCCCTGGAGATCTTTTCTCAGGGGCTCCTTCCCCGGAGCTGGGGAGGACCTCGAGGACCCAACTCACAGGGGAAGGCAAAAGCACATGGACAGGTCTATGCTCTGTAGGAGAGCTCTAGTGAACCTCATCTCTCAGGAACATTCTGGCCTCCTATAGAGACACCTCTGTATGTGAAGCTACACACCCAACATAGGGACAAATGGAGCCTGATTCTCCCCGTGGGGTGCTGATGCTTTGTGGCAAAGCACCTGCTTGATAATCCATCCACTTAGGCTTCCCTCGCCTTGACAGAGGTCCCATTGCTGTAGCCCTTGGCAGTTTGGAAAGAAGAAGACCCTTACCCTTCATAAAGTAGGCCTTTGTCCTAGTTTGAATGGAAAGGTAATAGCTGAGCTGAGGCCAATAAGGTGCCTTCCAAGTCTGACATACTCCCGTAGCCTTCACCTTCATGGAAAATAACTCTAGAATCTGGGAATGTCTTTGCAAGGCTGGCAAAGGGCAGTCAGGAACCAGCACCCTGCCTCTGGAATTACCGACTTCTGAGCAGATCTGGAGGTCTCCTTTAGGAGAAGCTAACCCATTCTTTCCAAATAGAGGCTTCCAAACAGGCCGGTTGGCTGCCTCTTCACGCCCGAAGGAGGCCTGTTTTTCTCGCATCCTATGAAGCCCTGTTCCCAGCCTCTGGGAAAAGCGGATCTTGAAGATATTTTCTCAGGGTTTGTTTCCATGGAGCTGGGGCCGAGACCAGAGACCCAATCGCACAGGGGAAGGAAAACCAAATGGACAAGTCTTTGCTCTCCAGGAGACTTCTAAGTGAAACTTACTGTGTCAGGAACGTTCTTGACACCTATGGAGACACCCCTGTGTGTGAAGCTGCGTAACCAACAAGGGGGGCACACAGGGCCTGATTCTCTCTTTGCAGCTTTGAAGCTGTCGTTCAAACAACAGCTTGAGAATCCATAGAATGCTCTCCCTTACCTCTGAGAGACTTCTCATTGCTGTAGCCTTTGGAAGTTTTTACAAATCCGCACCCAAACCCTTCTCCAAGTAGGCCTGGGTCCTGGTTTGGATGGCCATGCAATGGCGGAGCTGAGGTCAGTAAGGCACCAGTCAGGTGTCACACACTCTGGCAGCCTGCTCCTCCAGGGACAGTAAGGCCTATTTTTCCCTGCGGGAGGCTCGCTTGCCTTGCCTCCTGTGAACTGCGTTTCCCAGCCTGGGCAAAAAGCGGTTCCTGGAGATCTTTTCTCAGGGGCTCTATCCCCAGAGCTGGGGTGGACCTCGGGGACCCATCTCACAGGGGAAGGAAAAACCACATGGACAGGTCTATGCTCTGTAGGAGACCTTAGTGAATCTCAAGTCTTAGGAACATTCTTGGCTCGTACAGAGACACCTCTGTGTGTAAAGCTACACACCGAACATAGGGGCACAGGGAGCCTGATTCTCTCCGTGGGGTGCTGATGCTTTGTGGCAAAGCACCTGTTTGAGAATCCATCCGCTTACGCTTCCCTCGCCTTGACAGAGGTCTCATTGCTGTGTCTCTTGGCAGTTGGGAAAGAAGTAGACCCTTACCCTTCACCAAGTAGGCCCTGATCCTAGTTTGAAAGGAAAGGCAATAGCTGAGCTGAGCCCAGTAAGGCACCCGTCAACTCTGACATATTCCCGATGCCTGCTGCTTCATGGAAAATATTGCTAGAATCTAGGAATGTCTTTGCAAGGCTGGCAAAGGGCAGTCAGGAACCTCGACCCTGCCTCTGGAATTTCTATCTTCTGAGCAGATCTGGAGGTCTCCTTCTGGAGAAGCTAACCCATTCCTTGCAAATAGAGGCTTCCAAACACAGGCCGGTTGGCTGCCTCTTCTTGCCTGAAGGAGGCTTGCTTTTCCTGCCTCCTATGATCCCTGGTTCCCAGCATGGGGGAAAAGCAGATCTTGGAGATCTTTGCTCAGGGGTTGTTTCCACGGAGCTGGGGTTGTGCCCAGAGACCCACACATACAGGGGAAGGCAAAACCACATGAACAAGTCTTTGCTCTCTAAGAGAGCTCTAGTGAACCTCAGTCTTTGACGAACGTCCTTGGCTCCTATGCGGACATCTCTGTGTGTGAAACTGCGTACCCAACATGGCGGCAGAGAGCCTGATTCTCTCTGTGCAGGTTTAATGCTGTCGTTCAGAAAACAGCTTGAGAATCCATACAATTCTCGCCCTTACCTCTGAGAGAGTTCTCATTGCAGTAGCCCTTGGCAGTTTGTAGAAATCTGCACCTAAACCCTTCTCCAAGTAGCCCTGAGTCCCAGTTCGGAGGAACAGGCAATGGCGGAGCTGAGGCCAGTAAGGCACCAGTCAGGTCTCACACACTCTGGCAGCCTGATCGTCCAGGGAGACTAAGGCCTGTTGTGCCTTGCAGGAGGCTCGCTTGTGTTTCCTCCTGTGAACTGTGTTTGCCAGCCTGGGGGAATAGCGGTCCCTGGAGATCTTTTCTCAGGGGCTCCTTCCCCTGAGCTGGGGCGGACCTCAGGGACCCAACTCACAGGGCAAGGCAAAACCATATGGACAGGTCTATGCTCTGTAGCAGACTTCTAGTGAACCTCATCTCTCAGGAACATTCTTGGCTCCTATAGAGACACTTCTGTGTGTGAAGCTGCGTACCTAACATAGGGGCACAGAGAGCCTGATTCTCTCAGTTCATTTTGACCCTGTCGTTCAGAAAACAGCTTGAGAATCCATAAAATGCTCTCCCTTACCGCTGAGAGAATTCTCACTGCTGTAGCCCTTGGCACTTTGTAGAAATCCGCACCCAAACGCTTCTCCAAATAGGCCTGGGTCCTAGTTCAGAGGAACAGGCAATGGTGGAACTGAGGCCAGTAAGGCAACAGTCAGGTTTCACACACTCTGGCAGCCTGCTCCTCCAGGGACAGTAAGGCCTCTTTTTCTCTGCAGGAGATTCGCTTGCCTTACTTCCTGTGAACAGCGTTTCCCAGCCTCAGCGAAGTGGTTCCTGGAGATCTTTTCTCAGGGACAGTTTCCCCGGAGGTGTGGCGGACCTCGGGGACCCAACTCACAGGGGAAGGAAAAACCACATGGACAGGTCTATGCTCTGTAGGAGAGGTTTAGTGAACCTAATCTCTCAGGAACATTCTTGGCTCCTATAGAGACAACTCTGTGTGTGAAGCTACACTCCCAACATTGGGGAACAGGGATCTTGGTTCTCTCCGTGGGGTGCTGATGCTTTGTAGTAAAGCACCTGCTTGAGAATCCGTCCTCTTAGGCTTCCCTCGCCTTGACAGAGGTCTCATTGCTGTAGCCCTTGGCAGTTTCAAAGAAGAAGACCCTTACCCTTCATAAAGTAGGCCCTTGTCCTAGTTTGAATGGAAAGGCAATAGCTGAGCTGAGGCCAATAAGGAGCCAGTCCCCTCTGACACATTCCCGAAGCCTGCTCCTTCATGGAATATAACTCTAGAATCTTGGAACGTCTTTGCAAGGCTGGCAAAGGGCAGTCAGGAACCAGCACCCTGCCTCTGGAATTACCGACTTCTGAGCAGATCTGGAGGTCTCCTTTAGGAGAAGCTAACCCATTCCTTCCAAATAGAGGCTTCAAAACACAGGCAGGTTGGCGGCCTTTCGTGCCCGAAGGAGGCTTGCTTTTCTCTCCTCCTATGAACTCCAGTTCCCAGCCTCTGGGAAAAGCGTATCTTGAAGATATTTTCTCAGGGGTTGTTTCCACGGAGCTGGGGCCGAGCCCGGGGCCCAAAGGCACAGGGGAAGGCAAGACCACATGGACAGGCCTATGCTCTGTAGCAGACCTCTAGTGAACCTCATCTCTCAGGAGCATTCTTGGCTCCTATAGAGACACCTCTGTGTGTGAAGCTGCGTACCTAACATAGGGGCACAGAGAGCCTGATTCTCTCTGTTCATTTTGACGCTGTCATTCAGAAAACAGCTTGAGAATCCATAAAATGCTCTCCCTTACCACCGAGAGAATTCTCACTGCTGTAGCCCTTGGCACTTTGTAGAAATCTGCACCCAAACGCTTTTCCAAGTAGGCCTGGGTGCTAGCTCGGATGAACAGGCAATGGCGGAGCTGAGGCCAGTAAGGCAACAGTCAGGTTTCACACACTCTGGCAGCCTGCTCCTCCAGGGACAGTAAGGCCTATTTTTCTCTGCAGGAGATTCGCTTGCCTTACTTCCTGTGAACAGCATTTCCCAGCCTCGGCGAAGCGGTTCCTGGAGATCTTTTCTCAGGGACAGTTTCCCCGGAGGTGTGGCGGACCTTGGGGACCCAACTCACAGGGGAAGGCAAAACCACATTGACAGGTCTATGCTCTGTAGGAGAGGTTTAGTGAACCTAATCTCTCAGGAACATTCTTGGCTCCTATAGAGACAACTCTGTGTGTGAAGCTACACTCCCAACATTGGTGCACAGGGAGCTTGATTCTCTCCGTGGGGTGCTGATGCTTTGTGGCAAAGCACCTGCTTGAGAATCCATCCTCTTAGGCTTCCCTCACCTTGACAGAGGTCTCATTGCTGTAGCCCTTGGCAGTTTGCAAAGAAGAAGACCCTTACCCTTCATAAAGTAGGGCCTTGTCCTAGTTTGAATGGAAAGGCAATAGCTGAGCTGAGGTCAATAAGGAGCCAGTCCCGTCTGACACATTCCCGAAGCCTGCTCCTTCATGGAAAATAACTCTAGAATCTAGGAATATCTTTGCAAGGCTAGCAAAGGGCAGTCAGGAACCAGTACCCTGCCTCTGGAATTACCAACTTCTGAGCAGATCTGGAGGTCTCCTTTAGGAGAAGCTAACCCATTCCTTCCAAATAGAGGCTTCAAAACACAGGCAGGTGGGCTGCCTTTTCGTTCCCGATGGAGGCGTGCTTTTCTCTCCTCCTACGAACCCTGGTTCCCAGACACTGGGAAAAGTGGATCTTGAAGATATTTTCTCAGGGGTTGTTTCCACGGAGCTGGGGCCGAGCCTGGAGACCCAAAGGCACAGGGGAAGGCAAGACCACATGGACAAGCCTTTGCTCTTTAGTATAGCTCTAATGAACCTCACTCTGTCAGGATCTTTCTTGATTCCTACGGAGACACACCTGTGTGTGAAGCTGCGGCTACAGAGAGCCTGATTCCCTCCGTTTACCGCTGAGACTGCATTGCCAAGCAACAGCTTGGGAACGCAGCCTGGGGCGCTTCCCTTCCCTCGGACAGAGCTCTCCTTGCGGTAGGCCTTGGTAGTTTGCATACAATGGGGCCCTAAGCCCTCTGCAAGTTGGCCTGGCTCCTAGGTCCAAAGGGCAGGCCAGAGCGGAGCTGAGGCTGTCAAGCTCCAGACACATCTCCCATACTCCTACATCCTGCTCCTACCCGGGCGTGAACGCTAGAAGCTGGGAAGGTACCTGGACCGTGCAGGGGCGGGGCGAACGCGGGCGGCGTGGGGCGGGAGTCGGCTTCTGGCGGGGTTGGGGGCGGGCTTCCCAGTTGTGCTCTCCGAGGTGGACACTGAGGCTGAAAACGCGCCGGGAGCGCACCCGGGACTGGGTAAACCCGGGCTGCGGGGGTCGAGATTCAGATGGCTTTGGGTGGGGGTCGGTCCCAGTTGTGCTCCCGGGGGTCGCCACTGCGGCTGGGAACGCACCGGGAGCGCGGCAGGGGCGGGGGTAACCCTGGCGGCGCGGGGCGGGGGTCGGCTCAAGGGGGGGATGGGGAGGGGTTCCCAGTTGCGCTCTCGGGGGTTGCAACTGCGGCTGGGAACGCCCATTTCGTCCGCTCCTGGGTCCCCAAGGATCGCCATCCCGTGGGTGCAGCGGAGGGCTGCGGACCACAGGTAAGGGAACTGGGACTGCGTGGAGCAGGGAACCAAGTATTCCGCCGTCTGTTGGCACATTCTCGGAGCTCCCCAACCTGGCGGTCGCAGAAAGGCCTTGCCTTTGGGGTCAAGGCCTTAACCGCTCCACCCCTCTGCTGAAAAATCTCAGAGTCTGCGCGGTTTTTCCAAGCAGCCTAGTGTCCTCTGGAAGTCCAAGGGACAGAACACTGAACTCTGGCCGGCTGGCCCAGCCCTGCTTCTGGCACTTTGTAAGCCAGCGGGCCCTTGAGCACCTGCTGGGATGGGAAAGGGAAGGGTCCACGGATTGCACCCTAGAAACTTAGTAGGGTGCATGGATTTCAAACCCTGGTGGCCGCCCAGGCAGCAAAGAAGGGGGGAGGGCACCTTGCTGCCCTTTCATGGCAGAATCTGTGGTTGTCCAGCTGCGTGGGCCTTTTCATGAGGACCCTGTGCAATAAAAGTTTGGTGTTTTGGAACTGAATAATTAGAACGTGTAAAAGCTTTAAATTATGTGGTGGTGTAATTAAAAAACAAAACAAAACAAAACCAAGCTCCAAGTGTTTTGCAAATGGAGGTTTAAATATTGAAGGACTGTATTCCTTGCACTGTGGCATTCTATCAAGAAGTGTGCAGGATTTTTTTTTTTTAAGAAAAGTGTTCGAAGTGAGGGAAACAGGAAACCCAGAGGTGCCCCTGTATTTTGGGGAAGGCCTTAGGAGGTCACTTGGAAATGCTGCTGGCTGTGCGGGAGGGGGGCAGATGGGCTGTGCAGGCTTGTCCTTTGCATGGATGTTCTTGTGTGTGGAAACCCAGCTCGGAGCCATCTCCTGATGTGTAAGAATTTCGCAGACAAACCTTGAGCTAAGCAATGCATTTTTTCCTAAGAAAATGTTTGTCTTAAGCGATGTAAATATCCTATGTATTTCCGCTAGACTCTGGCTTCAGGTCGGTTCCCCCAAAAGGCTCAGAAGCGATTTGAACAAAACAGCATGTTTTCCTCCTAGCTTGTTCTCCTTATCTATGTTAAGGAAATGATATATTTGCCTGCAATACTGCCTTTCTTCAAGATTCATGTCAATCAAGTTTTGGCCCGGGATGACTCACCTGCTGCCAATATTATCTCAATGCATGTCGTGGGGGAGGGGCCTGGTGCCATTCCCTGAAACAGTTCCTTTCTTTCCTTAGTTTACTGCTAGTGCCTGTAGAATATCTGGCTAAAGACCAGCAGGGGGTACTCTTACTACCCACCCCCCACCCCGCCTCGAGTCTAAGTCAGCAGCTTTCTCTATCTCTTTAATACTTTAATAACACTTGATTACACAAAAGCTCTGAGCGATCAAATCATATCAAATCTTCATTTCAGATTGAAGATGCATTCCATGGTATTGCCATCTTAAGTCTTTCCATCGTTATGGAATATCTGTCCATGTATTCAGGATAGTTTTCAGCCAGGGTGTATAATTTCCAGTGTGCCAATCTTGTCATCCTCGTTACATCCATGGCAAAGTGTTTTATTCATGTTGATATTATTGAAAGGGAATTTTTTAAAATTCCTTTTCAGATTATTATCTGCTAATGTATACAGATAAAACTGTGTAATCATTCATTTTGATCAGTTTGGACAGCTTGATAGTTGTCTTTAATTTCTTTACTTTCTGACACTTTAAGATTATCCTGGGACACATATGTAATGCCTCACCCCTAAATTCAGACATGTGTTCAAAGAACTTCTGTCCTTTTATTTATTTATTTATTTATTTATTTACTCTTTAACATTGAAATCGTTTTGACTATGCTGGGTGTTTGTTGCTAGATGGAAGTAGCTAGGACCTCTGGACTGCAGTCTCTCATCTCTTGCTGACCTCTTGTTGATCTCTGCAGAATCCTGGTAGGTGGGAGCTTGTTAGTTCCTTGTTCCTTATCAGAACCTCCTGTGGTAAGTGTTTTTTTCTTCTCTGTTGCCTGGTAAGGGTGGGTGGTCATGGGCATCCCAAAGTTGGCTAGAAGTCAATTATTTAAGCAGGCTTGTGCATAGATATGGGAGAAGGCAATGGCACCCCACTCCTGGAAAATCCCAAGGACGGAGGAGCCTGGTAGACTGCAGTCCATGGGGTGGCTACGAGTCGGACACCACTGAGCGACTTCATTTTCACTTTTCACTTTCATGCATAGGAGGAGGAAATGGCAACCCACTCCAGTGTTCTTGCCTAGAGAACCCCAGGGACTGCGGGGCCTGGTGGGCTGCCATCTATGGCGTGGCACAGGGTCGGCCTCAACTGAACCACTTAGCAGCTGCAGCAGCAGCAGCAGCAGTGCATAGATATCAAAGGGGATGAGAACAGTCAGGTAGGATCACATATGCCATCGTGAAACACTACTTCTCCCCTTAGCCAAAGCTAACGAAAGATTTCTGTTCTAGGTCAACCTAGAAGAGATCACTTAAGAGGTAAAGAAACTTAAACTCCATTAGCAAAGGCAGTTCAACATCTCAAGAAAACTTGTGCTAGGCACAAAACTCTTTTCTGGGGGCCTACTTTCCCTACAACCTCCTTATCCCATTCTGTACCCATTCCTTTGCTTCTCCCGTCCTGAAAATGCCACCTGTAAGACAGAACTACTTCGTTTTCCTTCTTAAAGTGTGATTGCATTCCATACATTCTTGTAATAACAAGTCATACATTTCCCTTCAGCAACCAAGAACTGACTCTTATATTGGCATTTGATAGATTGGTGAGCATACCTATCAGTGATAATAGCGCCCACCCCGCTTCCTGCAAGAACAGAACAAAACAAAACAAAACAAAAAAATTGCTTTCTTACATTTAATATGTTCGGAAGGTGCCAGTCACTATTCATGCAGAGTCAAAAATCTCTTTTGTTTCTGTGTAAAAGGGAGGTCCTTTCAAGTCGTGAATGTTTAAGAAGTTTCATTTATTTGGAAGTGACCTAGCTATTCAATACACTGTCGTCACTTAGTTTAGCACCAGGATAGAAACTCAGGTAACCAAAACACCTGGAGGAACGATTGTAAGTTCAGTTCAGTTCAGTTGCTCAGGCGAGTCTGACTCTTTGGGACCCCGTGGCCTGCAGGACGCCAGGCTTCCGTGTCCATCACCAACTCCAGGGGCTTGCTCAAACTCATGTCCATCGAGTCAGTGATGCCATCCAACCATCTTATCCTCTGTCATCCCCTTCTCCTCTGCCTTCAATCAAGACTATGAGAGGCAGATATTTTAGAGTATAATTATTGTTAAGAGTTTATCTAAAAGCTCATATCACATTTACATTTTTTACATTGGTTGTTGCTGTTTCCAGGTACTTTCTTGCTGACAAGCTTGTGACACATATAACAATAGAGCAATTTTTACCTCAAAAGAAACCTAGGCACTATGAACATGTTGTGCTTAATGTTGTTGACTCTTAGACATGTCTATAGTGGAGGAGCAAAACCAAAACTACTAGATATTTAATATTGACTAGTTCCCAGTTCACGGGACTCTGACATTCATTTAGGTCAATGTTTTCTTGTATTTCCAGCAGTTTGATTTGGAAGGGCTGCCTTGTCTTGAGACCATTGAAATCAGAACTCAGAACTTGAGCAATATTATCAAAAAACACAAGGCTCACACTGACATATACCTTAATCCAAACAGTCAGACAAGACATCTTCCAGGTTTCCGCCTGAGATTTAAAATATTTCTTTGAGCCGTTTTCCTGGGAAGTGGGGGGGGGGAGTGGGGGTGGCAGCGAGGCAGGCTTGGGTAACAAGCTAATTGTTGGTCATTGCATTTGCAAAGAACCAGCTTTCCGGGTTCCAAGGAAAAAAGTTTCCTTGGTACCCAATTTTGTTTGGATCTATAGACTCTCATGGCCCTCCTAGGTCAGGACATCTTTCTTTTCTGTAGTCCTCGTTTGAACCCTAAATCATACACAGCTTGGACTGTCTCTGTGGGGTGGATGTATTGTCCTCGTGTTTGACCTGGCGGCAGTAGTGAGGTCCGAGAGCCTCTCCTGGAACCGGGCGTGGGGACGGGGCTCACCGGGAGCCCCTGGTGGAAGTGGGCAACGCGCCGGGAGCGCGCCAGGGGCGGGGCGATCCCGGGCGGCGCGGGTCGGGGTTCTGGTCGGGAGGGGGTGGGGGGCGGTAACATTTGTGCTCTCGGGGGTCCCCACTGCAGCTGGAAACGCGCTGGGAGTGCGGCAGGGGCGGGGTGAACCCGGGTGGCGCGGGGCGGGGTTCGGCTCCTGGCGGGGGTGGGGGAGGGCTTCCCAGTTGTGCTCTCGGTGGTGGCCACTGAGGCTGGAAATGCGCTGGGAGTGCACCCGGGGCGGGGTAAACCTGGGCTGCCCGGGTCGAGATTTAGATGGCTGTGGGTGGGGGTTCGGTCCCAGTTGTGCTCTCCGGGGTCGCCACTGCGGCTAGGAACGCCCATTTCCTATGCTCCTGTGTCCCCAAGGATCCACATCTAGTGGGTGCAGCGGAGGGCTGCGGGCCACAGGTCAGGGAACTGGGACTGCTTGGAGCAGGGAACCACGTATTCCGCCCTCTGTTGGCACATTCTCGGAGCTCCCCAACCTGGCGGTTGCAGAAAGGCCTCGCCCTTGGTGTCAAGGCCTTTACCGCTCCACCCCTTTGCTGAACAATCTCAGTCTGCACGGTTTTCCCAAGCAGCCTAGTGTCCCCTGGAAGTCCAAGGGACAGAACCCTGAACTCTGGCCGGCTGGCCCAGCCCTGCTTCTGGCACTTTGTAGGCCAGCGGGCCCTGGAGCACCGGCTAGGATGAGAAAGGGAAGGGTCCGCGAATTGCACCCTAGAAAGTTAGTAAGGTGCATGAATTTCAAACCCTGGTGGCCGCCCAGGCAGCAAAGAAGTGGGGAGGGCACCTTGCTGCCCTTTCATGGCAGAATCTGTGGCTGTCCTGATGCGTGGGCCTTTTCATGGGGACCTTGTGCAATAAAAGTTTGGTGTTTTGGTACTGAATAATTAGAAATTGTAAAAAGTTTAAATTATGTGGTGGTGTAATTAAAAAACAAAACAAAACAAAACCAAGCCCCAAGTGTTTGGCACAGGGAGGTTTAAGTATTGAAGGCCTGTTTTCCTTGCACTGTGGCATTCTATCAAGAAGTGTACAGGATTTTTTTTTTTTTTAAGAAAAGTGTTCAAAGTGAGGGAAACAGGAAACCCAGAGGTGCCCCTGTATTTTGGGGAAGGCCTTAGGAGGTCACTTGGAAATGCTGCTGGCTGTGGGGGAGGGGGGCAGATGGGCTGTGCAGGCTTGTCCTTTGCATTCATGTTCTTGTGTGTAGAAACCCAGCTCGGAGCCATCTCCTGATGTGTAAGAATTTCGCAGACAAACCTTGAGCTAAGCAATGCATTTGTTCCTGAGGAAATGTTTGTCTTAAGCGATGTAAATATCCTATGTATATCCGCTGGACTCTGGCTTCAGGTCGGTTCCCCCAATAGGCTCAGAAGCGACTTGAACAAAACAGTATGTTTTCCTCGTACCTTGTTCTCCTAATCTATGTTAAGGAAATGATGTATTTGCCTGGAATACTGCCTTTCTTCAAGATTCATGTCAATCAGTTTTTGGCCCAGGATGACTCACCTGCTGCCAATGTGACCTCAAGGCATGTCGTGGGGGAGGGGCCTGGTGCCATTCCCTGAGACAGTGCCTTTCTTTCCTTAGCTGACTGCTAGTGCCTGTAGAATATCTGGCTAGAGACCAGCAGGGCGTACACCCCGCCTCAAGTCTAAGTCAGCAGCTTTCTCTATCTCATTTATACTTTAATAACAATTGATGACACAAAAGCTCTGAGCGATCAAATCATATCAAATCTTCATTTCAGATTGAAGATGCATTCCATGGTATTGCCATCTTAAGTCTTTCCATTGTTATGGAATATCTGTCCATGTATTCAGGATAGTTTTCAGCCAGGGTGTATAATTTCCAGTGTGCCAGTCTTGTCATCCTCGTTACATCCATGGCAAAGTGTTGTATTCATGTTGACATTATTGAAAGGGAATTTTTTTAATTCCTTTTCAGATTATTATCTGCTAATATATACAGAAAAAACTGTGTAATCTTTCGTTTTTATCAGTTTGGACAGCTTGATAGTTGTCTTTAATTTCTTTCCTTTCTCATACTTTAAGATTTTCCGGGCACCGTACATGTACTGCCTCACCCCTAATCTCAGTCATGTGTTCAAAGAACTTCTGTCCTTTATTTGTTTACTTATTTTTTGCAACATTGAATTCGTTTTGACTATGCTGGGTCTCTGCTGCAAGATGGAAGTTGCTAGGACCTCTGGACTGCAGTCTTCCATCTCTTATTGACCTCTTGTTGACCTCTGCAGAATCCTGGTTGGCGGGAGCTTGTTAGTTCCTTGTTCCTTACCAGGACCTCCTGTGGTAAGTGTTTTTCTCTTCTCTGTTGCCTGGTAAGGGTGGATGGTCATTGGCATCCCAAAGCTAGCTAGAAGTCAATTATTTAGGCAGGCTTGTGCATAGATATGGGAGAAGGCAATGGCACCCCACTCCAGTACTCTTGCGTGGAAAATCCCATGGATGGAGGAGCCTGGTAGGCTGCAGTCCATGGGGTGGTTAAGAGTGGGACACCACTGAGCGACTTCACGTTCACTTTTCACTTTCATGCATGGGAGGAGGAAATGGCAACCCACTCCAGTGTTCTTGCCTAGAGAACCCCAGGGACTGCGGGGCCTGGTGGGCTGCCGTCTATGGGGTCGCACAGAGTCGGACACGACTGAAACGACTTAGCAGCAGCGGCGGCGGCAGCAGCAGCAGAAGCAGTGCATCGATATCAAAAGGGCTGCAAACAGTCAGGAAGGATCACATATGTCACCGTGAAACACTACTTCTCCACTTAGCCAAAGCTAACCAAAGATTTCTGTTCTAGGTCAACCTAGAAGAGATCACTTAAGAGGTAAAGACACTTAAACTCCATTAGCAAAGGCAGTTCGACATCTCAAGAAAACTTGTGCTAGGCACAGAACTCTTTTCTGGGGGTCCACTTTCCCTACAACCTCCTTATCCCATTCTGTACCCATTCCTTTGCTTCTCCCATCCTGAAACTGCCACCTGTAAGACAGAACTACTTCGTTTTCCTTCCTCAAGTGCCATTGCATTCCACATACTTTCTTGTAATAACAAGTCATACATTTCCCTTCAGCAACCAAGAACTGACTTTTATATTGGCATTGGCTATAGCCCGCCCCCCTCCCCCCACCCCCAAGAACAGAACAAAACAAAAAAAAACAATTGCTTTCTTACATTTAACATGTCAGGATGGTGCCAGACACTATTCATGGAGAGTCAAAAATCTCTTTTGTTTCTGTGTAAAAGGGAGGTCCTTTCAAGTCGTGAATGTTTCAGAACTTTCATTTATTTGGAAATGACCTAGCTATTCAATACACTGTCGTCACAAGGATAGAAACTCGGGTAACCAAAACACCTGGAGAAACGTTTGTTAGTTCAGTTCAGTTCAGTTGCTCAGTCATGTCTGAGTCTTTGGGACCCCGTGGCCTGAAGGACGCTAGGCTTCCGTGTCCGTCACCAGCACCAGGGGCTTGCTCAAACTCATGTCCATCGAGTCAGTGATGCCATCCAACCATCTTATCCTCTGTCGTCCCCTTCTCCTCTGCCTTCAATCAAGACTATGAGAGGCAGATATTTTAGAGTATAATTATTGTTAAGGGTTTGTCTAAAAGCTCATATCACATTTACATTTTTTACTTTTGTTGTTGTCGTTTCCAGGTAGTTTCTTGCTGACAAGCTTGTGACAGATATAACAATAGAGCAATTTTTACCTCAAAAGAAACCTAGGCACTATGAACATGTTGTGCTTAATGTTGTTGACTCTTAGACATTTCTATAATGGAGGAGCAAAACCAAAAATACTAGATATTTAATATTGACTAGTTCCCAGTTCACGGGACTCTGACATTCATTTAGGTCAATGTTTTCTTGTATTTCCAGCAGTTTGATTTGGAAGGGCTGCCTTGTCTTGAGACCATTGAAATCAGAACACAGAACTTGAGCAATATTATCAAAAAACACAAGGCTCACACTGACACATACCTTAATCCAAACAGACAGACAAGACATCTTCCAGGTTTCCGCCTGAGATTTAAAATATTTCTTTGAGCCAGTCTTCTGGGGAGTGGGGGGATGGGGGTGGCAGTAAAGCAGGCTTGGGTAACAAGCTAATTGTTGGTCATTGCATATGCAAAGAACCAGCTTTCCGGGTTCCAAGGAAAAAAGTTTCCTTGGTAACCAACTTTGTCTGGTTCTATAGAATATCATGGCCCTCCTAGGTCAGGTCATCTTGCCTTTCTGTAGTCCTCGTTTTATCCCTAAATCATAGACAGCTTGGATTGTCTCTGTGGCGTGTATGTATTGTCCTCATGTTTGACCTGGCGGCAGCAGCGAGGTCCGAGAGCCTCTCCTGGAACCGGGCGTGGGGACGGGGCTCACCGGGAGCCACTGGTGAAGGTGGGCAGCGCCCCTGGAGCGCGGCAGGGGCGGGGCGAACCCGGGCGGCGCAGGGCGGGTGTCGGCTCCTGGCGGGGGTAGGGGAGGGCTTCCCAGTTGTGCTCTCAGAGATGGCCACTGCAGCTGGAAATGCGCCGGGAGCACACCCAGGGCGGGGTAAACCTGGGCTGCACAGGTCGAGATTCCGCTCGCTGTGGGTGGGGGGTCAGTCCCTGTTGTGCTCCCAGGAGTCGCCAATGTGGCTGGGAACCCGCCGGGAGCCCGGCAGGGCTGGGGCGAAACCTGGCGGCGCGGGGCGGGGTGGGGGTCCGTTCGCAGCGGGGGTCGGCTCCTGGCGGGGGTGGGGGAGGGCTTTCCAGATGTGCTGTTGGGGGTCGCCATTGCGGCTGGGAATGCCCATTTCGTGAACTCTTGGATCCCCAAGGATCGGCATCCATTGGCCACAGTGGAGGGGTGCGGAACACAGGTAAGGGAACGGGGACTGTGTGGAGCAGGGAACCATGTATTCCGCCCTGTGTTGGCACAGTCTCAGAGCTCCCCAACCTGGCGGTCGCAGAAAGGCCTCGTCTTTGCGGTCAAGGCCTTTACCGCTCCACCCCTCTGCTGAAAAACCTCAGAGTCTGGGCGGTTTTCCCAAGCAGCCTAGTGTCCGCTGGAAGTCCAAGGGACAGAACCCTGAATTCTGGCTGGCTGGCCCAGCCCTGCTTCTGGCACTTTGTAGGCCAGCGGGCCCTGGAGCACCTGCTAGGATGTGAAAGGGAAGGGTATGCGAATTGCACCCTGGTGGCCGCCGAGGCAGCAAAGAAGGGGGGAGGGCACCTTACTGCCCTTTAATGGCAGACAGAATCTGTGGCTGTCCTGCTGCGTGGGCCTTTTCATGGGGACCTTGTGCAATAAAAGTTTACCGGTGACCTTAGGGAACTTCCCAGTGTGCTTCTGACAGATGAGGGATGCTGTGGAGTTGGCGGGGCCTCTCAGGACTCCGCTGGGTTTGGCGCAATGGAAGAGGGCCTCATCTCCAGGGAAGGCAGGAACCTCAGGCTTCCCCTCCGTTTCGGACTCCGCCCGCAGGGTCCCTGCAGAGTTGGGACAGGAGACTCAGGAATCGTCTTGTCTGAGGAAGGGAACTCGGCTTGCCTCTCGAGGTGCTCAGGGGGTCTCAGGCCCCTTGTTCAGCTGTGTGTGGAACCTGCGGGTGTTTCCGGACGATGCACGACGGTGACAGTGCCCCTTCGTGTTGTGCCTTCACCCACTGGGTTGCCTTCGAAGATGTGTCCGGGCCTCGGGTTCTTTTCAAGAGTGGACAGGGAAATCGGGATCTTTCGGCATGAGGGACCACCCACGGGGCTAGTCTCAAATTTCCTAGTGAGGCCGGCTACATCCTGAGGTATGCCGGGAAGGCCGGGGACCCTTCCAGACAACGCAGGGGGATCGACTCTCCTGTCGCCATCAGGAGGGGAGAAGGGGCTCAGATGAAGTGGGGCCGGAACCCTCGGTTTTACCCTCGAGGGAACCCGGCGTGTCGAGGAACTTTTGGGGGTCGCATGAAGGCTGTCAGGGACCGTTTCGCCCTTCAGGGCGGAACAGGGGACTTCCATTGAGAGGCCGTTGCGGGCAAGGGCCTCATCTTGCGAAGACGTGGGAACCACGTGGTTTTTCTCGAGTTGCGGCGGATTCTCGAGTTACGACGGGGATCTCAGGCTTCCTCTTGGGTTTGCCCTGGGAAGCCCAATCTTCCCCTCGAGTTGCGAGGGAAAGCTGGGGGTTGTGCTCGAGTCACTGCAGGGCCCAAGACACCTCATCTAGGCGTGTGTCCGGGACCTAATATTCCTCTCCAGGGAAGGCAGGGATCTCGGGTTTGCATTCCAGGTTACCCCGGGGAGTCAGGGCTCGTCTGGAGGGGAAGCCAAGGACTCCGCTCTCCTCTTGAGTCGCGACCCGGATCTCTTGGAGCCCCCTGAGTAGCCTCAAGGGAATCCAGCCTCCTCTTCAGTTTGGAGAGAGGACTCGGGATTGCTCTCCAGGCCAGGCAGGAAAAGAAGGCCCTCAGCTCGCGATGACGGGGGCGTCTCATGGGTTTCCTCAGGCTGCAGCGCCCGTGGGGGTTTTCTCACGAGGCATGACGAGGACCTCAGGGAGCCTCTCGTGCGGTGCCAGGGAATTCATGTCTCCATGCGCATGGCGAGGGGGAGCGCGTCCTGGCTCTCGAGTCATGGGCAGCGACTAGGGCTTCAAGACGCGTTGAAGAAGGACTCTCGAGGTCTTTCTCGGGTGGCGGCGGGAAACCCTCGTTTCCCTCGACTTCTGCAGGGGACTATAGGGAACTTCCCAGGGTGCCTCTGAGAGGTGAGGGATGCTGTGGAGTTGGCGGGGCCTCTCGGGACTCTGCTGGGTTCGGCGCAATGGAAGAGGGCCTCATCTCGAGGGGAGGCAGGAACCTCAGGCTTCCTCTCCGATTCTGACTCCGACTGCACGGTCCCTGCAGTGTTGGGACAGGAGAGTCATGCCTCGTCTTGTCTGAGGAATGGAATTCTGGTTGCCTCTCGAGTTGTTCCGGGAGTCTCAGGCCCCTTGTCGAGCTGTGTGTAGACCCTGCGGGTTTTTCCGGATGATGCACGGGGGTGTCAGTGCCCCTTCGTGTTGTGCCTTCACTCACAGGGTTGCCTTTGAAGAGGTGTCCGGGCATCAGGTTCTTATCAAGAGCGGACCGGAAAATCGGGGTTGTTCGGCACGTGGCACCTCACACATGGCTAGTCTCGAATTTCCTCCTGAAACCAGCCTCATCCTGAGGTGCACCAGGAAGGCCGGGAACCCCTTCCAGAGAAAGCAGGGGAATCGCCTCTCCTGTCGCGATCAGGAGGGGAGAAGGGGCTCAGATGAAGTGGTGCTGGGACCCTCGGTGTTCCCCTCGAGGGAACCCAGCGTGTCGGCGAACTTTTGCGGTCGCATCAAGGGTGTCAATTACCATTTCGCACTTAAGGACGGAACATGGGACTTCCCTGGAGACGCCAGGAACTTCGGTGTTCCCCTGGAGTGAGACCGGTATGTTGGGGAACTTTGGGGTCGCATCAAGGGTGCATAGTAGCATTTCGAACTTTAAGATGGAACGTGGGACTTCTCTTGAGACTCTAGCTGGCAAGGGCCTCATATTGCGATGAAGGGGGAACCACATGGTTTTTAAGACTTGAGGCTGAATTCTCGAATTACGATGGGAAATTCAGACTTCCTCTTGTGTTGACCTTGGGAAGACCAATCTTCCATTCAAATTGTGAGGGAGAGATGGAGGTTGCTCTCGAGTCACTGTAGGGCAAAATAGACCTCATCTAGGCTTGTGTCTAGGACATAATGTTCCACTCCAGGGGCGACAGGGATCTCGGGGTTGCATTCCAAACTCACCAGGGGAGTCAGGCCTCGTCTCCAGGGAAGCAAAGGACTCCGCTCTCCTCTCGAGTCGCACCGGGTATGTCTTGGACCCAACTGAGTGGCCTAAAGGGAGTCAATCCTCCTGTGAAGTTTGGAGAGAGGACCAGGAATTGCTCTCCAGGTCAGGCAGGAAAAGAAGGCCCCCATCTCTCCTTGACGGGGGCATCTTGTGGTTTTTCTCGAACTGCGGCGCCACTGTGGGTTTTCTCACGAGGTATGATGGGGTACTCAGGGAGCCTCTTGTGTGGTACTAGGGAAGTCAGTTTTCCTGCTTGTGGTGAGGGGAGCGCGTCCTTGCTCTGGAGTCATGGTAGGGGAATCGGGCATCAAGAGACGTTGAAAAAGGACTCTCCAAGTCTTTCTCGGGTTACTTCAGGAAACTCTGGGTTCCCTCGACTTGTGCCAGTGACCTCAGGTAGCTTCTCAGGGAGCCTCTGAGAATTCAGGGATACTGTGGTGTTGGAAGGGGCCTCTCGGGACACCACTGAGTTTGGTTCAATGGAAGAGGGCCTCTTCTCTAGTTGAGGCAGGAACCTCAGGGTTCCTCTCCATTTCTGACTCCGATCGCAGGGTCCCTGAAGAGTTGGGCCAGGAGAGTAAGGCCTCGTCTTGTGTGAAGGAATGCAACTTCACTTGCCTCTCGAGTTGTTCACGGGGTGACAGTCCACATTTGGAGCTGTGAGTGGAATCGGCGGGTTTTTCCAGACGATGCACGGGGATGTCAGTGTCCCTTCGTGTTGTGCCTTCATCCACAGGGTTGCCTTCGAAGAGATGTCCGGGCGTCAGGTTCTTATCTAGAGTGGACCGGGAATTCGGGATCTTTCAGCATGTGGCACCAACCATGAGGCTACTTTTCGAATTTCCTCATGGGACCGGCCTCATCCGGAGGTTCGCGGGGAACGTCGGGAACCCCTTGCAGACAAAGCATGGGAATCGACCCTCCTGTCGCGATCAGGAGAGGAGAAAGGCCTCAGTTGAAGTGGTGCCGGGAACTTCAGTGTCCCCTCTAGTGAGATCGGTATATAGGGGAACTTTTGGGGTCGCATCAAGGGTGCCAAGTACTGTTTTGCACTTCAAGACGGAATGAGAGACTTCTCTTGAGACGCTGTAGGGGGCAAGGGCCTCATCTTGCAATACAGGGAACCACGTGATTTTTCTCGAGTTGCGGCGGGTTTCTCAAATTACAACTGGAAATTCAGGCTTCCTCTTGTGTTGGCTCAGAAAGGCCAATCTTCCATTCGAGTTGCAAGGGAAAGCTAGGGGTTGCGCTTGAGTCACTGCAGGGCCAAAGAGACCTCATCTAGGCTTTTGTCCAGGACCTAAGGTTCCTCTCCAGGGGCGACAGGGATCCAGGGTTGCATTCCAGACTCACCCTCGTAGTCAGGCCTCATCTCGAGGGGAAGCAAAGGACACCGCTCTCCTCCTGAGTATCGACGGGTATCTCTTGGAGCCCACTGAGTGACCTAAAGGGAGTCAAGCCTCCTTTGGAGTTTGGAGAGAGGATTCGGGATTGCTCTTCAGGTCATGCAGGAAAGAAGGCCCTCATTTCACCATGACAGGGGCGTCTCGTGTGTTTTCTCGAGCTGCGGCGCCAGTGTGGGGTTTCTCACGAGGTACGATGGGGAGCTCAGGGAGCCTCTCATGTGGTGCCGGGGAAGTCAGATCTTCATGCGCGTGGCGAGGGGGAGCGCGTCATTTTTCTCCAGTCATGGTAGAGGAATCGGGCATCAAGACGCGTGAAGAAGGACTCTCGAGGTTTTTCTCAGGTTATGGCAGGAAACCCTGGGTTCCGTCGACTTATGCCCGTGACCTCAGGGAGCTTCTCAGGGTGCCTCTGAGAAGTCAGGGATACTGTGCAGTTGGGAGGGGCCGCTCCGAACTCCACTGGGTTTGGTGCAGTAGAAGAGGGCCTTATCTCGAGTTGAGGCAGGAACCTCAGGGTTCCTCTCCATTTCTGAATCGGATCTCAGTGTCCATGCAGAGTTGGGACAGGAGAGTCAGGCCTCGTCTTGTGTGGAGGAATTGAACTCCTCTTGCCTCTCGAGTTGTTCATGGGGTGACAAGCCACTTGTCGATCTGTATGTGGAACTTGCGGGCTTTTCCAACGATACACGAGGGTGTCAGACCCCTTCGTTTTGTGCCTTCATCCACAGGATTGCCTTCGAAGAGGTGTCCTAGCATTGGGTTCTTATCAAGAGCAGACACGGAAATCGGGGTCTTTCGGCGTGTGGCACCAACCACAAGGCTACGTCTCGAATTTCCTCGTGAGACCGGCCTCATTCTGAGGTGCGCCGGGAAGGTCCGGAACCCCTTCCAGACAAAGCAGGGTAATCGACCCTCCCGTCGTGATCAGGAGGGGATAAGGGGCTCAGAACAAGCGGTGCACCGAACCTTGGTGTTCCCCTCGAGTGAGACCAGGGTGTCGGGGAACTTTTGTGATAACATCAAGGTTGCCAATTATCGTTTTAAACTTCAAGATGGAACGTGGGGGAGACGCTGTAGCTGGCAAGGGCCTCATCTTGCGATGACGGGGGAACCACGTGGTTTTTCTCGAGTTGCGGCGGGATTTTCGAATTACGACGGGGAATTCAGGCTTCCTCTTGTGTTGTCCCAGGGAAGTCCATTCTTCCATTCGAGGTGTGAGGGAGAGCAGGGGATTGCTCTCGAGTCACTTCAGGGCAAATGAGACCTCATCTATGCTTGTGTCTAGGACCTAATGTTCCTCTCCAGGGGCGGCAGGGATCTCGGGGTTGCATTCCAGACTCACCTGAGGAGTCAGGCCTGGTATATAGGGGAAGCAAAGAATTCCGCTCTCCTCTCGAGTCCCAACGGGTATCTCTTGAGCCCACAGAGTGGCCTAAAGGGAGTCAGGCCTCCTGTGGAGTTTGAAGAGAGGCCTCGAGATGCTCTCCAGGCCATGCAGGAAAAGAAGGCCTTCATCTCGCGACGACGGAGGCGTCTCGTGGGTTTTCTCGAGCTGGGGAGCCAGTGTGGGATTTCTCACGAGGTATGACGGGGAGCTCAGGGAGCCTCTCGTGTGGCGCCAGGGAAGTCAAGTCTCCATACGAGTTGCGAGGGCGAACGCGTCATTGCTCTTGAGTCATGGTAGGGGAATCGGGATTCAAGATGTGTTGAAGGAGGATTTTCGAGGTCTTTCTCGGGTTGCATCAGGAAACCCTGTGTTCCCTCGACTTGTGCCGGTGACCTCAGGGAGCTTCTAAGGGTGCCTCTGAGAAGTCGGGATACTGTGGATTTGGGAGGGGCCTCTCGGGCCTCCACTGTTTTTGGTGTAATGGAAGAGGGCCTCATCTCGAGTGGAGTCAGGAACCTCAGGGTTCCTCTCCATTTCGGACTCCGATCGCAGGGTCCCTTCAGAGTTGGGACCGGAGAGTCAGGCCTCGTCTTGAGTGGAGGAATGGAACTCTGCTTGCCTCTCGTGTTGTTCATGGGATGACAGGCCTCTTGTTGAGCTGTGTGTGGAACCTGCGGCTTTTACCAAATGATGCACGGGAGTGTCAGTGACCCTTCGTTTTGTGCCTTCGTCCACAGGGTTGCCTTCGAAGAGGTGTCCGGGCATCGGGTTCTTCTCAAGAGTGGGCCGGGAAATCGGGGTATTTCGGCATGTGACACCACCCACGACGCTATGTCTCGAATTTCCTCGTGAGACCGGCCTCATCCTGAGGTGCGCCGGGAATGTGGGGAACCCCTTCCAAACAAAGCAGGGGAATAGACCCTCCTGTCGCAAACAGGAGGGGAGAAGGTGCTCAGATGAAGTGGTGCGGGAACCTCGGTGTTCCTGTCGAGTGAGACCGGCGTGTCCGGGAACATTTGGTGTCGCATCAAGGGTGCAAAGTACCGTTTCACACTTCAAGACGGAACATGGTTCTTTTCTTGAGACGCCATAGCAGGCAAGGGCCTCATCTTGGGATGACGTTGGAAACACGTGGTTTTTCTCGAGTTGCGGCGGGAAACTCGAGTTACGAAGGGGATTTCTGGCTTCCTCTTGTGTTGGCCCAGGGAAGCCCAATCTTCCATTCGAGTTGCGAGGGAGAGCTGGGGGTTGCGCTCGAGTCACTGCAGGGCAAAAGAGACCTCATCCAGGCTTGTGTCTAGGACCTAATGTTCCTCTCAAGGGATGACTGGGATCTTGGGGTTGCATTCCAGACTCACCCGGGAGTCAGGCGTCATGTCGAGGGGAAACAAAGGACTTCTTTCTCTTCTCGAGTCGCAACGGGTATTTCTTGGAGCCCACTGAGTGGACTAAAGGGAGTCAAGCCTCCTCTGGAGTTTGGAGAGAGGACTCGGGATTGCACTCCAGGACATGCAGGAAAAGAAGGCCCTCATCTCACGATGACGGGGGGTCTCGGTGGTTTTACCGAGCTGCAGCGCCTGTGTTGGTTTCTCAGGAGGTACGACGGGGAGCTCAGGGAGCCTCTTATGTGGCGCCAGGGAAGTTAGGTCTCGATGCGTGTGGCGAGGGGGAGTGCGTCATTGCTCTCGAGTCATGGTAGGGGAATCAGGCCTCTAGACGCTTTGAAGAAGGACTCTCAAGATCTCTCTCGGGTCTTGGCAAGAATACCTGGGTTCCCTCGACTTGTGCCGGTGACCTCAGGGAGATTCTCCGGGTGCCTCTGAGAAGTCAGGGATACTGTGGAGTTGGGAAAGACCTCTCGGGACTCCACTGGGTTTGGTGAAATGGAAGGGGGCCTCATCTCGAGGGGAGGCAGGAACCTCAGGGTTCCTCTCCATTTCTGATTCCGATCGCAGGCCCCTGCATAGTTGGGAGAGGTGAGTCAGGCCTCGTCTTGTGTGCAGGAATGGATCTCCGCTTGCCTCTCGAGTTGTTCACTGGGTGACAGGCACTTGTTGAGCTGTTTGAGTAACCTGCGGTCTTTTCCGGATGATGCACGGGGTTGTCAGTGCCCCTTCGTGTTGTGCCTTCATCCACACTATCTTCGAATAGGTGTCTGGGCATCGCGTTCTTATCAAGAGCGGATCGGGAAATCGCGGTCTTTCGGCATGTGGCACCACCATCGAGGCTACGTCTCGAATTTCCTCGTGAGACAGCCTCATCTGAGGTGCGTGGAGAAGGTCGGGAACCCCTTGCAGACAAAGCAGGGGAATCGACCCTCCTTTCGCGATCAGGAGGGGAGAAGGGGCTCAGATGAAGTGGTGCCAGGAACCTTGGTGTTCCCCTCGAGTGCGACCCTTATGTCGGGGAACTTTTGGGGTAGCATTAAGGGTGCCAAATATCATTTCGCACTTCAAGACAGAACGTGGGACTACTCTTGAGACGCTGGAGCAGGCAAGGGCCTCATCTTGCAATGACGGGGGAATCACGTGGTTTTTCTCGAGTTGAGGCGGAATTCTCGAATTACTACTGGGAATTCAGGCTTCCTCTTGTGTTGGCCCAGGGAGGTCCATCTTCCATTCGGGTTGCGAGGGAAAGCTGGGGAGTGCTCTCGAGTTACTGCAGGGCAAAAGCGACCTCATCTAGCCTTGTGTTCAGGACCCAGTGTTCCTCTCCAAGGGCGACAGGGATCTCGGGTTTGCATTACAGACTCACCCGGGGAGTTAGGCCTCGTCTCGAGGGGAAGCAAAGGACTCGGCTCTCCTCTCGAGTTGCGACGCATATCTCTTGGAGCCCACTGAGTGGTCTAAAGGGAGTCAACCCTCCCCTTCAGTTTGGAGAGAGGACTCGGGATTGCTCTCCAGGCCATGCAGGAAGAGAAGGCCCACATCTCGAGATGACGGGGGCGTCTCGTGGGTTTTCTCGAGCTGTGGCGCCAGTGTGGGGTTTCTCACGAGGTACGACGGGGAGTTCAGGTAGCCTCTCGTGTGACAACAGGGAAGTCAGGTCTCCATGGGCGGGGCAAGGGGGAGTGCGTCATTGCTCTCAAGTCAGGGTAGGGGAATCGGGCCTCATGACGGGTTGAAAAAGGACTCTCGATGTCTTTCTAGGGTTGCAGCAGGAAACCCTGGGTTCCCTTGACTTGTGCCGGTGACCTCAGGGAGCTTCTCAGGGTGCCTCTGAGAAATCAGGGATACTGTGGATTTGGGAGAGGCCTCTCGGGACTCCTCTGGGTTTGGTGCAATGGAAGTGGGCCTCATCTCGAGTTGAGGCAGGAACCTCAGGGTTCTGCTCCTGACTTCCTGGAGCCGGATCTGACTCAGATCGCAGGGTCCCTGCTGAGTTTGCTCAGGAGTGTCAGGTCTCGTGTTCTGCGGAGGAATGGAACTCCGCTTACATCTCAAGTTGTTCAATGATGACACCACTTTTCGTGATGTGTGTGGAACCTGCGGGTTTTTCAGAGATGCATGGGGGTGTCAGTGCTCCTTCCTGTTGTGCCTTCATCCACAGGGTTGCCTTCGAAGAGGTGTCCGGGCATCGGGTTCTCCTCAAGTGCGGACCGGGAAATCGGGGTCTTTCAGCATGTTGCACCACCCACGAGGCTACGTCTCGAATTTCCTCGTGAGATCGGCCTCATCTTGAGGCGCGCAGGAAAATCCGGGAACCCTTTCCAGACAAAGCAGGGGAATCGACCCTCCTTTCGGGATCAGGAGGAGAGAAAGGGCTCAGATGAAGTAGTGCCGGGAACCTCGGTGCTCCCCTTGAGTGAAACTGGTAAGTCGGGTAACTTTTCAGGTTGCATCAAGGGTGCCAAGTACCGTTTCGCACTTCAAGACTTAACCTGGGACTTCTCTTGAGACGCTGTAGTGGGCAAGGGCCTCATCTAGCACTGACGGGGGACCCACGTGTTTTTTCTCGAGTTGCGGCAGGATTCTTGAGTTACGACGGGGAATACAGGTTTCCTCTTGTGTTGGCCCAGGGAAGTCCAATCTTCCATTCGAGTTGCAAGTGAGAGCTGGAGATTGCTCTTGAGTCACTGCAGGGCAAAATAGAGCTCATCTAGGTTTGTGTCCAGGACCGAGTTATTCTCTCCAGGGGCGACAGGGATCTCGGGGTTGCATTCCAGACTCACCCGGGGAGTCAGGCCTCGTCTCGAAGGGAATGAATAGACTCCGCTCTCCTCTCGAGTCACGACGGGTATCCCTTGGAGCCCAAGAATGGCCTAAATGGAGTTAAGCCTCCTGTGGAGTTTGGAGAGAGGACTCGGGATTGCTCTCTAGGCCATACAGGAAAAGAAGGCCCTCATCTCGCGATGACGGGGCGTCTCGTGGGTTTTCTCAAGGTGCAGTGCCTGGTTGGGGTTTCTCACAAGATAGGACGGGGAGCTCAGGGAGACTCCTGTGGTGCCACGGAAGTCAGGTCTCCATGGACGTGACGAGGGGGAGCGCCTCATTGCTCTCGAGTCATGGTAGGGGAATCGAGCCTCAAGACGCTTCGAAGAAGAACTCTCGAGGTCTTTCTCGGGGTGTGGCAGGAAACCCTGGGTTCCCTCGACTTGTGCCCATGACCTCAGGGAGCTTAGCGGGGTTCCTCTGAGAAGTCAGGGATACTGTGGAGTTGAGAGGGGCTTCTCGGAACTTCACAGGGACTGGTGCAATTGAAGAGGACCTAATCTCGGATTGAGGCAGTAATGTCAGGGTTCCTCTCCATTTCTGACTCGGATAGCAGGGTCCCTGCAGAGTTGTGACAGGAGAGTCAGAGCTCGTCTTGTGTGGAGTAATGGAATTCCGCTTGCCTCTCGAGTTGTTCACGGGATGACAGGCCACCTGTCGAGTTGTATGTGGAACCTGCGGTTTTGGGGGACGATGCACAGGGGTGTCAGTGCCCATTCGTGTTGTGCCTTCATCCACAGGGTTACCTTCGAAGAGGTGACCGGGCATCGGGATCTTATCAATAGCGGACCAGGAAATCGGGGTCTTTCAGCATGTGGCACAACACACGAGGCTACGTCTCGAGTTCCCTCGTGAGACTGGCCTCATCCTGAGGTTCGCCGGGAAGTGTGGGAACCCCTTCCAGACAAAGCAGGGGAATCGACCCTCCTGTCGCCATCAGGAGGGGAGAAGAGGCTCAGCTGAAGCAGTGCTGGGAACCTCCATGTTCTTCTCGAGTGAGACCGGGGTGTCAGGGAAATTTGGGGGTCGCATCAAGGGTGCCAAGTACCGTTTCACACTTCAAGACGGAACATGGGACTTCCCTGGAGACGCTATAGCTGACAGGGGCCTCATATTTCGATGACGGAGGAGCCACGTTGTTTTTCTCCAGTTGCCGCGGGATTCTCGAATTACAATGGGAAATACAGTCTTCCTCTTGTGTTGGCCCAGGGAAGTCCAATCATCCATTCGAGTTGCGAGGGAGAGCTGGGGATTGCACTTGAGTCAATGCAGGACAAAAAAGACCTCATTTAGGCTTGTGTCCAGGACCGAGTTTTCCTCTACAGGGGCGACACGGATCTCGGGATCCCATTCCAGACTCACCCAAGTAGTCAGGCCTCGGCTCGAGGGGAAGCAACGGACTCCGCTCTCCTCTAGAGTAGCGACGTGTATCTCTTGGAGGCTACTGAGTGGCCTAAAGGGAGACAGGCCTCCAGTGGAGTTTGGAGAGTGGACTCGGGATTGCTCTCTAGGTCATGTAGGAAAAGAAGGCCCTCATCTTACGATGACGGGGGCGTCTCATGTGTTTTCTCGAGCGGAGGTGCCAGTGTGGGGTTTTCATGAGGTAGGACGGGGAGCGCAGGGAGCCTCTCGTGTGGCGCCAGGGAAGTTAGGTTTCAATGGGCGTGGCGAGGGAAATGCGTCATTGCTCTCCAGTCATGGTAGGGTATCGGGCCTCAAGACGCAGTAAAGAAGGACTCTCGAGGTCTTTCTCAGAATGCAGCAGGAAACCCTGGGTTCACTCGACTTGTGCCAGTGACCGCAGAGAGCTTCTGAGGGTGCCTCTGAGAAGTCAGGGATACTGTGGAGTTGGGAGGGGCCTCTCGGGACTCCACTGGGTATGGCGCAATGGAAGAGGGCCTCATTTCGAGTTGATGCAGGAACGTCAGGTTTCATCTACATTTCTGACTCCGATCGCACGGTCCCTGCAGAGTTGGGAAAGGAGAGTCAGGCCTTCTCTTGTGTGGAGGAACGGAACTCCGCATGCCTCTCTAGTTCTTCAAGGGATGACAGGACACTTGTCGATCTGTGTTTGGAATCTGCGTGTTTTTCCGTACTATGCATGGGGATGTCAGTACCCCTTCGTGTTGTGCATTCATCCACAGGTTTGCTTTCGAAGAGGTGCCCGGGCATCGGGTTCTTATTAAGAGCGGACCGGGAAATCGGGGTCTTTCCGCATGTGGCACCACCCACCAGGCTACGTCTCGAATTTCCTAGTGAGACTGGCCTCATCCTTAGGTGCGCCGGGAAGGTCAGAAGCCCTTGCAGACAAAGCAGGGGAATCGACCCTCCTGTCTCGATCAGGAGGGGAGAAGGGGCACAGATGAGGTGATGCCGGGAACCTCGGTGTTCCCCTCCAGTGAGACCAGTGTGTTGGGGAACTTTTGGGGTCGCATCAAAGGTGCCAAGTACCGTATCGCACTTCAAGATGGAACGTAAGACTTCTTTTGAGACGCTGTAGCGGCAATGGCCGCATCTTGCGATGAAGAGGGAACGACGTGGTTTTTCTCGAGTTGCGGCGGGATTCTTGAGTTACAACGGGAAATTCAGGCCTCCTCTTCTGTTGGCCCAGGGAAGTCCAGTCTTCCATTCGTGTTGCGAGGGAGAGTTTGGGATTGCTCTCGAGTCACTGCAGGAAAAAAGAGACCTCATCTAGGCTTGTGTCCAGGACCTAATGTTTCTCTCCAGGGGCGACAGGGATCTCCGGTTCGCATATCAGACTCACCCGAGGAGTCAGGCCTCGCCTCGAGGGGAAGGAAAAGACTCCGCTCTCCTCTCGAGTCGCGACGGGTATGTCTTGGATTCCACTGAGTGACCAAAAGGGAGTCAAGCCTACTGTGGAGTTTGGAGAGAGGACTCAGGATTGCTCTCCAGGCCATGCTAGAAAAGAAGGCCGTCATGTCGCGAAAACGGGGGCGTCTCGTGGGTTTTCTCTATCTGCGGCGCCAGTGTGGGGTTTCTCACGAGGTATGACGGGGAGCTCAGGGAGCCTCTCGTGTGGCGCCAGGGAAGTCAGGGCTTCATGAGTGTAGCAGAGGGAGTGCGTCATTGCCCTCGAGTCATGGTAGGGGAATCAGGCCTCAAAGCGCGTTGAAGAAGGACTCTTGAGTTCTTTCTATGGTGGCGGCAGTAAACCCTGGGTTCACTCGAATTGCGCTGGTGACCTCAGGGAGCTTCTCAGGGTGCCTCTGAGAAGTCAGGGATACTGTGGAGCTGGGACGCGTCTCTCGGGACTCCACTGGGTTTCGTGCAATGGAAGAGGTCCTAATCTCGAGTGGAGGCAGGAACCTCAGCGTTCCTCTCGTGACTTCACTGGCACTGGTCTGATTCGGATCGCAAAGTCCCTGCAGAGTTGGGACAGGAGAGTCAGGCCTCGTCTTGTGTAGAGGAATGAAACCCCACTTGCCTCTCGAGTTCTTCAGTGGTGACAAGCCACTTGTTGAGCTGTATGTGGAACCTGCGGGTTTTTCCAGACGATGCACGAGGGTGTCAGTGCCCCTTTGTATTGTGCCTTCATCCACAGGGTTGCCTTCGAAGAGGTGTCCAGGCATCGGGTTCTTATCAAGAGCGTACCGAGAAATCATAGTCTTTTGGCATGTGGCACCACCCGCGAGCTACGTCTCGAATTTCCTCGTGAGACCGGCCTCATCCTGAAGTGCCCCGTGAAGGTCGGGAACCCCTTACAAACAAAGCAGGGAAAGTGACCCTCCTATCACGAACAGGAAGGGAGAAGGGGCTCAGATAAACTGGTGCCGGGAACCTCGGTGTTCACCTCGAGTGAGACCGATATTTCGGGGAACTTTTGGGGTCACATCAAGGGTGTCAAGTATTGTTTCGCACTTCAAGACGGAACGTGGGACTTTTCTTGAGAAGCTGTAGCGGGCAAGGGCCTCATCTTGCGATGACGAGGGAACCAAGTGCTTTTTCTCGAGTTGTGGCGGGATTCTCGAGTTACGAAGGGGAATTCAGGCTTCCTCTTGTGTTGGCCCAGGGAAGTCCAATCTTCCATTCGAGTTGTTAGGGAGAGCGGGGGATTGCTCTCGAGTTACAGAAGAGCAAAAGAGACCTCATCTAGGCTTGTTTCCAGGACCTAATATTCCTCTCCAGGGGAGACAGGGATCTCGGGGTTGCATTCCAGACCCACCTGGTGAGTCAGGCCTTGTCTCGAGGGGAAGCAAAGGACTCCATTCTCCTCTCGAGTCGCGACGGGTATCTCTTGGAGCCCACTAAGTGGCCTAAAGGGAGTCAAGCCTCCTGTGGAGTTTGGAAAGATGATTCGGGATTCCTCTCCAGGCCATGCAGGAAAAGAAGGCCCTCATCTCGCGATGACAGGGGCATATGGTGGGTTTTCTCGAGCTGCGGCGTCATTGTGGGGTTTCTCACGAGGTACGACGGGGAGCTCAGGGAGCCTCTCTTATGGCGCCAGGGAAGTCAGGTCTCCATGTGCGTGGCGAGGGGTTGTGTGTCATTTCTATAGAGCCATGGAAGCAGATTCGGGCTTCAAGACACGTTGAAGTAGGACTCTCGAGGTCTTTTTCGCATTGTGGCAGGAAACCCTGGGTTCCCTCGACATGTGCCGGTGACCTCATGGAGCTTCTCCGGGTGCCTCTGAGAAGTCAGGAGTACTGTGGAGTTGGGAGGGGCCTCTCTGGACTCCACTGGGTTTGGTGCAATGGATGAGAGCCTCATCTCGAGTGGAGGCAGGAACCTCATGTTTCCTCTCCTGGGTTTCCTGGCGCCGGTACTGACTCGGATCGCAGTTTCCCTGCAGAGTTGGTACAGAAAATCAGGTCTCGTCTTGTGTGGAGGAATGGAACTCCACTTGCCTCTCGAGTTGTTCATGGGGTGACAGACCACTTGTTGAACTGTGTTTGTAACCTGCGGGTTTTTCTGGACGATGAACGGGGGTGTCAGTGCCCCTTCGTGTTGTGCTTTCATCCACAGGCTTTCCTTCGTAAAGGTGTCAGGGCATCACGTTCTTATCAAGAGTAGACCGGGAAATCGGGGTCTTTCGGCTTGTGGCACCACCAACGAGGCTACGTCTCGAATTTCCTCGTGAGACCTGCCTCATCCTTAGGCGTGCTGGGAAGGTCGGGAACCCCTTCCAGACATAGCAGGGGAATCGACACTCCTGTCGCGATCACGAGGGGAGAAGGAACTCAAATGAAGTGGTTCCGGGAACCTCGGTGTTCCTTTCGAGTGAGACCGGTATGTCGGGGAATTTTGAGATTGCATCAAGGGTGCCAAGTACTGTTTCGCACTTCAAGACAGAACGTGGGACTTCTCTTGAGTCGCTGTAGCGGGCAAGGGCCTCATCTAGCGCTGATGAGGGAACCACGTGGATTTTCTCGAGTTTCGGCGGGATTCTCGAGTTACGATGTCGAATTCAGGCTTCCAATTGTATTGGCCCAGGGAAGTCCAATCTTCCATTCGATTTGCGAGGGAGAGCTGGCGATTGCTCTCTAGTAACTGCAGTGCAAAATAGACCTCATCTAGACTTGTGTCCAGGACCGAGTTTTCCTCTCCAGGTGCGACAGGAACTCGGGGTTGCATTCCAGACTCACACGGGGAGTCAGGCCTCGTCTCGAGGGGAAGCAAAGGACTCCGCTCTCCCTTCAAGTCCTGACAGGTATCTCTTGGAGCCAACTGAGAGGCCTAAAGAGAGTCAAGCCTCCTGTGGAGTCTGGAGAGAGGACTCGGTTTTGCTCTCCATGCCAGGCAGTAAACAAGTCCCTCATCTCGTGATGACGGGGGCGTATCGTGGGTTTTCTCGAGCTGCGGTGCCTGAATGGGGTTTCCGAAGAGGTACGACGGGGAGCTCAGGGAGACTCTCTTCAGGCGTCAGGGAAGTCAGGTCTCCATGCGCATGGCGATGGGGAGCGGGTCTTTGCTCTCGAGTCATGGTAGGGGAATCGGGCCTCAAGACGCGCCGAAGGACTCTCAAGGTCTTTCTCGGGTCGCAGCAGGAAACCCTGGGTTCCCTTGACTTGTGCCGGTGACCTCAGGTAGATTCTCAAGGTGCCTCTGAGAATTCAAGGATACTGTGGAGTTTGGAAGGGCCTCTCTCGACTCATCTGGGTTTGGTGCAATGGAAGAGGGCCTCATCTCGAGTTGAGGCAGGAACCTCAGGTTTCCTCTCCATTTCTAACTCGGATGGCAGGGTCCCTGAAGAGTTGGGACAGGAGAGTCAGGCCTCATCTTGTGTGGAGGAATTGAACTCCGCTTGCCTATCGAGTTGTTCACGGGGTGACATTCCACTTGTCGAGCTGTGTGTAGAACCTGTGGGTTTTTCTGGACGATGCACGGGAGTTTTAGTAACCCTTCTGTTGTGCCTTCATCCACAGGGTTGCCTTCGAAGTGGTGTCCGGGCATCGGGTTCTTATCCAGAGCGGACCGCACAATCGGGGTCTTTCGGCATGTGGCACCACCCACGAGGCTACGTCTCGAATTTCCTCCTGAGAAAGGCCTCATCTTTAGGTGCGCCGGGATGGGCGGGAACTCCTTCTAGACAAAGCAGGGGAATTTACCCTCCTGTCGTGATCAGGAGGGGAGAAAGTCATCAGATGAAGTGGTGCCGGGAACTTCGGTGTTCCCCTCGGTGAGAACGGTGTGTCGGGGAACTTTTGGGGTTACATCAAGGGTGAAAAGTAGCATTTCGCACTTCAAGACGGAACGTGGGACTTCACTTGAGACGCTGTAGCGGGCCAGGGCCTCATCTTGGGATGAAGAGTGAACCACGTGCTTTTGCTCGCATTGCGGCGGGAGTCTCGAGTTTCGACGGGGAATTCAGATTTCCTCCTGTGTTGGCCCATGGAAGTCCAATCTTCCATTCGAGTTGCGAGGGTGAGCTGGGATCCCACTCGAGTCACTGCGGGGCAAAATAGACCATATCTAGGCTTGTGTCCAGGACCGAATATTCCTCTCCAGGGGTGACAGGGATCTTGGGGTGGCATTCCAGACTCACCCGGGAAGTCCGGCCTTGTTTCTAGAGGAAGCAAAGTACTCCGCTTTCCTCTCGAGTCGCGACGGGTACCTATTGAGCGCACTGAGTAGCCTTTGTGAGTCAAGCCTCCCGTGGAGTTTGGAGAGACGACTCGGGATTGCCCTCCAGGCCATGCAGTGAATGATGGCCCTCATCTCACGATAACGGGGGCGTCTCGTGGGTTTTCTCGAGCTGCGGCGCCAGTGTGGGGTTTCTCACGAGGTACGACGGGGACCTCAGGGAGCCTCTCATGAGGTGCCAGGGAAGTTAAGTCTCCATGCGCGTGGGTACTGGGAGCGCTTCATTGCTCTTGAGACATGGTAGGGGAATCGGGCCTCAAGACGCATCAAAGAAGGACTATCCAGTCTTTCTCGGGTTGCGGCAGGAAACCCTGGGTTCCATCGACTTGTGCTGGAGATCTCAGAGAGCTTGTCAGGGTGCCTCTGAGAAGTCAGGGACACTGTGGGTTGGAGGGACCTCTCAGGACTCCAGTGGTTTTGGTGCTATGGAAGAGGGCCTCATCTCGAGTTGAGGCAGGAACCTCAGGGTTCCTCTCCATTTCTGATTCGGATTGCAGGGTCCCAGCAGATTTGGGACAGGAGAGTCAGGCCTCGTCCTGTGTGGAGGATGGAACTCAGCTTGCCTCTCGAGTTGTGCACGGGGTGACAGGCCACGTGTCGAGCTGTGTGTGGAACCTGTAGGTTTTTCCGGACGATGCACGGGTGTGTCTATGCCCCTTCGTGTTGTGCCTTCATCCACAGGGTTGCCTTCTAAGGGGTGTCCAGGCATCGGGTTCTTATCAAGAGCGGACCGGGCAATCGGAGTCTTTCGGCATGTGGCACCACCCACGAGGCTACGTCTCGAACTTCCTCGTGAGACCGGCATCATCCTGAGGTGCGCCGTTAAGGTCGGGAAACCCTTGCAGACAAAGCAGGGGAATCGACCCTCCTGTCGTGATCAGGAGGGGAGAAGGCTCTCAAAAGAAATGGTGCCGGGAACTTCGGTGTTCCCCTCAAGTGAGACCAGTATGTTGGGGAACTTTTGGGGTCGCATCAAGGGTGCCAAGTACTGTTTCGCACTTCAAGATGGAACGTGGGACTACTCTTGAGACGCTGTAGCGGGAAAGTGCCTCATATTGCGATGATGGGGGAACCACTTGGTTTTTCTCGAGTTATGGCGGGATTCTAGAGTTACGACGGGGATTTCAGGCTTCCTCTTGTGTTGGCCCAGGGAAGTCCAATCTTCAATTCGAGCTGCGAGGGAGAGCTGGGGATTGCGCACGAGTCACTGTACGGAAAAAGAGACCTCATCTTGGCTTGTGTCCAGGATCTAATGTTCCTCTCCAGGGGCGACAGGGATCTCGGGGTTGCATTCCAGACTCACCCGGGGAGTCAGGCCTCATCTCGAGGGGAAGCAAATGACTCCACTCTCCTCTCAAGTCGAGACGGATATCTCTTGGAGCCCACTGAGTGGCCTACAGGGAGCCAAGCTTCCTGTGGATTTTGGAGAGAGGACTCGGTATTGCTCTCCAGGCCATGCAGAAAAAGAAGGCCCTCATCTCGCGATGACAGGGGCATCTCGTGGGTTTTCTCGAGCTGAGGCACAAGTGTGGTGTTTCCCACGTGGTATGCTGGGAGCTCAGGGAGCATCTTGTGTGGCGCCAGGGAAGTCAGGTCTCCATGCGCGTGGCGAGGGGGAGTGCGTCATTGCTCTCTTGTCATGATAGGGGATTTGGACCTCAAGACGCATTGAAGAAGGACTCTCAAGGTCTTTCTCAGGTTGTGGCAGGAAACCATGGGTTCCCTCGACTCATGCATGTTACGTCAGGGAGCTTCTCAGGTGCCTCTGAGAAATCAGGGATACTGTGGAGTTGGGAGTGACCTCTCGGAACTCCACTGGGTTTGGTGAAATGGAAAAAGGCATCATCTTTAGATAAAGCAGGAACATCAGGTTTCCTCTTCATTTCTGACTCGGATCGCATGTTCCTACAGAGATGGGAGAGGAGAGTCAGGACTCATCTTGTGTGGAGGAATGGAAATCCGCTTGCATCTCGAGTTGTTCACGGGGTGACAGGCCTCTTGTAGAGCTGTATGTGGAACCTGCGGGTTTTTCCAGACGATGCACAGGGGTGTCAGTGCCCCTTTTGTTGTACCTTCATCCACAGGGTTGTCTTCAAAGAGGTGTCTGGTCATCGGGTTCTTCTCAAGAGTGTACTGGGAAATCGGGGTCTTTCGGCATGTGGCACCCCCCACGAGGCCACGTCTCGAAATTTCCCATGAGTCCGGCTTCATCCTGAGGTGCGCCGTGAATGTCGGGAACCCCTTTAAGTCAAAGCAGGGGAATCGACCCTCTTGTCGCTATCAGGAGGGGAGAAGGGGCTCAAAAGAAGTGGTGCCGGGAACCTCGGTGTTCCCCTCAAATGAAACCGGTGTGTCGGGGAACATTTGGGGTCGCATTAAGGGTGCCAAGTAACGTTTCGCACTTCAACACGGAACGTGGGACTTCTCTTGAGACGCTGTAGTGAGCACGGGCCCCATCTTGTGATGACGGGGGAACCACGTGGTTTTTCTCGAGTTGCGGCAGGGAATTCAGGCTTCCTCTTGTGTTGGCCCAGGGAAGTCCAAATTTCCATACGAGTTGAGAGCTAGAGCTGGGGGTTGGCTCGAGTTATTGCAGGGCAAAAGAGACCTCATCTAGGCTTGTGTCTAGGACCTAATGTTCCTTTCAAGGGGCAACAGGGATCTCGGAGTTGCATTCCAGATCCTCCCGAGGAGTCAGGCCTCTTCAAGAGGGTAATGAATGGACTCCCCTCTCCACTTGAGTCGCGACGGGTATCTCTTAGAGCCCATTGTGTGGCCTAAAGGGAGTCAAGCCTCCTGTGGAGATTGGAGAGAGGACTCGGGATTGCTCTCCAGGCCATGCAGGAAAAGAAGGCCCTCATATCGTGATGACGGAGGCATCTTGTGCATTTTCTTGAGGTGCGGTGCCAGGATGGGGTTTCTCACAAGATACGATGGGGAGCTCAGGGAGTCTCTCGTGTGGTGACAGGAAAGTCAGGTCTCCATGCACGTGTGGAGGGGGAGCGCGTCATTGCTCTCGAGTCATGGTAGGGGAATCGGGCCTCAAGAGGCGTTGAAGAACGACTCTCAAGGTCTTTCTCCGGTTGCGGCAGGAAACCCTGGTTTTTCTCGACTTGTGCTGGTGACCTCAGGGAGCTTAACATGGTGCCTCTGAGAAGTCATGGATTCTGTGGAGTTGGGAGGGGCCACTCGGGACACCACTGGGTGTGGTATAATGCAAGAGGGCCTCATCTCGTGTTGAGGAAGGAACCTCAGGGTTCCTCTCCATTTCAGACTCCGATCTCAGGATTCCTGCAGAGTTGGGACAGGAGAGTCAGGCCTCGTATTCTGTGGAGAAATGAAACTTAGCTTGCCTCTCGAGTTGTTCACGAGGTAACAGGTCACTTGTCGAGCTGTATGTGGAACCTGCAGAATTTTCCAAAAGATGCACGGGTGTGCAGGGCCCCTCCTTGTTGTGCCTTCATCCAACGGTATGCATTCGAAGAAGTGTACGGGCATCGGGTTCTTATTAATAGCGGACCAGGAAATGGGGTCTTTCCGCATGTGGCACCACCACGAGGCTACATCTCCAATTTCCTCATGAGACCGGCCTCATCCTGAGGTGCAATGGGAAGATCGGTAACCCCTTCCAGACAAAGCAGGAGAATCAACACTCCTGTTGCAATCAGGAGGGGAGAAGGGGCTCAAATGATGTGGTGTGGGGACATGGGTGTTCCCCTCGAGTGAAGCATGTATGTTGGGGAACTTTGGGAGTGCCATCATGGGTGCCAAGTATCGTTTTGCACTTCAGTGGGAACGTGGGACTTCTTTTGAGATGCTGTGGCGGGCAAGGGGCTCATGCTGCGAAGACGATGGAACCACGTGGTTTTTCTTGAGTTGCGGCGGGATTCTCGAGTTACAACGGGGATTTCAGGCTTCCTCTTGTGTTCGCCCTGGGAAGCCCAAACTTCCCTTCGAGTTGCGAGGGAAAGCTGGGGGTTGTGCTCGAGTCACTGCAGGGCCAAAGAGACCTCATCTAGGCGTGTGTCCAGGACCTAATAGTCCTCTTATGGGAAGAAAAGGATGTCGGGGTCGCACTCCAGACTCCCCCGGGGAGTCAGGCCTCACCTCGAGGGGAAGCCAAGGACTCCGCTCTCCTCTCGAGTCGCGACGCGGGTCTCTTGGAGCCCCCTGAGCGGCCTCAAGGGAGTCCAGCCTCCTCTTCCGTTTGGAGAGAGGACCCGGGATTGCTCTCCAGGCCATGCAGGAAAAGAAGGCCCTCAGCTCGCGAGGACGGGGGCGTCTCAGGGGTTTCCTCGAGCTGCGGTGCCCGTGGGGGTTTTCTCCCGAGGCACGACGAGGATCTCAGGGAGCCTCTCGTGCGGCGCCAGGGAAGTCAGGTCTCCATGCGCGTGGCGAGGGGGAGCGAGTCCTGGCTCTCGAGTCACGGGAGGGGACTAGGGCCTCGAGACGCGTTGAAGAAGGACTCTCGAGGTCTTTGTCGGGGGGCGGCGGGAAACCCTCGTGTCCCTCGCCTTCTGCCGGGGACCTTAGGGAACTTCCCAGGGTGCCTCTGAGAGGAGAGGGATCCTGTGGAGGTGGCGGGGCCCCTCGGGACTCCGCTGGGTCTGGCGCAACGGAAGAGGGCCTCACCTCGAGGGGAGGCAGGAACCTCAGGCTTCCTCTCCGTTTCGGACTCCGACCGCAGGGTCCCTGCAGAGTTGGGACAGGAGAGTCAGGCCTCGTCTTGTCTGAGGAAGGGAACCCCGCTGGCCTCCCGAGTTGCTCAGGGGGTCTCAGGCCCCTCGTCGAGCTGTGTGTGGAACCCGCGGGTCTTTGCGGACGATGCACGGGGGTGGCAGTGCCCCTTCGTGTTGGGCCTTCCCCCACAGGGTTGCCTTCGAAGAGGGGTCCGGGCCTCGGGTCCTTCTCAAGGGCGGACCGGGGAATCGGGGGCGTTCGGCATGTGGCCCCACCCACGTGGCTCGTCTCGAATTTCCTCGTGAGACCGGCCTCATCCTGAGGTGCGCCGGGAAGGCCGGGAACCCCTTCCAGACCACGCAGGGGAATCGCCTCTCCTGTCGCGATCAGGAGGGGAGAAGGGGCTCAGAGGAAGCGGTGCCGGGACCCTCGGTGTTCCCCTCGAGGGAACCCGGCGTGTCGGGGGACTTTTGGGGGTCGCAGGAAGGCTGTCAGGGACCGTTTCGCCCTTCAGGGCGGAACAGGGGACTTCCCTTGAGACGCCATGGCGGGCAAGGGCCTCATCTTGCCAAGAGGTGTGAACCACGTGGTTTTTCTCGAGTTGCGGCGGGATTCTCGAGTTACGACGGGGATCTCAGCCTTCCCCTTGGGTTGGCCCTGGGAAGCCCAATCTTGCCCTCGGGTTGCGAGGGAAAGCTGGGGGTTGCGCTCGAGTCACCACAGGGCCGAAGAGACCTCACCTAGGCGTGTGTCCGGGACCTACTATTCCTCTCCAGGGAAGGCAGGGATCTCGGGGTTGCATTCCAGGCTCCCCCGGGGAGTCAGGCCTCATCTCGAGGGGAAGCCAAGGACTCCGCTCTCCTCTCGAGTCGCGACGCGGGTCTCTTGGAGCCCCCTGAGCGGCCTCAAGGGAGTCCAGCCTCCTCTTCCGTTTGGAGAGAGGACCCGGGATTGCTCTCCAGGCCATGCAGGAAAAGAAGGCCCTCAGCTCGCGAGGACGGGGGCGTCTCAGGGGTTTCCTCGAGCTGCGGCGCCCGTGGGGGTTTTCTCCCGAGGCACGACGAGGATCTCAGGGAGCCTCTCGTGCGGCGCCAGGGAAGTCAGGTCTCCATGCGCGTGGCGAGGGGGAGCGCGTCCTGGCTCTCGAGTCACGGGAGGGGACGAGGGCCTCGAGACGCGTTGAAGAAGGACTCTCGAGGTCTTTCTCGGGGGGCGGCGGGAAACCCTCGTGTCCCTCGCCTTCTGCCGGGGACCTTAGGGAACTTGCCAGGGTGCCTCTGAGAGGCGAGGGATCCTGTGGAGGTGGCGGGGCCCCTCGGGACTCCGCTGGGTCTGGCGCAACGGAAGAGGGCCTCACCTCGAGGGGAGGCAGGAACCTCAGGCTTCCTCTCCGTTTCGGACTCCGACCGCAGGGTCCCTGCAGAGTTGGGACAGGAGAGTCAGGCCTCGTCTTGTCTGAGGAAGGGAACCCCGCTGGCCTCTCGAGTTGCTCAGGGGGTCTCAGGCCCCTCGTCGAGCTGTGTGTGGAACCCGCGGGACTTTGCGGACGATGCACGGGGGTGGCAGTGCCCCTTCGTGTTGTGCCTTCCCCCACAGGGTTGCCTTCGAAGAGGGGTCCGGGCCTCGGGTCTTCTCAAGGGCGGACCGGGGAATCGGGGGCGTTCGGCATGTGGCCCCACCCACGTGGCTCGTCTCGAATTTCCTCGTGAGACCGGCCTCATCCTGAGGTGCGCCGGGAAGGCCGGGAACCCCTTCCAGACCACGCAGGGGAATCGCCTCTCCTGTCGTGATCAGGAGGGGAGAAGGGGCTCAGAGGAAGCGGTGCCGGGACCCTCGGTGTTCCCCTCGAGGGAACCCGGCGTGTCGGGGGACTTTTGGGGGTCGCAGGAAGGCTGTCAGGGACCGTTTCGCCCTTCAGGGCGGAACAGGGGACTTCCCTTGAGACGCCGTGGCGGGCAAGGGCCTCATCTTGCCAAGAGGTGGGAACCACGTGGTTTTTCTCGAGTTGCGGCGGGATTCTCGAGTTACGACGGGGATCTCAGCCTTCCCCTGGGGTTGGCCCTGGGAAGCCCAATCTTGCCCTCGGGTTGCGAGGGAAAGCTGGGGGTTGCGCTCGAGTCACCATGGGCCGAAGAGACCTCACCTAGGCGTGTGTCCGGGACCTACTATTCCTCTCCAGGGAAGGCAGGGATCTCGGGGTTGCATTCCAGGCTCCCCCGGGGAGTCAGGCCTCGTCTTGAGGGGAAGCCAAGGACTCCGCTCTCCTCTCGAGTCGCGACTCGGGTCTCTTGGAGCCCCCTGAGCGGCCTCAAGGGAGTCCAGCCTCCTCTTCCGTTTGGAGAGAGGACCCGGGATTGCTCTCCAGGCCATGCAGGAAAAGAAGGCCCTCAGCTCGCGAGGACGGGGGCGTCTCAGGGGTTTCCTCGAGCTGCGGCGCCCGTGGGGGTTTTCTCCCGAGGCACGACGAGGATCTCAGGGAGCCTCTCGTGCGGCGCCAGGGAAGTCAGGTCTCCATGCGCGTGGCGAGGGGGAGCGCGTCCTGGCTCTCGAGTCACGGGAGGGGACTAGGGCCTCGAGACGCGTTGAAGAAGGACTCTCGAGGTCTTTCTCGGGGGGCGGCGGGAAACCCTCGTGTCCCTCGCCTTCTGCCGGGGACCTTAGGGAACTTGCCAGGGTGCCTCTGAGAGGCGAGGGATCCTGTGGAGGTGGCGGGGCCCCTCGGGACTCCGCTGGGTCTGGCGCAACGGAAGAGGGCCTCACCACGAGGGGAGGCAGGAACCTCAGGCTTCCTCTCCGTTTCGTACTCCGACCGCAGGGTCCCTGCAGAGTTGGGACAGGAGAGTCAGGCCTCGTCTTGTCTGAGGAAGGGAACCCCGCTGGCCTCTCGAGTTGCTCAGGGGGTCTCAGGCCCCTCGTCGAGCTGTGTGTGGAACCCGCGGGACTTTGCGGACGATGCACGGGCGTGGCAGTGCCCCTTCGTGTTGTGCCTTCCCCCACAGGGTTGCCTTCGAAGAGGGGTCCGGGCCTCGGGTCCTTCTCAAGGGCGGACCGGGGAATCGGGGGCGTTCTGCATGTGGCCCCACCCACGTGGCTCGTCTCGAATTTCCTCGTGAGACCGGCCTCATCCTGAGGTGCGCCGGGAAGGCCGGGAACCCCTTCCAGACCACGCAGGGGAATCGCCTCTCCTGTCGCGATCAGGAGGGGAGAAGGGGCTCAGAGGAAGCGGTGCCGGGACCCTCGGTGTTCCCCTCAAGGGAACCCGGCTTGTCGGGGGACTTTTGGGGGTCGCAGGAAGGCTGTCAGGGACCGTTTCGCCCTTCAGGGCGGAACAGGGGACTTCCCTTGAGACGCCGTGGCGGGCAAGGGCCTCATCTTGCCAAGAGGTGGGAACCACGTGGTTTTTCTCGAGTTGCGGCGGGATTCTCGAGTTACGACGGGGATCTCAGCCTTCCCCTTGGGTTGGCCCTGGGAAGCCCAATCTTGCCCTCGGGTTGCGAGGGAAAGCTGGGGGTTGCGCTCGAGTCACCGCAGGGCCGAAGAGACCTCACCTAGGCGTGTGTCCGGGACCTACTATTCCTCTCCAGGGAAGGCAGGGATCTCGGGGTTGCATTCCAGGCTCCCCCGGGGAGTCAGGCCTCGTCTCGAGGGGAAGCCAAGGACTCCGCTCTCCTCTCGAGTCGCGACGCGGGTCTCTTGGAGCCCCCTGAGCGGCCTCAAGGGAGTCCAGCCTCCTCTTCCGTTTGGACAGAGGACCCGGGATTGCTCTCCAGGCCATGCAGGAAAAGAAGGCCCTCAGCTCGCGAGGACGGGGGCGTCTCAGGGGTTTCCTCGAGCTGCGGCGCCCGTGGGGGTTTTCTCCCGAGGCACGACGAGGATCTCAGGGAGCCTCTCGTGCGGCGCCAGGGAAGTCAGGTCTCCATGCGCGTGGCGAGGGGGAGCGCGTCCTGGCTCTCGAGTCACGGGAGGGGACTAGGGCCTCGAGACGCGTTGAAGAAGGACTCTCGAGGTCTTTCTCGGGGGGCGGCGGGAAACCCTCGTGTCCCTCGCCTTCTGCCGGGGACCTTAGGGAACTTGCCAGGGTGCCTCTGAGAGGCGAGGGATCCTGTGGAGGTGGCGGGGCCCCTCGGGACTCCGCTGGGTCTGGCGCAACGGAAGAGGGCCTCACCTCGAGGGGAGGCAGGAACCACAGGCTTCCTCTCCGTTTCGGACTCCGACCGCAGGGTCCCTGCAGAGTTGGGACAGGAGAGTCAGGCCTCGTCTTGTCTGAGGAAGGGAACCCCGCTGGCCTCTCGAGTTGCTCAGGGGGTCTCAGGCCCCTCGTCGACCTGTGTGTGGAACCCGCGGGACTTTGCGGACGATGCACGGGGGTGGCAGTGCCCCTTCGTGTTGTGCCTTCCCCCACAGGGTTGCCTTCGAAGAGGGGTCCGGGCCTCGGGTCCTTCTCAAGGGCGGACCGGGGAATCGGGGGCGTTCGGCATGTGGCCCCACCCACGTGGCTCGTCTCGAATTTCCTCGTGAGACCGGCCTCATCCTGAGGTGCGCCGGGAAGGCCGGAAACCCCTTCCAGACCACGCAGGGGAATCGCCTCTCCTGTCGCGATCAGGAGGGGAGAAGGGGCTCAGAGGAAGCGGTGCCGGGACCCTCGGTGTTCCCCTCGAGGGAACCCGGCGTGTCGGGGGACTTTTGGGGGTCGCAGGAAGGCTGTCAGGGACCGTTTCGCCCTTCAGGGCGGAACAGGGGACTTCCCTTGAGACGCCGTGGCGGGCAAGGGCCTCATCTTGCCAAGAGGTGGGAACCACGTGGTTTTTCTCGAGTTGCGGCGGGATTCTCGAGTTACGACGGGGATCTCAGCCTTCCCCTTGGGTTGGCCCTGGGAAGCCCAATCTTCCCCTCGGGTTGCGAGGGAAAGCTGGGGGTTGCGCTCGAGTCACCGCAGGGCCGAAGAGACCTCACCTAGGCGTGTGTCCGGGACCTAATATTCCTCTCCAGGGAAGGCAGGGATCTCGGGGTTGCATTCCAGGCTCCCCCGGGGAGTCAGGCCTCGTCTCGAGGGGAAGCCAAGGACTCCGCTCTCCTCTCGAGTCGCGACGCGGGTCTCTTGGAGCCCCCTGAGCGGCCTCAAGGGAGTCCAGCCTCCTCTTCCGTTTGGAGAGAGGACCCGGGATTGCTCTCCAGGCCATGCAGGAAAAGAAGGCCCTCAGCTCGCGAGGACGGGGGCGTCTCAGGGGTTTCCTCGAGCTGCGGCGCCCGTGGGGGTTTTCTCCCGAGGCACGACGAGGATCTCAGGGAGCCTCTCGTGCGGCGCCAGGGAAGTCAGGTCTCCATGCGCGTGGCGAGGGGGAGCGCGTCCTGGCTCTCGAGTCACGGGAGGGGACGAGGGCCTCGAGACGCGTTGAAGAAGGACTCTCGAGGTCTTTCTCGGGGGGCGGCGGGAAACCCTCGTGTCCCTCGCCTTCTGCCGGGGACCTTAGGGAACTTGCCAGGGTGCCTCTGAGAGGCGAGGGATCCTGTGGAGGTGGCGGGGCCCCTCGGGACTCCGCTGGGTCTGGCGCAACGGAAGAGGGCCTCACCTCGAGGGGAGGCAGGAACCTCAGGCTTCCTCTCCGTTTCGGACTCCGACCGCAGGGTCCCTGCAGAGTTGGGACAGGAGAGTCAGGCCTCGTCTTGTCTGAGGAAGGGAACCCCGCTGGCCTCTCGAGTTGCTCAGGGGGTCTCAGGCCCCTCGTCGAGCTGTGTGTGGAACCCGCGGGTCTTTGCGGACGATGCACGGGGGTGGCAGTGCCCCTTCCTGTTGGGCCTTCCCCCACAGGGTTGCCTTCGAAGAGGGGTCCGGGCCTCGGGTCCTTCTCAAGGGCGGACCGGGGAATCGGGGGCGTTCGGCATGTGGCCCCACCCACGTGGCTCGTCTCGAATTTCCTCGTGAGACCGGCCTCATCCTGAGGTGCACCGGGAAGGCCGGGAACCCCTTCCAGACCACGCAGGGGAATCGCCTCTCCTGTCACGATCAGGAGGGGAGAAGGGGCTCAGAGGAAGCGGTGCCGGGACCCTCGGTGTTCCCCTCGAGGGAACCCGGCGTGTCGGGGGACTTTTGGGGGTCGCAGGAAGGCTGTCAGGGACCGTTTCGCCCTTCAGGGCGGAACAGGGGACTTCCCTTGAGACGCCGTGGCGGGCAAGGGCCTCATCTTGCCAAGAGGTGGGAACCACGTGGTTTTTCTCGAGTTGCCGCGGGATTCTCGAGTTACGACGGGGATCTCAGCTTTCCCCTTGGGTTGGCCCTGGGAAGCCCAATCTTCCCCTCGGGTTGCGAGGGAAAGCTGGGGGTTGCGCTCGAGTCACCGCAGGGCCGAAGAGACCTCACCTAGGCGTGTGTCCGGGACCTACTATTCCTCTCCAGGGAAGGCAGGGATCTCGGGGTTGCATTCCAGGCTCCCCCGGGGAGTCAGGCCTCGTCTCGAGGGGAAGCCAAGGACTCCGCTCTCCTCTCGAGTCGCGACGCGGGTCTCTTGGAGCCCCCTGAGCGGCCTCAAGGGAGTCCAGCCTCCTCTTCCGTTTGGAGAGAGGACCCGGGATTGCTCTCCAGGCCATGCAGGAAAAGAAGGCCCTCAGCTCGCGAGGACGGGGGCGTCTCAGGGGTTTCCTCGAGCTGCGGCGCCCGTGGGGGTTTTCTCCCGAGGCACGACGAGGATCTCAGGGAGCCTCTCGTGCGGCGCCAGGGAAGTCAGGTCTCCATGCGCGTGGCGAGGGGGAGCGCGTCCTGGCTCTCGAGTCACGGGAGGGGACGAGGGCCTCGAGACGCGTTGAAGAAGGACTCTCGAGGTCTTTGTCGGGGGGCGGCGGGAAACCCTCGTGTCCCTCGCCTTCTGCCGGGGACCTTAGGGAACTTGCCAGGGTGCCTCTGAGAGGCGAGGGATCCTGTGGAGGTGGCGGGGCCCCTCGGGACTCCGCTGGGTCTGGCGCAACGGAAGAGGGCCTCACCTCGAGGGGAGGCAGGAACCTCAGGCTTCCTCTCCGTTTCGGACTCCGACCGCAGGGTCCCTGCAGAGTTGGGACAGGAGAGTCAGGCCTCGTCTTGTCTGAGGAAGGGAACCCCGCTGGCCTCTCGAGTTGCTCAGGGGGTCTCAGGCCCCTCGTCGAGCTGTGTGTGGAACCCACGGGACTTTGCGGACGATGCACGGGGGTGGCAGTGCCCCTTCGTGTTGTGCCTTCCCCCACAGGGTTGCCTTCGAAGAGGGGTCCGGGCCTCGGGTCCTTCTCAAGGGCGGACCGGGGAATCGGGGGCGTTCTGCATGTGGCCCCACCCACGTGGCTCGTCTCGAATTTCCTCGTGAGACCGGCCTCATCCTGAGGTGCGCCGGGAAGGCCGGGAACCCCTTCCAGACCACGCAGGTGAATCGCCTCTCCTGTCGCGATCAGGAGGGGAGAAGGGGCTCAGAGGAAGCGGTGCCGGGACCCTCGGTGTTCCCCTCGAGGGAACCCGGCGTGTCGGGGGACTTTTGGGGGTCGCAGGAAGGCTGTCAGGGACCGTTTCGCCCTTCAGGGCGGAACAGGGGACTTCCCTTGAGACGCCGTGGCGGGCAAGGGCCTCATCTTGCCAAGAGGTGGGAACCACGTGGTTTTTCTCGAGTTGCGGCGGGATTCTCGAGTTACGACGGGGATCTCAGCCTTCCCCTTGGGTTGGCCCTGGGAAGCCCAATCTTGCCCTCGGGTTGCGAGGGAAAGCTGGGGGTTGCGCTCGAGTCACCGCAGGGCCGAAGAGACCTCACCTAGGCGTGTGTCCGGGACCTACTATTCCTCTCCAGGGAAGGCAGGGATCTCGGGGTTGCATTCCAGGCTCCCCCGGGGAGTCAGGCCTCGTCTCGAGGGGAAGCCAAGGACTCCGCTCTCCTCTCGAGTCGCGACGCGGGTCTCTTGGAGCCCCCTGAGCGGCCTCAAGGGAGTCCAGCCTCCTCTTCCGTTTGGAGAGAGGACCCGGGATTGCTCTCCAGGCCATGCAGGAAAAGAAGGCCCTCAGCTCGCGAGGACGGGGGCGTCTCAGGGGTTTCCTCGAGCTGCGGCGCCCGTGGGGGTTTTCTCCCGAGGCACGACGAGGATCTCACGGAGCCTCTCGTGCGGCGCCAGGGAAGTCAGGTCTCCATGCGCGTGGCGAGGGGGAGCGCGTCCTGGCTCTCGAGTCACGGGAGGGGACTAGGGCCTCGAGACGCGTTGAAGAAGGACTCTCGAGGTCTTTCTCGGGGGGCGGCGGGAAACCCTCGTGTCCCTCGCCTTCTGCCGGGGACCTTAGGGAACTTCCCAGGGTGCCTCTGAGAGGCGAGGGATCCTGTGGAGGTGGCGGGGCCCCTCGGGACTCCGCTGGGTCTGGCGCAACGGAAGAGGGCCTCACCTCGAGGGGAGGCAGGAACCTCAGGCTTCCTCTCCGTTTCGGACTCCGACCGCAGGGTCCCTGCAGAGTTGGGACAGGAGAGTCAGGCCTCGTCTTGTCTGAGGAAGGGAACCCCGCTGGCCTCTCGAGTTGCTCACGGGGTCTCAGGCCCCTCGTCGAGCTGTGTGTGGAACCCGCGGGTCTTTGCGGACGATGCACGGGGGTGGCAGTGCCCCTTCTTGTTGTGCCTTCCCCCACAGGGTTGCCTTTGAAGAGGGGTCCGGGCCTCGGATCCTTCTCAAGGGCGGACCTGGGGAATCGGGGGCGTTCGGCATGTGGCCCCACCCAAGTGGCTCGTCTCGAATTTCCTCGTGAGACCGGCCTCATCCTGAGGTGCGCCGGGAAGGCCGGGAACCCCTTCCAGCCCACGCAGGGGAATCGCCTCTCCTGTCGCGATCAGGAGGGGAGAAGGGGCTCAGAGGAAGCGGTGCCGGGACCCTCGGTGTTCCCCTCGAGGGAACCCGGCGTGTCGGGGGACTTTTGGGGGTCGCAGGAAGGCTGTCAGGGACCGTTTCGCCCTTCAGGGCGGAACAGGGGACTTCCCTTGAGACGCCGTGGCGGGCAAGGGCCTCATCTTGCCAAGAGGTGGGAACCACGTGGTTTTTCTCGAGTTGCGGCGGGATTCTCGAGTTACGACGGGGATCTCAGCCTTCCCCTTGGGTTGGCCCTGGGAAGCCCAATCTTGCCCTCGGGTTGCGAGGGAAAGCTGGGGGTTGCGCTCGAGTCACCGCAGGGCCGAAGAGACCTCACCTAGGCGTGTGTCCGGGACCTACTATTCCTCTCCAGGGAAGGCAGGGATCTCGGGGTTGCATTCCAGGCTCCCCCGGGGAGTCAGGCCTCGTCTCGAGGGGAAGCCAAGGACTCCGCTCTCCTCTCGAGTCGCGACGCGGGTCTCTTGGAGCCCCCTGAGCGGCCTCAAGGCAGTCCAGCCTCCTCTTCCGTTTGGAGAGAGGACCCGGGATTGCTCTCCAGGCCATGCAGGAAAAGAAGGCCCTCAGCTCGCGAGGACGGGGGCGTCTCAGTGGTTTCCTCGAGCTGTGGCGCCCGTGGGGGTTTTCTCCCGAGGCACGACGAGGATCTCAGGGAGCCTCTCGTGCGGCGCCAGGGAAGTCAGGTCTCCATGCGCGTGGCGAGGGGGAGCGCGTCCTGGCTCTCGAGTCACGGGAGGGGACGAGGGCCTCGAGACGCGTTGAAGAAGGACTCTCGAGGTCTTTCTCGGGGGGCGGCGGGAAACCCTCGTGTCCCTCGCCTTCTGCCGGGGACCTTAGGGAACTTGCCAGGGTGCCTCTGAGAGGCGAGGGATCCTGTGGAGGTGGCGGGGCCCCTCGGGACTCCGCTGGGTCTGGCGCAACAGAAGAGGGCCTCACCTCGAGGGGAGGCAGGAACCTCAGGCTTCCTCTCCGTTTCGGACTCCGACCGCAGGGTCCCTGCAGAGTTGGGACAGGAGAGTCAGGCCTCGTCTTGTCTGAGGAAGGGAACCCCGCTGGCCTCTCGAGTTGCTCAGGGGGTCTCAGGCCCCTCGTCGAGCTGTGTGTGGAACCCGCGGGTCTTTGCGGACGATGCACGGGGGTGGCAGTGCCCCTTCGTGTTGGGCCTTCCCCCACAGGGTTGCCTTCGAAGAGGGGTCCAGGCCTCGGGTCCTTCTCAAGGGCGGACCGGGGAATCGGGGGCGTTCGGCATGTGGCCCCACCCACGTGGCTCGTCTCGAATTTCCTCGTGAGACCGGCCTCATCCTGAGGTGCGCCGGGAAGGCCGGGAACCCCTTCCAGACCACGCAGGGGAATCGCCTCTCCTGTCGCGATCAGGAGGGGAGAAGGGGCTCAGAGGAAGCGGTGCCGGGACCCTCGGTGTGCTCCTCGAGGGAACCCGGCGTGTCGGTGGACTTTTGGGGGTCGCAGGAAGGCTGTCAGGGACCGTTTCGCCCTTCAGGGCGGAACAGGGGACTTCCCTTGAGACGCCGTGGCGGGCAAGGGCCTCATCTTGCCAAGAGGTGGGAACCACATGGTTTTTCTCGAGTTGCGGCGGGATTCTCGAGTTACGACGGGGATCTCAGCCTTCCCCTTGGGTTGGCCCTGGGAAGCCCAATCTTCCCCTCGGGTTGCGAGGGAAAGCTGGGGGTTGCGCTCGAGTCACCGCAGGGCCGAAGAGACCTCACCTAGGCGTGTGTCCGGGACCTACTATTCCTCTCCAGGGAAGGCAGGGATCTCGGGGTTGCATTCCAGGCTCCCCCGGGGAGTCAGGCCTCGTCTCGAGGGGAAGCCAAGGACTCCGCTCTCCTCTCGAGTCGCGACGCGGGTCTCTTGGAGGCCCCTGAGGGGCCTCAAGGGAGTCCAGCCTCCTCTTCCGTTTGGAGAGAGGACCCGGGATTGCTCTCCAGGCCATGCAGGAAAAGAAGGCCCACAGCTCGCGAGGACGGGGGCGTCTCAGGGGTTTCCTCGAGCTGCGGCGCCCGTGGGGGTTTTCTCCCGAGGCACGACGAGGATCTCAGGGAGCCTCTCGTGCGGCGCCAGGGAAGTCAGGTCTCCATGCGCGTGGCGAGGGGGAGCGCGTCCTGGCTCTCGAGTCACGGGAGGGGACGAGGGCCTCGAGACGCGTTGAAGAAGGACTCTCGAGGTCTTTCTCGGGGGGCGGCGGGAAACCCTCGTGTCCCTCGCCTTCTGCCGGGGACCTTAGGGAACTTGCCAGGGTGCCTCTGAGAGGCGAGGGATCCTGTGGAGGTGGCGGGGCCCCTCGGGACTCCGCTGGGTCTGGCGCAACGGAAGAGGGCCTCACCTCGAGGGGAGGCAGGAACCTCAGGCTTCCTCTCCGTTTCGGACTCCGACCGCAGGTTCCCTGCAGAGTTGGGACAGGAGAGTCAGGCCTCGTCTTGTCTGAGGAAGGGAACCCCGCTGGCCTCTCGAGTTGCTCAGGGGGTCTCAGGCCCCTCGTCGAGCTGTGTGTGGAACCCGCGGTTCTTTACGGACGATGCACGGGGGTGGCAGTGCCCCTTCGTGTTGGGCCTTCCCCCACAGGGTTGCCTTCGAAGAGGGGTCCGGGCCTCGGGTCCTTCTCAAGGGCGGACCGGGGAATCGGGGGCGTTCGGCATGTGGCCCCACCCACGTGGCTCGTCTCGAATTTCCTCGTGAGACCGGCCTCATCCTGAGGTGCGCCGGGAAGGCCGGGAACCCCTTCCAGACCACGCAGGGGAATCGCCTCTCCTGTCGCGATCAGGAGGGGAGAAGGGGCTCAGAGGAAGCGGTGCCGGGACCCTCGGTGTTCCCCTCGAGGGAACCCGGCGTGTCGGGGGACTTTTGGGGGTCGCAGGAAGGCTGTCAGGGACCGTTTCGCCCTTCAGGGCGGAACAGGGGACTTCCCTTGAGACGCCGTGGCGGGCAAGGGCCTCATCTTGCCAAGAGGTGGGAACCACGTGGCTTTTCTCGAGTTGCGGCGGGATTCTCGAGTTACGACGGGGATCTCAGCCTTCCCGTTGGGTTGGCCCTGGGAAGCCCAATCTTCCCCTCGGGTTGTGAGGGAAAGCTGGGGGTTGCGCTCGAGTCACCGCAGGGCTGAAGAGACCTCACCTAGGCGTGTGTCCGGGACCTACTATTCCTCTCCAGGGAAGGCAGGGATCTCGGGGTTGCATTCCAGGCTCCCCCGGGGAGTCAGGCCTCGTCTCGAGGGGAAGCCAAGGACTCCGCTCTCCTCTCGAGTCGCGACGCGGGTCTCTTGGAGCCCCCTGAGCGGCCTCAAGGGAGTCCAGCCTCCTCTTCCGTTTGGAGAGAGGACCCGGGATTGCTCTCCAGGCCATGCAGGAAAAGAAGGCCCTCAGCTCGCGAGGACGGGGGCGTCTCAGGGGTTTCCTCGAGCTGCGGCGCCCGTGGGGGTTTTCTCCCGAGGCACGACGAGGATCTCAGGGAGCCTCTCGTGCGGCGCCAGGGAAGTCAGGTCTCCATGCGCGTGGCGAGGGGGAGCGCGTCCTGGCTCTCGAGTCACGGGAGGGGACTAGGGCCTCGAGACGCGTTGAAGAAGGACTCTCGAGGTCTTTCTCGGGGGGCGGCGGGAAACCCTCGTGTCCCTCGCCTTCTGCCGGGGACCTTAGGGAACTTGCCAGGGTGCCTCTGAGAGGCGAGGGATCCTGTGGAGGTGGCGGGGCCCCTCGGGACTCCGCTGGGTCTGGCGCAACGGAAGAGGGCCTCACCTCGAGGGGAGGCAGGAACCTCAGGCTTCCTCTCCGTTTCGGACTCCGACCGCAGGGTCCCTGCAGAGTTGGGACAGGAGAGTCAGGCCTCGTCTTGTCTGAGGAAGGGAACCCCGCTGGCCTCTCGAGTTGCTCAGGGGGTCTCAGGCCCCTCGTCGAACTGTGTGTGGAACCCGCGGGTCTTTGCGGACGATGCACGGGGGTGGCAGTGCCCCTTCGTGTTGTGCCTTCCCCCACAAGGTTGCCTTCGAAGAGGGGTCCGGGCCTCGGGTCCTTCTCAAGGGCGGACCGGGGAATCGGGGGCGTTCGGCATGTGGCCCCACCCACGTGTCTCGTCTCGAATTTCCTCGTGAGACCGGCCTCATCCTGAGGTGCGCCGGGAAGGCCGGGAACCCCTTCCAGACCACGCAGGGGAATCGCCTCTCCTGTCGCGATCAGGAGGGGAGAAGGGGCTCAGAGGAAGCGGTGCCGGGACCCTCGGTGTTCCCCTCGAGGGAACCCGGCGTGTCGGGGGACTTTTGGGGGTCGCAGGAAGGCTGTCAGGGACCGTTTCGCCCTTCAGGGCGGAACAGGGGACTTCCCTTGAGACGCCGTGGCGGGCAAGGGCCTCATCTTGCCAAGAGGTGGGAACCACGTGGTTTTTCTCGAGTTGCGGCGGGATTCTCGAGTTACGACGGGGATCTCAGCCTTCCCCTTGGGTTGGCCCTGGGAAGCCCAATCTTCCCCTCGGGTTGCGAGGGAAAGCTGGGGGTTGCGCTCGAGTCACCGCAAGGCCGAAGAGACCTCACCTAGGCGTGTGTCCGGGACCTACTATTCCTCTCCAGGGAAGGCAGGGATCTCGGGGTTGCATTCCAGGCTCCCCCGGGGAGTCAGGCCTCGTCTCGAGGGGAAGCCAAGGACTCCGCTCTCCTCTCGAGTCGCGACGCGGGTCTCTTGGAGCCCCCTGAGGGGCCTCAAGGGAGTCCAGCCTCCTCTTCCGTTTGGAGAGAGGACCCGGGATTGCTCTCCAGGCCATGCAGGAAAAGAAGGCCCTCAGCTCGCGAGGACGGGGGCGTCTCAGGGGTTTCCTCGAGCTGCGGCGCCCGTGGGGTTTTCTCCCGAGGCACGACGAGGATCTCAGGGAGCCTCTCGTGCGGCGCCAGGGAAGTCAGGTCTCCATGCGCGTGGCGAGGGGGAGCGCGTCCTGGCTCTGGAGTCACGGGAGGGGACTAGGGCCTCGAGACGCGTTGAAGAAGGACTCTCGAGGTCTTTCTCGGGGGGCGGCGGGAAACCCTCGTGTCCCTCGCCTTCTGCTGGGGACCTTAGGGAACTTGCCAGGGTGCCTCTGAGAGGCGAGGGATCCTGTGGAGGTGGCGGGGCCCCTCGGGACTCCGCTGGGTCTGGAGCAACGGAAGAGGGCCTCACCTCGAGGGGAGGCAGGAACCTCAGGCTTCCTCTCCATTTCGGACTCCGACCGCAGGGTCCCTGCAGAGTTGGGACAGGAGAGTCAGGCCTCGTCTTGTCTGAGGAAGGGAACCCCGCTGGCCTCTCGAGTTGCTCAGGGGGTCTCAGGCCCCTCGTCGAGCTGTGTGTGGAACCCGCGGGTCTTTGCGGACGATGCACGGGGGTGGCAGTGCCCCTTCGTGTTGTGCCTTCCCCAACAGGGTTGCCTTCGAAGAGGGGTCCGGGCCTCGGGTCCTTCTCAAGGGCGGACCGGGGAATCGGGGGCGTTCGGCATGTGGCCCCACACACGTGGCTCGTCTCGAATTTCCTCGTGAGACCGGCCTCATCCTGAGGTGCGCCGGGAAGGCCGGGAACCCCTTCCAGACCACGCAGGGGAATCGCCTCTCCTGTCGCGATCAGGAGGGGAGAAGGGGCTCAGAGGAAGCGGTGCCGGGACCCTCGGTGTTCCCCTCGAGGGAACCCGGCGTGTCGGGGGACTTTTGGGGGTCGCAGGAAGGCTGTCAGGGACCGTTTCGCCCTTCAGGGCGGAACAGGGGACTTCCCTTGAGACGCCGTGGCGGGCAAGGGCCTCATCTTGCCAAGAGGTGGGAACCACGTGGTTTTTCTCGAGTTGCGGCGGGATTCTCGAGTTACGACGGGGATCTCAGCCTTCCCCTTGGGTTGGCCCTGGGAAGCCCAATCTTCCCCTCGGGTTGCGAGGGAAAGCTGGGGGTTGCGCTCGAGTCACCGCAGGGCCGAAGAGACCTCACCTAGGCGTGTGTCCGGGACCTACTATTCCTCTCCAGGGAAGGCAGGGATCTCGGGGTTGCATTCCAGGCTCCCCCGGGGAGTCAGGCCTCGTCTCGAGGGGAAGCCAAGGACTCCGCTCTCCTCTCGAGTCGCGACGCGGGTCTCTTGGAGCCCCCTGAGCGGCCTCAAGGGAGTCCAGCCTCCTCTTCCGCTTAGAGAGAGGACCCGGGTTTGCTCTCCAGGCCATGCAGGAAAAGAAGGCCCTCAGCTCGCGAGGACAGGGGCGTCTCAGGGGTTTCCTCGAGCTGCGGCGCCCGTGGGGGTTTTCTCCCGAGGCACGACGAGGATCTCAGGGAGCCTCTCGTGCGGCGCCAGGGAAGTCAGGTCTCCATGCGCGTGGCGAGGGGGAGCGCGTCCTGGCTCTCGAGTCACGGGAGGGGACGAGGGCCTCGAGACGCGTTGAAGAAGGACTCTCGAGGTCTTTCTCGGGGGGCGGCGGGAAACCCTCGTGTCCCTCGCCTTCTGCCGGGGACCTTAGGGAACTTGCCAGGGTGCCTCTGAGAGGCGAGGGATCCTGTGGAGGTGGCGGGGCCCCTCGGGACTCCGCTGGGTCTGGCGCAACGGAAGAGGGCCTCACCTCGAGGGGAGGCAGGAACCTCAGGCTTCCTCTCCGTTTCGGACTCCGACCGCAGGGTCCCTGCAGAGTTGGGACAGGAGAGTCAGGCCTCGTCTTGTCTGAGGAAGGGAACCCCGCTGGCCTCTCGAGTTGCTCAGGGGGTCTCAGGCCCCTCGTCGAGCTGTGTGTGGAACCCGCGGGTCTTTGCGGACGATGCACGGGGGTGGCAGTGCCCCTTCGTGTTGTGCCTTCCCCCACAGGGTTGCCTTCGAAGAGGGGTCCGGGCCTCGGGTCCTTCTCAAGGGCGGACCGGGGAATCGGGGGCGTTCGGCATGTGGCCCCACCCACGTGGCTCGTCTCGAATTTCCTCGTGAGACCGGCCTCATCCTGAGGTGCGCCGGGAAGGCCGGGAACCCCTTCCAGACCACGCAGGGGAATCGCCTCTCCTGTCGCGATCAGGAGGGGAGAAGGGGCTCAGAGGAAGCGGTGCCGGGACCCTCGGTGTTCCCCTCGAGGGAACCCGGCGTGTCGGGGGACTTTTGGGGGTCGCAGGAAGGCTGTCAGGGACCGTTTCGCCCTTCAGGGCGGAACAGGGGACTTCCCTTGAGACGCCGTGGCGGGCAAGGGCCTCATCTTGCCAAGAGGTGGGAACCACGTGGTTTTTCTCGAGTTGCGGCGGGATTCTCGAGTTACGACGGGGATCTCAGCCTTCCCCTTGGGTTGGCCCTGGGAAGCCCAATCTTCCCCTCGGGTTGCGAGGGAAAGCTGGGGGTTGCGCTGGAGACACCGCAGGGCTGAAGAGACCTCACCTAGGCGTGTGTCCGGGACCTACTATTCCTCTCCAGGGAAGGCAGGGATCTCGGGGTTGCATTCCAGGCTCCCCCGGGGAGTCAGGCCTCGTCTCGAGGGGAAGCCAAGGACTCCGCTCTCCTCTCGAGTCGCGACGCGGGTCTCTTGGAGCCCCCTGAGCGGCCTCAAGGGAGTCCAGCCTCCTCTTCCGTTTGGAGAGAGGACCCGGGATTGCTCTCCAGGCCATGCAGGAAAAGAAGGCCCTCAGCTCGCGAGGACGGGGGCATCTCAGGGGTTTCCTCGAGCTGCGGCGCCCGTGGGGGTTTTCTCCCGAGGCACGACGAGGATCTCAGGGAGCCTCTCGTGCGGCGCCAGGGAAGTCAGGTCTCCATGCGCGTGGCGAGGGGGAGCGCGTCCTGGCTCTCGAGTCACGGGAGGGGACTAGGGCCTCGAGACGCGTTGAAGAAGGACTCTCGAGGTCTTTCTCGGGGGGCGGCGGGAAACCCTCGTGTCCCTCGCCTTCTGCCGGGGACCTTAGGGAACTTGCCAGGGTGCCTCTGAGACGCGAGGGATCCTGTGGAGGTGGCGGAGCCCCTCGGGACTCCGCTGGGTCTGGCGCAACGGAAGAGGGCCTCACCTCGAGGGGAGGCAGGAACCTCAGGCTTCCTCTCCGTTTCGGACTCCGACCGCAGGGTCCCTGCAGAGTTGGGACAGGAGAGTCAGGCCTCGTCTTGTCTGAGGAAGGGAACCCCGCTGGCCTCTCGAGTTGCTCAGGGGGTCTCAGGCCCCTCGTCGAGCTGTGTGTGGAACCCGCGGGTCTTTGCGGACGATGCACGGGGGTGGCAGTGCCCCTTCGTGTTGTGACTTCCCCCACAGGGTTGCCTTCGAAGAGGGGTCCGGGCCTCGGGTCCTTCTCAAAGGCGGACCGGGGAATCGGGGGCGTTCGGCATGTGGCCCCACCCTCGTGGCTCGTCTCGAATTGCCTCGTGAGACCGGCCTCATCCTGAGGTGCGCCGGGAAGGCCGGGAACCCCTTCCAGACCACGCAGGGGAATCGCCTCTCCTGTCGCCATCAGGAGGGGAGAAGGGGCTCAGAGGAAGCGGTGCCGGGACCCTCGGTGTTCCCCTCGAGGGAACCCGGCGTGTCGGGGGACTTTTGGGGGTCGCAGGAAGGCTGTCAGGGACCGTTTCGCCCTTCAGGGCGGAACAGGGGACTTCCCTTGAGACGCCGTGGCGGGCAAGGGCCTCATCTTGCCAAGAGGTGGGAACCACGTGGTTTTTCTCGAGTTGCGGCGGGATTCTCGAGTTACGACGGGGATCTCAGCCTTCCCCTTGGGTTGGCCCTGGGAAGCCCAATCTTCCCCTCGGGTTGCGAGGGAAAGCTGGGGGTTGCGCTCGAGTCACCGCAGGGCCGAAGAGACCTCACCTAGGCGTGTGTCCGGGACCTAATATTCCTCTCCAGGGAAGGCAGGGATCTCGGGGTTGCATTCCAGGCTCCCCCGGGGAGTCAGGCCTCGTCTCGAGGGGAAGCCAAGGACTCCGCTCTCCTCTCGAGTCGCGACGCGGGTCTCTTGGAGCCCCCTGAGCGGCCTCAAGGGAGTCCAGCCTCCTCTTCCGTTTGGAGAGAGGACCCGGGATTGCTCTCCAGGCCATGCAGGAAAAGAAGGCCCTCAGCTCGCAAGGACGGGGGCGTCTCCGGGGTTTCCTCGAGCTGCGGCGCCCGTGGGGGTTTTCTCCCGAGGCACGACGAGGATCTCAGGGAGCCTCTCGTGCGGCGCCAGGGAAGTCAGGTCTCCATGCGCGTGGCGAGGGGGAGCGCGTCCTGGCTCTCGAGTCACGGGAGGGGACTAGGGCCTCGAGACGCGTTGAAGAAGGACTCTCGAGGTCTTTCTCGGGGGGCGGCGGGAAACCCTCGTGTCCCTCGCCTTCTGCCGGGGACCTTAGGGAACTTGCCAGGGTGCCTCTGAGACGCGAGGGATCCTGTGGAGGTGGCGGAGCCCCTCGGGACTCCGCTGGGTCTGGCGCAACGGAAGAGGGCCTCACCTCGAGGGGAGGCAGGAACCTCAGGCTTCCTCTCCGTTTCGGACTCCGACCGCAGGGTCCCTGCAGCGTTGGGACAGGAGAGTCAGGCCTCGTCTTGTCTGAGGAAGGGAACCCCGCTGGCCTCTCGAGTTGCTCAGGGGGTCTCAGGCCCCTCGTCGAGCTGTGTGTGGAACCCGCGGGTCTTTGCGGACGATGCACGGGGGTGGCAGTGCCCCTTCGTGTTGTGACTTCCCCCACAGGGTTGCCTTCGAAGAGGGGTCCGGGCCTCGGGTCCTTCTCAAAGGCGGACCGGGGAATCGGGGGCGTTCGGCATGTGGCCCCACCCTCGTGGCTCGTCTCGAATTGCCTCGTGAGACCGGCCTCATCCTGAGGTGCGCCGGGAAGGCCGGGAACCCCTTCCAGACCACGCAGGGGAATCGCCTCTCCTGTCGCGATCAGGAGGGGAGAAGGGGCTCAGAGGAAGCGGTGCCGGGACCGTCGGTGTTCCCCTCGAGGGAACCCGGCGTGTCGGGGGACTTTTGGGGGTCGCAGGAAGGCTGTCAGGGACCGTTTCGCCCTTCAGGGCGGAACAGGGGACTTCCCTTGAGACGCCGTGGCGGGCAAGGGCCTCATCTTGCCAAGAGGTGGGAACCACGTGGTTTTTCTCGAGTTGCGGCGGGATTCTCGAGTTACGACGGGGATCTCAGCCTTCCCCTTGGGTTGGCCCTGGGAAGCCCAATCTTCCCCTCGGGTTGCGAGGGAAAGCTGGGGGTTGCGCTCGAGTCACCGCAGGGCCGAAGAGACCTCACCTAGGCGTGTGTCCGGGACCTAATATTCCTCTCCAGGGAAGGCAGGGATCTCGGGGTTGCATTCCAGGCTCCCCCGGGGAGTCAGGCCTCGTCTCGAGGGGAAGCCAAGGACTCCGCTCTCCTCTCGAGTCGCGACGCGGGTCTCTTGGAGCCCCCTGAGCGGCCTCAAGGGAGTCCAGCCTCCTCTTCCGTTTGGAGAGAGGACCCGGGATTGCTCTCCAGGCCATGCAGGAAAAGAAGGCCCTCAGCTCGCAAGGACGGGGGCGTCTCCGGGGTTTCCTCGAGCTGCGGCGCCCGTGGGGGTTTTCTCCCGAGGCACGACGAGGATCTCAGGGAGCCTCTCGTGCGGCGCCAGGGAAGTCAGGTCTCCATGCGCGTGGCGAGGGGGAGCGCGTCCTGGCTCTCGAGTCACGGGAGGGGACTAGGGCCTCGAGACGCGTTGAAGAAGGACTCTCGAGGTCTTTCTCGGGGGGCGGCGGGAAACCCTCGTGTCCCTCGCCTTCTGCCGGGGACCTTAGGGAACTTGCCAGGGTGCCTCTGAGAGGCGAGGGATCCTGTGGAGGTGGCGGGGCCCCTCGGGACTCTGCTGGGTCTGGCGCAACGGAAGAGGGCCTCACCTCGAGGGGAGGCAGGAACCTCAGGCTTCCTCTCCGTTTCGGACTCCGACCGCAGGGTCCCTGCAGAGTTGGGACAGGAGAGTCAGGCCTCGTCTTGTCTGAGGAAGGGAACCCCGCTGGCCTCTCGAGTTGCTCAGGGGGTCTCAGGCCCCTCGTCGAGCTGTGTGTGGAACCCGCGGGTCTTTGCGGACGATGCACGGGGGTGGCAGTGCCCCTTCGTGTTGGGCCTTCCCCCACAGGGTTGCCTTCGAAGAGGGGTCCGGGCCTCGGGTCCTTCTCAAGGGCGGACCGGGGAATCGGGGGCGTTCGGCATGTGGCCCCACCCACGTGGCTCGTCTCGAATTTCCTCGTGAGACCGGCCTCATCCTGAGGTGCGCCGGGAAGGCCGGGAACCCCTTCCAGACCACACAGGGGAATCGCCTCTCCTGTCGCGATCAGGAGGGGAGAAGGGGCTCAGAGGAAGCGGTGCCGGGACACTTGGTGTTCCCCTCGAGGGAACCCGGCGTGTCGGGGGACTTTTGGGGGTCGCAGGAAGGCTGTCAGGGACCGTTTCGCCCTTCAGGGCGGAACAGGGGACTTCCCTTGAGACGCCGTGGCGGGCAAGGGCCTCATCTTGCCAAGAGGTGGGAACCACGTGGTTTTTCTCGAGTTGCGGCGGGATTCTCGAGTTACGACGGGGATCTCAGCCTTCCCCTTGGGTTGGCCCTGGGAAGCCCAGTCTTCCCCTCGGGTTGCGAGGGAAAGCTGGGGGTTGCGTTCGAGTCACCGCAGAGCCGAAGAGACCTCACCTAGGCGTGTGTCCGGGACCTACTATTCCTCTCCAGGGAAGGCAGGGATCTCGGGGTTGCATTCCAGGCTCCCCCGGGGAGTCAGGCCTCGTCTCGAGGGGAAGCCAAGGACTCCGCTCTCCTCTCGAGTCGCGACGCGGGTCTCTTGGAGCCCCCTGAGCGGCCTCAAGGGAGTCCAGCCTCCTCTTCCGTTTGGAGAGAGGACCCGGGATTGCTCTCCAGGCCATGCAGGAAAAGAAGGCCCTCAGCTCGCGAGGACGGGGGCGTCTCAGGGGTTTCCTCGAGCTGCGGCGCACGTGGGGGTTTTCTCCCGAGGCACGACGAGGATCTCAGGGAGCCTCTCGTGCGGCGCCAGGGAAGTCAGGTCTCCATGCGCGTGGCGAGGGGGAGCGCGTCCTGGCTCTCGAGTCACGGGAGGGGACTAGGGCCTCGAGACGCGTTGAAGAAGGACTCTCGAGGTCTTTCTCGGGGGGCGGCGGGAAACCCTCGTGTCCCTCGCCTTCTGCCGGGGACCTTAGGGAACTTGCCAGGGTGCCTCTGAGAGGCGAGGGATCCTGTGGAGGTGGCGGGGCCCCTCGGGACTCCGCTGGGTCTGGCGCAACGGAAGAGGGCCTCACCTCGAGGGGAGGCAGGAACCTCAGGCTTCCTCTCCGTTTCGGACTCCGACCGCAGGGTCCCTGCAGAGTTGGGACAGGAGAGTCAGGCCTCGTCTTGTCTGAGGAAGGGAACCCCGCTGGCCTCTCGAGTTGCTCAGGGGGTCTCAGGACCCTCGTCGAGCTGTGTGTGGAACCCGCGGGTCTTTGCGGACGATGCACGGGGGTGGCAGTGCCCCTTCGTGTTGGGCCTTCCCCCACAGGGTTGCCTTCGAAGAGGGGTCCGGGCCTCGGGTCCTTCTCAAGGGCGGACCGGGGAATCGGGGGCATTCGGCATGTGGCCCCAACCACGTGGCTCGTCTCGAATTTCCTCGTGAGACCGGCCTCATCCTGAGGTGCGCCGGGAAGGCCGGGAACCCCTTCCAGACCACGCAGGGGAATCGCCTCTCCTGTCGCGATCAGGAGGGGAGAAGGGGCTCAGAGGAAGCGGTGCCGGGACCCTCGGTGTTCCCCTCCAGGGAACCCGGTGTGTCGGGGGACTTTTTGGGGTCGCAGGAAGGCTGTCAGGGACCGTTTCGCCCTTCAGGGCGGAACAGGGGACTTCCCTTGAGACGCCGTGGCGGGCAAGGGCCTCATCTTGCCAAGAGGTGTGAACCACGTGGTTTTTCTCGAGTTGCGGCGGCATTCTCGAGTTACGACGGGGATCTCAGCCTTCCCCTTGGGTTGGCCCTGGGAAGCCCAATCTTCCCCTCGGGTTGCGAGGGAAAGCTGGGGGTTGCGCTCGAGTCACCGCAGGGCCGAAGAGACCTCATCTAGGCGTGTGTCCGGGACCTAATATTCCTCTCCAGGGTAGGCAGGGATCTCGGGGTTGCATTCCAGGCTCCCCCGGGGAGTCAGGCCTCGTCTCGAGGGGAAGCCAAGGACTCCGCTCTCCTCTCGAGTCGCGACGCGGGTCTCTTGGAGCCCCCTGAGTGGCCTCAAGGGAGTCCAGCCTCCTCTTCCGTTTGGAGAGAGGACCCGGGATTGCTCCCCAGGCCATGCAGGAAAAGAAGGCCCTCAGCTCGCGAGGACGGGGGCGTCTCAGGGGTTTCCTCGAGCTGCGGCGCCCGTGGGGGTTTTCTCCCGAGGCACAACGAGGATCTCAGGGAGCCTCTCGTGCGGCGCCAGGGAAGTCAGGTCTCCATGCGCGTGGTGAGGGGGAGCGTGTCCTGGCTCTCGAGTCACGGGAGGGGACTAGGGCCTCGAGACGCGTTGAAGAAGAACTCTCGAGGTCTTTCTCGGGGGGCGGCGGGAAACCCTCGTGTCCCTCGCCTTCTGCCGGGGACCTTAGGGAACTTGCCAGGGTGCCTCTGAGAGGCGAGGGATCCTGTGGAGGTGGCGGGGCCACTCGGGACTCCGCTGGGTCTGGCGCAACGGAAGAGGGCCTCACCTCGAGGGGAGGCAGGAACCACAGGCTTCCTCTCCGTTTCGGACTCCGACCGCAGGGTCCCTGCAGAGTTGGGACAGGAGAGTCAGGCCTCGTCTTGTCTGAGGAAGGGAACCCCGCTGGCCTCTCGAGTTGCTCAGGGGGTCTCAGGCCCCTCGTCGAGCTGTGTGTGGAACCCGCGGGTCTTTGCAGACGATGCACGGGGGTGGCAGTGCCCCTTCGTGTTGGGCCTTCCCCCACAGGGTTGCCTTCGAAGAGGGGTCCGGGCCTCGGGTCCTTCTCAAGGGCGGACCGGGGAATCGGGGGCGTTCGGCATGTGGCCCCACCCACGTGGCTCGTCTCGAATTTCCTCGTGAGACCGGCCTCATCCTGAGGTGCGCCGGGAGGGCCGGGAACCCCTTCCAGACCACGCAGGGGAATCGCCTCTCCTGTCGCGATCAGGAGGGGAGAAGGGGCTCAGATGAAGCGGTGCCGGGACTCTCGGTGTTCCCATCGAGGGAACCCGGGGTGTCGGGGTACCTTTGGGGTTCTCACGAAGGGTGTCAGGTACCGTTTCTCACTTCAGGGTGGAACATGGAACTTCCCTTGAGACGCCGTAGTGGGCAAGGGCCTCATCTTGCGAAGACGTTGGAACCACGTGTTTTTTCTCGAGTTGCGGCGGGATTGTCGAGTGACGACGGGGAATTCAGGCTTCCTCTTCAACTGGCCCAGGGAAGTCCAGTTTTCTTTCGAATTGTGAGTTAGAACTGGGGATTGCTCTCGAGACACTGCAGGGCCAAATAGAGCTCATCTAGTCTTGTGTCCAGGACCTAATGTTCCTCTGCTGGGGCGACAGCTATCTCGGCATTGCATTCTCGACTCACCCGGGGAATCAGGCCTCGTCTCGAGGGGAAGCCAAGGACACCGCTCTCCTGTCAAGTTGCGACGGGTATATCTTGGAGCTCACTGTGTGGCCTAAAATGAGTCAAGCCTCCTGTGGAGTTTGGAGAGAGGACTCAGGATTGCTCTCCAGGCCATACAGCAAAAGAAGGCCCTCATCTCGTGAGGACTGGGGTGTCTCGTGGGTATACTCGAGCTGCGGCTCCAGTGTGGTGTTGCTCACGAGGTATAATGGGGAGCTCAGGGAGCCTCTCCTGTGGTGCCAGGGAAGTCAGGTTTCTATGCTCGTGGCTAGGGGGAGCGCGTCATTGCTCTCGAGTCATGGTAGGGGAATCGCACCTCAAGACGCGTTGAAGAAGGACTCTCGAGGTCTTTTACGGGTTGGGGCAGGAAACCCTTGGTTCCCTCGACTTGTGCCGGTGATCTCAGGAAGGTCTAAGGGTGCCTCTGAGAAGTCAGGGATACTGTGCAGTTGGGAGGGGCCTCTCGGGACTCCACTGGGTTCGGTGCAATGGAAGAGGGCCTCATCTCGAGTGGAGGCAGGAAACTCATGTTTCCTCTCCTGACTTCCCCTGGGCCAGATCTGACTCGGATCGCAGTTTCGCTGCAGAGTTCGAACAGGAGAGTCAGGCCTCGTCTTGTGTGGAGGAATGGAACTCTGCTTGCCTCTCCAGTTGTTCACGGGGTGACAGGTCACTTCTCGAGCTGTGTGTGGTACCTGCGGGTTTCTCCGGACGATACCCGGGGGTGTCAGTGCCCCTTCCTGTTGTGCCTTCATCAAAAGGGTTATCTTCAAAGAGGTGTCCGGGCATTGGGATCTTATCAAGAGCGGACCGGGAAATTGGGGTCTTTCGGCATGTGTCACCATCCACGAGGCTATGTCTCGAATATCATCGTGAGACCGGCCTCATCCTGAGATGCACCGGGAAAGGCGGGAACCCCTTCAAGACAAAACAGGGGAATCGACCCTCCTGTCGCGATCAGGAGGGGAGAAGGGGCCCAGATGTAGTGGTGCCGGGAACCTCGGTGTTCTCCTCGAGTCAGACTGGTGTGTCGAGGAACTTTTGAGGTTGCATCAAGGGTGCCAATACCGATTTGCACTTCAAGACGGAACGTGGGACTTCTCTTGAGATGCTGTAGGGGGCAAGGGCCTCATCTTGCGATGACGGGGGAGCCACGTGGCGTTTCTGGAGTTGTGGCGGGATTCTCGAGTTTCGACGGGGAATACAGTCTTCCTCATGTGTTGGCCCAGGGAAGTCCTATCTTCCATTCGAGTTTCAAGGGAGAGCTGGGGATTGCCCTCGAGTCACTGCAGGGCTAAATAGACCTCATCTAGGCTTGTGTCCAGGACTTAATGTTCGTCCCTAGGGGCGACAGGGATCTCGGGCTTGCATACCACACTCACCCGGGGAATCAGGCCTCGTCTCAAGGGGAAGCAAAGAACTCTGCTGTCCTTTTGGGTCGCGATGGGTATCTCTTGGAGCCCACTGTGTGCCCTAAAGGGAGTCAAGCCTCCTGTGGTGTTTGGATAGAGGACTCGGGATTCCTCTCCACGCCATGCAGGAAAAGAAGGCCCTCATCTCGCGATGACGGCGGCGTCTCGTGGGTTTTCTAGACTGCCGCGCTAGTGCCAGGTTTCTGACGAGGTACGAGAGGGAGCTCAGGGAGCCTCTCGTGTGGCGCCAGGGAAGTCAGGTCCCCATGAGATGGCTAGGGGGAGTTCGTCATTGCTCTTGAGTGATGGTAGGGTAATCGGGCCTCAAGACGGGTTGAAGAAGGACTCTCGAGGTCTTTCTCGGGTCACTGCATAAAACCCAGGGTTCCCTTGACTTGTGCCTGCGACCTCAGGGAGCTTCTCAGAGTGCCTCTGAGAAGTCAGGGATACTGTGCAGTTTGGAGGGGCCTCTCGAGACTCCTCTGCATTTGGTGGAATGTAAGAGGGACTCATCTTGAGTTGAAGCAGGAACCTCAGTGTTCCTCTCCATTTCTGACTCAGATCGCAAGGTCCCTGCATGTTGGTACAGGAGAGTCAGGCCTCGTCTTTTCTGGAGGATGGGACTCCTCTTGCCTCTCGAGTTGTTCTCGAGGTGACAGGCCACTTGTCGAGCTGTGTATGTAACCTGCCCGTTTTTCCGGTTGATGCACAGGTGTGTTTGTGCCCCTTAGTGTTGTACCTTCATACTCAAGGCTGCCTTCCAAGAGGTGTCCGAGCATCGGATTCTTATCAAGAGCGGACCGGGAAATTGGAGTCTTTCGGCAAGTGGCACCACCCACAAAGCTACGTATCGAATTTCCCCATGAGACCGGCCTCATCCTGAGTTGTGCAGGGAAGGTCGGGCCCCCTTGCAGACAAAGCAGGGGAATCGACCCACCGGTCACGATCAGGAGGGGAGAAGGGGCTTAAATGAAGTGGTGCCGGGAACCTCGGTGTTCCCCTTGAGTGAGACCGGCGTGTTGGGGGACTTTTGGGGTCGCATCAAGGGTGCCAAGTACCGTTTCGCACTTCAAGACGGAACCTGGGACATCTTTTGAAACGCTGTAATGGGCAAGGACCTCATCTTGCGATGACGGGAGAACCACGTGGTTTTGCTCAAGATGCGGCGGGATTCTCGAGTCATGACCGGGAATTTAGGCTTCCTCTTGTTGGCCTTGAAATCCAATCTTCCATTCGGGTTGCGAGGGGGAGCTGGGGATTGCGCTAGAGTCACTGCAGGGCAAAAGAGACCTAATCTAGGCTTGTGTCCAGGATCTAATGTTGCTCTCCAGGGGCGACAGGGATCTCGGGTTTGCATTCCAGACTCATCCGGGGAGTCAGTTCTCAGCTCGAGGGTAAGCAAAGAATTCCGCTCTCGTCTCGAGTCGCGATGGGTATCTCTTGGAGCCCAATGTGTGTAATAAAGGGAGTCAAGCCTCCTGTGGAGTTTGGAGAGAGGACTCGGGATTGGACTCCAGGCCATGCAGGAAAAGAAGGCCCTCATCTCGAGATGACGGTGGCGTCTCGTGGGTTTTCTCGAGCTGCGGCGCCAGTGTGGGGTGTCTCATGAAGTACCACGGGGATCTCAGGGAGCCTCTTGTGTGGCGCCAGGAAAATCCAGTATTCCATTCGAGTTGCGAGTTAGAACTGGGGATTGCTCTCCAGTCACTGCAGGGCAAAATAGACCTCATCTACGCTTGTGTCCAGGACCTAGTGTTCCACTACTGGGCCGACAGGGATCTCAGGGTTGCATTCTCGACTCACCTGGAGAGTCAGGCCTCGTCTTGAGGGGAAAAAAAGGACTCCGTTCTCCTGGCGAGTCGCGACGGGTATCTCTTGGAGCCCACTGTGTGGCGTAAAGGGAGTGAAGCCTCCTATGGAGTTTGGAGAGATGACTCGGGATTGTTTTCCTGGCCATGCAGGAAAAAAGGCCCTCATCTCTCGATGACGGGGGCGTCTCGTGGGTTTTCTCCAGCTGTGGCGCCAGTATCAGATTTCTCACAAGGTACGACGGGGAGCTCAGAGAGCCTCTCGTGTGGTGCTAGGGACGTCAGGTCTCCGTGCGTGTGGTGAAGGGGAGTGCGTGATTGCTCTCGAGTCATAGTAGGCAAATCGGGCCTCAAGACGCATTGAAGAAGGACTCTCGAGGTCTTTCTCGGGTTGCGGCAGGGAACCCTGGGTTCCCTCGACTTGTGTCGGTGACCTCAGGCAACTTCTCAGGGTGCCTCTGAGAAGTCAGGGACACTGTGGATTTGGGAGGGGCCTTTCGTTACTCAACTGTGTTTGGTGCAATTGAAGAGGGCCTCATCTCGTATGGAGGCAGGAACCTCAGGTGTCCTCTCCATTTCTGACTCGGGTCGCAGAGTACCTGCAGAGTATGGACAAGAGAGTCACGCCTCATCTTCTGTGGAGGCATGGATCTCCGCTTGCCTTGCGAGTTGTTCATGGAGTGACAGGCCACTAGTTGAGCTGTGTGTGGAACCTGTGGGTTTTTCCGGATGATGCACAGCGGTGTCAGTGACCCTTCGTGTTGTGCCTTCATCCACAGGGTTGCCTTCAAAGAGGTGTCCGGGCATCGGGTTCTTTTCAAGAGCGTACCAGAAAATTGGGGTCTTTCAGCATGTGGTACCACCCACGAGGCTACGTCTCGAATTTCCTCGGGAGACCAGCCTCATCCTGAGGTTCGCCGTGAAGGTAGGGAAACCCTTGCAGACAAAGCAGGGGAATCGACCCACCGGTCGCGATCAGAAGGGGAGAAGGGGCTCAAATGAAGTGGTGCCGGGAACTTCGGTGGTCCCCTCGAGTGAGACCGGTATGTCACGGCACTTTTGAGGTCGCATCAAGGGTGCCAAGTACAGTTTCGCACTTCAAGATGGAACGTGGGAATTCTCTGGAGATGCTCTAGCGGGCAAGGGCCTCATATTGCGATGACGAGGGAAACACGTGGTTTTTCTCGAGTTGCAGCGGGATTCTCGAGTTACGACGGGAAATTCAGGCTTCCTCTTGTGTTGGCCCAGGAAGTCCAATCTTCCATTCAACTTGTCAGAGAGAGCTGTGGGTTGCTCTCGAGTCACTTCAGGGCAAAGAGTCCTCATCTAGGCTTGGGTCCAGGACGTAGTATTGCTCTCCAGGGGCAACAGGGATATCGGGGTCGCATTCCAGTCTCACCCGGTGGGTCACGCCTCATCTCGAGTGGAAGCAAAGGACTCCACTATCCTCTCGAGTCACGACATGTAACTCTTGGAGCCCAATGAGTGGCCTAAAGGGAGTCAAGCGTCCTGTGTAGCTTGGACAGAAGGTTCACGCTTGATCTGCATACCATGCAGTTAAAGATGGCCCTCCTCTCGTGATGACGGGAGCGTCTCATGGGTTTTCTCGAGCTGCGGCGCCAGTGTGGGGTTTCTCACGAGATATGATGGGGAGCTCAGGGAGCCTCTCGTGCGGCGCCAGAGAAGTCAGGCCTCCATGAGTGTGGCCAGGCAGATCGCGTCATTGCTCTGGAGTCATGGGAGGGACTAGGGCCTCAAGACGCATTTAAGAAGGACTCTCGAGGTCTTTCTTGGGTTGGGGTGGGAAACACTCGTTTCCCTCGACCTCTACCGGGGACCTTAGTAAACTTCCCAGGTGCCTCTGAGAGGTGAGGGATACTGAGGAATTAGAGGGGCCTCTCGGGACTCCACTAGGTTTGACGAAATGAAAGAGGGCCTCATCTCGATTGGAGGCAGGAACCTCAGCTTCCTCTCCATTTCTGACTCCGACCGCAGGGTCCCTGCAGGGTTGGGACAGGAGAGTCAGGCCTCATCTTGTCTGAGTAATGGAACTCTGCTTGCCTCTCGAGTCGTTCAGTGGGTCTCAGGCCCCTTGTCGAGCTGTGTGTGGAACCTGCGGGTGTTTCCAGAAGATGCACGGGGGTGTCATTGCCCCTTCTTTTTGTGCCTTCCCCCACAGGGTTGCCTTCAAAGAGGTGTCCGGGTATCGGGTTCATTTCAAGAGCGGACGGGGAAATCGGGGTCGTTCGGCATGTGGCACAACACACGTGGCTCATCTCGAATTTCCTCGTGAGACCAGCATCATCCTGAGGTGCGCCGGGAAGGCCGGGAACACCTTCCACACAAAGCACGGGAATCGAATCTCCTGTCGCGATCAGGAGGGGAGATGGGGCTCAGATGAAGTGGGGCCGGGAATCTAGGTGTTCCACTCGAGGGAACCCGGCGTTTCAGGGAACTTTAGGGGTCGCATCAAGGGAGCCAAGTACCGTTTCCCACTTCAGGACGGAACATGGGACTTCCCTGGAGACGCTGTAGCGGGCAAGGGCCTCATCCTGTGAAGACGTTGGAACCACGTCATTTTTCTCGAGTTGCGTCTGGATTCTCGAAAACGACGGGGATTACAGGCTTCCTCTTGGGTTGGCCCTGGGAAGCCCAATCTTCCCCTGGAGTTGCGAGGGAAAGCTGGGGGTTCTGCTCGAGTCACTACAGGGCCAAAGAGACCTCATCGAGGCATGTGTCCAGGACCTAATATTCCTCTCAAGGGAAGACAGGGATCTCGGGTTTGCATTCCAGACTCCCCCGGGGAGTCAGGCCTCGCCTCGAGGGGAAGCAGAGGACTCCGCTTTCCTCTCAATTCGCGACACCTATCTCTTGGAGCCCAATGAGTGGACTCAAGGGTGTCGAGCCTCCTCTTCAGTTTGGAGAGAGGACTCGGGATTGCTCTCCAGGCCAGGCAGGAAAAGAAGGCCCTCAGCTCGCGATGACGGGGGCGTCTCATGGGTTTCCTCAGGCTGCAGCGCCCGTGGGGGTTTTCTCACGAGGCATGACGAGGACCTCAGGGAGCCTCTCGTGCGGTGCCAGGGAATTCATGTCTCCATGCGCATGGTGAGGGGGAGCTGGTCATCACTCTCGAGTCATGGGAAGCGACTAGGGCCTCAAGACGCGTTGAAGAAGGACTCTCGAGGTCTTTCTCGGGTGGCGGCGGGAAACCCTCGTTTCCCTCGACTTCTGCAGGAGACTATAGGGAACTTCCCAGGGTGCCTCTGAGAGGTGAGGGATGCTGTGGAGTTGGCGGGGCCTCTCGGGACTCTGCTGGGTTCGGCGCAATGGAAGAGGGCCTCATCTCGAGGGGAGGCAGGAACCTCAGGCTTCCTCTCCGATTCTGACTCCGACTGCACGGTCCCTGCAGTGTTGGGACAGGAGAGTCATGCCTCGTCTTGTCTGAGGAATGGAATTCTGGTTGCCTCTCGAGTTGTTCCGGGAGTCTCAGGCCCCTTGTCGAGCTGTGTGTAGACCCTGCGGGGTTTTCCGGATGATGCACGGGGGTGTCAGTGCCCCTTCGTGTTGTGCCTTCACTCACAGGGTTGCCTTCGAAGAGGTGTCCGGGCATCAGGTTCTTATCAAGAGCGGACCGGAAAATCGGGGTTGTTCGGCACGTGACACCTCACACATGGCTAGTCTCGAATTTCCTCCTGAGACCGGCCTCATCCTGAGGTGCACCAGGAAGGCCGGGAACCCCTTCCAGACCACGCAGGGGAATCGACTCTCCTGTCGCGATCAGGAGGGGAGAAGGGGCTCAGATGAAGTGGTGCTGGGACCCTCGGTGTTCCCCTCGAGGGAACCCAGCGTGTCGGCGAACTTTTGCGGTCGCATCAAGGGTGTCAGTTACCATTTCGCACTTAAGGACGGAACATGGGACTTCCCTGGAGACGCCGGGAACTTCGGTGTTCCCCTGGAGTGAGACCGGTATGTTGGGGAACTTTGGGGTCGCATCAAGGGTGCATAGTAGCATTTCGAACTTTAAGATGGAACGTGGGACTTCTCTTGAGACTCTAGCTGGCAAGGGCCTCATATCGCGATGAAGGGGGAACCACATGGTTTTTAAGACTTGAGGCTGAATTCTCGAATTACGATGGGAAATTCAGACTTCCTCTTGTGTTGACCTTGGGAAGACCAATCTTCCATTCAAATTGTGAGGGAGAGATGGAGGTTGCTCTCGAGTCACTGTAGGGCAAAATAGACCTCATCTAGGCTTGTGTCTAGGACATAATGTTCCACTCCAGGGGCGACAGGGATCTCGGGGTTGCATTCCAAACTCACCCGGGGAGTCAGGCCTCGTCTCGAGGGAAGCAAAGGACTCCGCTCTCCTCTCGAGTCGCACTGGGTATTTCTTGGACCCAACTGAGTGGCCTAAAGGGAGTCAATCCTCCTGTGAAGTTTGGAGAGAGGACCAGGGATTGCTCTCCAGGTCAGGCAGGAAAAGAAGGCCCCCATCTCTCCTTGACGGGGGCATCTTGTGGTTTTTCTCGAACTGCGGCGCCACTGTGGGTTTTCTCACGAGGTACGATGGGGTACTCAGGGAGCCTCTTGTGTGGTACTAGGGAAGTCAGTTTTCCTGCTTGTGGCGAGGGGAGCGCGTCCTTGCTCTGGAGACATGGTAGGGGAATCGGGCATCAAGAGACGTTGAAAAAGGACTCTCCAAGTCTTTCTCGGGTTACTTCAGGAAACTCTGGGTTCCCTCGACTTGTGCCAGTGACCTCAGGTAGCTTCTCAGGGAGCCTCTGAGAATTCAGGGATACTGTGGTGTTGGGAGGGGCCTCTCGGGACACCACTGAGTTTGGTTCAATGGAAGAGGGCCTCTTCTCTAGTTGAGGCAGGAACCTCAGGGTTCCTCTCCATTTCTGACTCCGATCGCAGGGTCCCTGAAGAGTTGGGCCAGGAGAGTAGGGCCTCGTCTTGTGTGAAGGAATGCAACTTCACTTGCCTCTAGAGTTGTTCACGGGGTGACAGTCCACATTTGGAGCTGTGAGTGGAATCGGCGGGTTTTTCCAGACGATGCATGGGGATGTCAGTGTCCCTTCGTGTTGTGCCTTCATCCACAGGGTTGCCTTCGAAGAGATGTCCGGGCGTCAGGTTCTTATCTAGAGTGGACCGGGAATTCGGGATCTTTCAGCATGTGGCACCAACCATGAGGCTACTTTTCGAATTTCCTCATGAGACCGGCCTCATCCGGAGGTTCGCGGGGAACGTCGGGAACCCCTTGCAGACAAAGCATGGGAATCGACCCTCCTGTCGCGATCAGGAGAGGAGAAAGGCCTCAGTTGAAGTGGTGCCGGGAACTTCAGTGTCCCCTCTAGTGAGATCGGTATATAGGGGAACTTTTGGGGTCGCATCAAGGGTGCCAAGTACTGCTTTGCACTTCAAGACGGAATGTGAGACTTCTCTTGAGACGCTGTAGGGGGCAAGGGCCTCATCTTGCAATACAGGGAACCACGTGATTTTTCTCGAGTTGCGGCGGGTTTCTCAAATTACAACTGGAAATTCAGGCTTCCTCTTGTGTTGGCTCAGAAAGGCCAATCTTCCATTCGAGTTGCAAGGGAAAGCTAGGGGTTGCGCTTGAGTCACTGCAGGGCCAAAGAGACCCCATCTAGGCTTTTGTCCAGGACCTAAGGTTCCTCTCCAGGGGCGACAGGGATCCAGGGTTGCATTCCAGACTCACCCTCGTAGTCAGGCCTCATCTCGAGGGGAAGCAAAGGACACCGCTCTCCTCCTGAGTATCGACGGGTATCTCTTGGAGCCCACTGAGTGACCTAAAGGGAGTCAAGCCTCCTTTGGAGTTTGGAGAGAGGATTCGGGATTGCTCTTCAGGTCATGCAGGAAAGAAGGCCCTCATTTCACCATGACAGGGGCGTCTCGTGGGTTTTCTCGAGCTGCGGCGCCAGTGTGGGGTTTCTCACGAGGTACGATGGGGAGCTCAGGGAGCCTCTCATGTGGTGCCGGGGAAGTCAGATCTTCATGCGCGTGGTGAGGGGGAGCGCGTCATTTTTCTCCAGGCATGGTAGAGGAATCGGGCATCAAGACGCGTGAAGAAGGACTCTCAAGGTTTTTCTCAGGTTATGGCAGGAAACCCTGGGTTCCCTCGACTTATGCCCGTGACCTCAGGGAGCTTCTCAGGGTGCCTCTGAGAAGTCAGGGATACTGTGCAGTTGGGAGGGGCCGCTCCGAACTCCACTGGGTTTGGTGCAGTAGAAGAGGGCCTTATCTCGAGTTGAGGCAGGAACCTCAGGGTTCCTCTCCATTTCTGAATCGGATCTCAGTGTCCATGCAGAGTTGGGACAGGAGAGTCAGGCCTCGTCTTGTGTGGAGGAATTGAACTCCTCTTGCCTCTCGAGTTGTTCATGGGGTGACAAGCCACTTGTCGATCTGTATGTGGAACTTGCGGGCTTTTCCAACGATGCAGGAGGGTGTCAGACCCCTTCGTTTTGTGCCTTCATCCACAGGATTGCCTTCGAAGAGGTGTCCTAGCATTGGGTTCTTATCAAGAGCAGACACGGAAATCGGGGTCTTTCGGCGTGTGGCACCAACCACAAGGCTACGTCTCGAATTTCCTCGTGAGACCGGCCTCATCCTGAGGTGCGCCGGGAAGGTCCGGAACCCCTTCCAGACAAAGCAGGGTAATCGACCCTCCCGTCGCGATCAGGAGGGGATAAGGGGCTCAGAACAAGCGGTGCACCGAACCTTGGTGTTCCCCTCGAGTGAGACCAGGGTGTCGGGGAACTTTTGTGATAACATCAAGGTTGCCAATTATCATTTTAAACTTCAAGATGGAACGTGGGGCTTCTCCTGAGACGCTGTAGCTGGCAAGGGCCTCATCTAGCGATGACGGGGGAACCACGTGGTTTTTCTCGAGTTGCGGCGGGATTTTCGAATTACGACGGGGAATTCAGGCTTCCCCTTGTGTTGTCCCAGGGAAGTCCATTCTTCCATTCGAGGTGTGAGGGAGAGCAGGGGATTGCTCTCGAGTCACTTCAGGGCAAATGAGACCTCATCTATGCTTGTGTCTAGGACCTAATGTTCCTCTCCAGGGGCGGCAGGGATCTCGGGGTTGCATTCCAGACTCACCTGAGGAGTCAGGCCTGGTATATAGGGGAAGCAAAGAATTCCGCTCTCCTCTCGAGTCCCAACGGGTATCTCTTGAGCCCACAGAGTGGCCTAAAGGGAGTCAGGCCTCCTGTGGAGTTTGAAGAGAGGCCTCGAGATGCTCTCCAGGCCATGCAGGAAAAGAAGGCCTTCATCTCGCGACGACGGAGGCGTCTCGTGGGTTTTCTCGAGCTGGGGAGCCAGTGTGGGATTTCTCACGAGGTATGACGGGGAGCTCAGGGAGCCTCTCGTGTGGCGCCAGGGAAGTCAAGTCTCCATGCGAGTGGCGAGGGGGAACGCGTCATTGCTCTTGAGTCATGGTAGGGGAATCGGGATTCAAGACGCATTGAAGGAGGATTTTCGAGGTCTTTCTCAGGTTGCGTCAGGAAACCCTGTGTTCCCTCGACTTGTGCCGGTGACCTCAGGGAGCTTCTGAGGGTGCCTCTGAGAAGTCGGGATACTGTGGATTTGGGAGGGGCCTCTCGGGCCTCCACTGTTTTTGGTGTAATGGAAGAGGGCCTCATCTCGAGTGGAGTCAGGAACCTCAGGGTTCCTCTCCATTTCGGACTCCGATCGCAGGGTCCCTTCAGAGTTGGGACCGGAGAGTCAGGCCTCGTCTTGAGTGGAGGAATGGAACTCTGCTTGCCTCTCGTGTTGTTCATGGGATGACAGGCCTCTTGTTGAGCTGTGTGTGGAACCTGCGGCTTTTACCGAATGATGCACGGGAGTGTCAGTGACCCTTCGTTTTGTGCCTTCGTCCACAGGGTTGCCTTCGAAGAGGTGTCCGGGCATCGGGTTCTTCTCAAGAGTGGGCCGGGAAATCGGGGTATTTCGGCATGTGACACCACCCACGACGCTATGTCTCGAATTTCCTCGTGAGACCGGCCTCATCCTGAGGTGCGCCGGGAATGTGGGGAACCCCTTCCAAACAAAGCAGGGGAATAGACCCTCCTGTGGCAAACAGGAGGGGAGAAGGTGCTCAGATGAAGTGGTGCGGGAACCTCGGTGTTCCTGTCGAGTGAGACCGGCGTGTCCGGGAACATTTGGTGTCGCATCAAGGGTGCAAAGTACCGTTTCACACTTCAAGACGGAACGTGGTTCTTTTCTTGAGACGCCATAGCAGGCAAGGGCCTCATCTTGGGATGACGTTGGAAACACGTGGTTTTTCTCGAGTTGCAGCGGGATTCTCGAGTTACGAAGGGGATTTCTGGCTTCCTCTTGTGTTGGCCCAGGAAGTCCAATCTTCCATTCAACTTGTCAGAGAGAGCTGTGGGTTGCTCTCGAGTCACTTCAGGGCAAAGAGTCCTCATCTAGGCTTGGGTCCAGGACGTAGTATTGCTCTCCAGGGGCAACAGGGATATCGGGGTCGCATTCCAGTCTCACCCGGTGGGTCACGCCTCATCTCGAGTGGAAGCAAAGGACTCCACTATCCTCTCGAGTCACGACATGTAACTCTTGGAGCCCAATGAGTGGCCTAAAGGGAGTCAAGCGTCGTGTGTAGCTTGGACAGAAGGTTCACGCTTGATCTGCATACCATGCAGTTAAAGATGGCCCTCCTCTCGTGATGACGGGAGCGTCTCATGGGTTTTCTCGAGCTGCGGCGCCAGTGTGGGGTTTCTCACGAGATATGATGGGGAGCTCAGGGAGCCTCTCGTGCGGCGCCAGAGAAGTCAGGCCTCCATGCGTGTGGCCAGGCAGATCGCGTCATTGCTCTGGAGTCATGGGAGGGACTAGGGCCTCAAGACGCATTTAAGAAGGACTCTCGAGGTCTTTCTTGGGTTGGGGTGGGAAACACTCGTTTCCCTCGACCTCTACCGGGGACCTTAGGGAACTTCCCAGGTGCCTCTGAGAGGTGAGGGATACTGAGGAATTAGAGGGGCCTCTCGGGACTCCACTAGGTTTGACGAAATGAAAGAGGGCCTCATCTCGATTGGCGGCAGGAACCTCAGCTTCCTCTCCATTTCTGACTCCGACCACAGGGTCCCTGCAGGGTTGGGACAGGAGAGTCAGGCCTCATCTTGTCTGAGTAATGGAACTCTGCTTGCCTCTCGAGTCGTTCAGTGGGTCTCAGGCCCCTTGTCGAGCTGTGTGTGGAACCTGCGGGTGTTTCCAGAAGATGCACGGGGGTGTCATTGCCCCTTCATTTTGTGCCTTCCCCCACAGGGTTGCCTTCAAAGAGGTGTCCGGGTATCGGGTTCATTTCAAGAGCGGACGGGGAAATCAGGGTCGTTCGGCATGTGGCACAACACACGTGGCTCATCTCGAATTTCCTCGTGAGACCAGCATCATCCTGAGGTGCGCCGGGAAGGCCGGGAACACCTTCCACACAAAGCACGGGAATCGAATCTCCTGTCGCGATCAGGAGGGGAGATGGGGCTCAGATGAAGTGGGGCCGGGAATCTAGGTGTTCCACTCGAGGGAATCTGGCGTTTCAGGGAACTTTAGGGGTCGCATCAAGGGAGCCAAGTACCATTTCCCACTTCAGGACGGAACATGGGACTTCCCTGGAGACGCTGTAGCGGGCAAGGGCCTCATCCTGTGAAGACATTGGAACCACGTCATTTTTCTCGAGTTGCGTCTGGATTCTCGAAAACGACGGGGATTACAGGCTTCCTCTTGGGTTGGCCCTGGGAAGCCCAATCTTCCCCTGGAGTTGCGAGGGAAAGCTGGGGGTTCTGCTCGAGTCACTACAGGGCCAAAGAGACCTCATCGAGGCATGTGTCCAGGACCTAATATTCCTCTCAAGGGAAGACAGGGATCTCGGGTTTGCATTCCAGACTCCCCCGGGGAGTCAGGCCTCGCCTCGAGGGGAAGCAGAGGACTCCACTTTCCTCTCAATTCGCGACACCTATCTCTTGGAGCCCAATGAGTGGACTCAAGGGTGTCGAGCCTCCTCTTCAGTTTGGAGAGAGGACTCGGGATTGCTCTCCAGGCCAGGCAGGAAAAGAAGGCCCTCAGCTCGCGATGACGGGGGCGTCTCATGGGTTTCCTCAGGCTGCAGCGCCCGTGGGGGTTTTCTCACGAGGCATGACGAGGACCTCAGGGAGCCTCTCGTGCGGTGCCAGGGAATTCATGTCTCCATGCGCATGGTGAGGGGGAGCTGGTCATCACTCTCGAGTCATGGGAAGCGACTAGGGCCTCAAGACGCGTTGAAGAAGGACTCTCGAGGTCTTTCTCGGGTGGCGGCGGGAAACCCTCGTTTCCCTCGACTTCTGCAGGAGACTATAGGGAACTTCCCAGGGTGCCTCTGAGAGGTGAGGGATGCTGTGGAGTTGGCGGGGCCTCTCGGGACTCTGCTGGGTTCGGCGCAATGGAAGAGGGCCTCATCTCGAGGGGAGGCAGGAACCTCAGGCTTCCTCTCCGATTCTGACTCCGACTGCACGGTCCCTGCAGTGTTGGGACAGGAGAGTCATGCCTCGTCTTGTCTGAGGAATGGAATTCTGGTTGCCTCTCGAGTTGTTCCGGGAGTCTCAGGCCCCTTGTCGAGCTGTGTGTAGACCCTGCGGGGTTTTCCGGATGATGCACGGGGGTGTCAGTGCCCCTTCGTGTTGTGCCTTCACTCACAGGGTTGCCTTCGAAGAGGTGTCCGGGCATCAGGTTCTTATCAAGAGCGGACCGGAAAATCGGGGTTGTTCGGCACGTGGCACCTCACACATGGCTAGTCTCGAATTTCCTCCTGAGACCGGCCTCATCCTGAGGTGCACCAGGAAGGCCGGGAACCCCTTCCAGACCACGCAGGGGAATCGACTCTCCTGTCGCGATCAGGAGGGGAGAAGGGGCTCAGATGAAGTGGTGCTGGGACCCTCGGTGTTCCCCTCGAGGGAACCCAGCGTGTCGGCGAACTTTTGCGGTCGCATCAAGGGTGTCAATTACCATTTCGCACTTAAGGACGGAACATGGGACTTCCCTGGAGACGCCGGGAACTTCGGTGTTCCCCTGGAGTGAGACCGGTATGTTGGGGAACTTTGGGGTCGCATCAAGGGTGCATAGTAGCATTTCGAACTTTAAGATGGAACGTGGGACTTCTCTTGAGACTCTAGCTGGCAAGGGCCTCATATTGCGATGAAGGGGGAACCACATGGTTTTTAAGACTTGAGGCTGAATTCTCGAATTACGATGGGAAATTCAGACTTCCTCTTGTGTTGACCTTGGGAAGACCAATCTTCCATTCAAATTGTGAGGGAGAGATGGAGGTTGCTCTCGAGTCACTGTAGGGCAAAATAGACCTCATCTAGGCTTGTGTCTAGGACATAATGTTCCACTCCAGGGGCGACAGGGATCTCGGGGTTGCATTCCAAACTCACCCGGGGAGTCAGGCCTCGTCTCGAGGGAAGCAAAGGACTCCGCTCTCCTCTCGAGTCGCACCGGGTATTTCTTGGACCCAACTGAGTGGCCTAAAGGGAGTCAATCCTCCTGTGAAGTTTGGAGAGAGGACCAGGGATTGCTCTCCAGGTCAGGCAGGAAAAGAAGGCCCCCATCTCTCCTTGACGGGGGCATCTTGTGGTTTTTCTCGAACTGCGGCGCCACTGTGGGTTTTCTCACGAGGTACGATGGGGTACTCAGGGAGCCTCTTGTGTGGTACTAGGGAAGTCAGTTTTCCTGCTTGTGGCGAGGGGAGCGCGTCCTTGCTCTGGAGACATGGTAGGGGAATCGGGCATCAAGAGACGTTGAAAAAGGACTCTCCAAGTCTTTCTCGGGTTACTTCAGGAAACTCTGGGTTCCCTCGACTTGTGCCAGTGACCTCAGGTAGCTTCTCAGGGAGCCTCTGAGAATTCAGGGATACTGTGGTGTTGGGAGGGGCCTCTCGGGACACCACTGAGTTTGGTTCAATGGAAGAGGGCCTCTTCTCTAGTTGAGGCAGGAACCTCAGGGTTCCTCTCCATTTCTGACTCCGATCGCAGGGTCCCTGAAGAGTTGGGCCAGGAGAGTAGGGCCTCGTCTTGTGTGAAGGAATGCAACTTCACTTGCCTCTAGAGTTGTTCACGGGGTGACAGTCTACATTTGGAGCTGTGAGTGGAATCGGCGGGTTTTTCCAGACGATGCATGGGGATGTCAGTGTCCCTTCGTGTTGTGCCTTCATCCACAGGGTTGCCTTCGAAGAGATGTCCGGGCGTCAGGTTCTTATCTAGAGTGGACCGGGAATTCGGGATCTTTCAGCATGTGGCACCAACCATGAGGCTACTTTTCGAATTTCCTCATGAGACCGGCCTCATCCGGAGGTTCGCGGGGAACGTCGTGAACCCCTTGCAGACAAAGCATGGGAATCGACCCTCCTGTCGCGATCAGGAGAGGAGAAAGGCCTCAGTTGAAGTGGTGCCGGGAACTTCAGTGTCCCCTCTAGTGAGATCGGTATATAGGGGAACTTTTGGGGTCGCATCAAGGGTGCCAAGTACTGTTTTGCACTTCAAGACGGAATGTGAGACTTCTCTTGAGACGCTGTAGGGGGCAAGGGCCTCATCTTGCAATACAGGGAACCACGTGATTTTTCTCGAGTTGCGGCGGGTTTCTCAAATTACAACTGGAAATTCAGGCTTCCTCTTGTGTTGGCTCAGAAAGGCCAATCTTCCATTCGAGTTGCAAGGGAAAGCTAGGGGTTGCGCTTGAGTCACGGCAGGGCCAAAGAGACCTCATCTAGGCTTTTGTCCAGGACCTAAGGTTCCTCTCCAGGGGCGACAGGGATCCAGGGTTGCATTCCAGACTCACCCTCGTAGTCAGGCCTCATCTCGAGGGGAAGCAAAGGACACCGCTCTCCTCCTGAGTATCGACGGGTATCTCTTGGAGCCCACTGAGTGACCTAAAGGGAGTCAAGCCTCCTTTGGAGTTTGGAGAGAGGATTCGGGATTGCTCTTCAGGTCATGCAGGAAAGAAGGCCCTCATTTCACCATGACAGGTGCGTCTCGTGGGTTTTCTCGAGCTGCGGCGCCAGTGTGGGGTTTCTCACGAGGTACGATGGGGAGCTCAGGGAGCCTCTCATGTGGTGCCGGGGAAGTCAGATCTTCATGCGCGTGGTGAGGGGGAGCGCATCATTTTTCTCCAGGCATGGTAGAGGAATCGGGCATCAAGACGCGTGAAGAAGGACTCTCAAGGTTTTTCTCAGGTTATGGCAGGAAACCCTGGGTTCCCTCGACTTATGCCCGTGACCTCAGGGAGCTTCTCAGGGTGCCTCTGAGAAGTCAGGGATACTGTGCAGTTGGGAGGGGCCGCTCCGAACTCCACTGGGTTTGGTGCAGTAGAAGAGGGCCTTATCTCGAGTTGAGGCAGGAACCTCAGGGTTCCTCTCCATTTCTGAATCGGATCTCAGTGTCCATGCAGAGTTGGGACAGGAGAGTCAGGCCTCGTCTTGTGTGGAGGAATTGAACTCCTCTTGCCTCTCGAGTTGTTCATGGGGTGACAAGCCACTTGTCGATCTGTATGTGGAACTTGCGGGCTTTTCCAACGATACACGAGGGTGTCAGACCCCTTCGTTTTGTGCCTTCATCCACAGGATTGCCTTCGAAGAGGTGTCCTAGCATTGGGTTCTTATCAAGAGCAGACACGGAAATAGGGGTCTTTCGGCGTGTGGCACCAACCACAAGGCTACGTCTCGAATTTCCTCGTGAGACCGGCCTCATCCTGAGGTGCGCCGGGAAGGTCCGGAACCCCTTCCAGACAAAGCAGGGTAATCGACCCTCCCGTCGCGATCAGGAGGGGATAAGGGGCTCAGAACAAGCGGTGCACCGAACCTTGGTGTTCCCCTCGAGTGAGACCAGGGTGTCGGGGAACTTTTGTGATAACATCAAGGTTGCCAATTATCATTTTAAACTTCAAGATGGAACGTGGGGCTTCTCCTGAGACGCTGTAGCTGGCAAGGGCCTCATCTAGCGATGACGGGGGAACCACGTGGTTTTTCTCGAGTTGCGGCGGGATTTTCGAATTACGACGGGGAATTCAGGCTTCCCCTTGTGTTGTCCCAGGGAAGTCCATTCTTCCATTCGAGGTGTGAGGGAGAGCAGGGGATTGCTCTCGAGTCACTTCAGGGCAAATGAGACCTCATCTATGCTTGTGTCTAGGACCTAATGTTCCTCTCCAGGGGCGGCAGGGATCTCGGGGTTGCATTCCAGACTCACCTGAGGAGTCAGGCCTGGTATATAGGGGAAGCAAAGAATTCCGCTCTCCTCTCGAGTCCCAACGGGTATCTCTTGAGCCCACAGAGTGGCCTAAAGGGAGTCAGGCCTCCTGTGGAGTTTGAAGAGAGGCCTCGAGATGCTCTCCAGGCCATGCAGGAAAAGAAGGCCTTCATCTCGCGACGACGGAGGCGTCTCGTGGGTTTTCTCGAGCTGGGGAGCCAGTGTGGGATTTCTCACGAGGTATGACGGGGAGCTCAGGGAGCCTCTCGTGTGGCGCCAGGGAAGTCAAGTCTCCATGCGAGTGGCGAGGGGGAACGCGTCATTGCTCTTGAGTCATGGTAGGGGAATCGGGATTCAAGACGCATTGAAGGAGGATTTTCGAGGTCTTTCTCGGGTTGCGTCAGGAAACCCTGTGTTCCCTCGACTTGTGCCGGTGACCTCAGGGAGCTTCTGAGGGTGCCTCTGAGAAGTCGGGATACTGTGGATTTGGGAGGGGCCTCTCGGGCCTCCACTGTTTTTGGTGTAATGGAAGAGGGCCTCATCTCGAATGGAGTCAGGAACCTCAGGGTTCCTCTCCATTTCGGACTCCGATCGCAGGGTCCCTTCAGAGTTGGGACCGGAGAGTCAGGCCTCGTCTTGAGTGGAGGAATGGAACTCTGCTTGCCTCTCGTGTTGTTCATGGGATGACAGGCCTCTTGTTGAGCTGTGTGTGGAACCTGCGGCTTTTACCGAATGATGCACGGGAGTGTCAGTGACCCTTCGTTTTGTGCCTTCGTCCACAGGGTTGCCTTCGAAGAGGTGTCCGGGCATCGGGTTCTTCTCAAGAGTGGGCCGGGAAATCGGGGTATTTCGGCATGTGACACCACCCACGACGCTATGTCTCGAATTTCCTCGTGAGACCGGCCTCATCCTGAGGTGCGCCGGGAATGTGGGGAACCCCTTCCAAACAAAGCAGGGGAATAGACCCTCCTGTGGCAAACAGGAGGGGAGAAGGTGCTCAGATGAAGTGGTGCGGGAACCTCGGTGTTCCTGTCGAGTGAGACCGGCGTGTCCGGGAACATTTGGTGTCGCATCAAGGGTGCAAAGTACCGTTTCACACTTCAAGACGGAACGTGGTTCTTTTCTTGAGACGCCATAGCAGGCAAGGGCCTCATCTTGGGATGACGTTGGAAACACGTGGTTTTTCTCGAGTTGCGGCGGGATTCTCGAGTTACGAAGGGGATTTCTGGCTTCCTCTTGTGTTGGCCCAGGGAAGCCCAATCTTCCATTCGAGTTGCGAGGGAGAGCTGGGGGTTGCGCTCGAGTCACTGCAGGGCAAAAGAGACCTCATCCAGGCTTGTGTCTAGGACCTAATGTTCCTCTCAAGGGATGACTGGGATCTTGGGGTTGCATTCCAGACTCACCCGGGAGTCAGGCGTCATCTCGAGGGGAAACAAAGGACTTCTCTCTCTTCTCGAGTCGCGACGGGCATTTCTTGGAGCCCACTGAGTGGACTAAAGGGAGTCAAGCCTCCTCTGGAGTTTGGAGAGAGGACTCGGGATTGCACTCCAGGACATGCAGGAAAAGAAGGCCCTCATCTCACGATGACGGGGGGTCTCGGTGGTTTTACCGAGCTGCAGCGCCTGTGTTGGTTTCTCAGGAGGTACGACGGGGAGCTCAGGGAGCCTCTTATGTGGCGCCAGGGAATTTAGGTCTCGATGCGTGTGGCGAGGAGGAGTGCGTCATTGCTCTCGAGTCATGGTAGGGGAATCAGGCCTCTAGACGCGTTGAAGAAGGACTCTCAAGATCTCTCTCGGGTCTTGGCAAGAATACCTGGGTTCCCTCGACTTGTGCCGGTGACCTCAGGGAGATTCTCCGGGTGCCTCTGAGAAGTCAGGGATACTGTGGAGTTGGGAAAGACCTCTCGGGACTCCACTGGGTTTGGTGAAATGGAAGGGGGCCTCATCTCGAGGGGAGGCAGGAACCTCAGGGTTCCTCTCCATTTCTGATTCCGATCGCAGCCCCCTGCATAGTTGGGAGAGGTGAGTCAGGCCTCGTCTTGTGTGCAGGAATGGATCTCCGCTTGCCTCTCGAGTTGTTCACTGGGTGACAGGCACTTGTTGAGCTGTAAGAGTAACCTGTGGTCTTTTCTGGATGATGCACGGGGTTGTCAGTGCCCCTTCGTGTTGTACCTTCATCCACACTATCTTCGAATAGGTGTCTGGGCATCGCGTTCTTTTCAAGAGCGGATCGGGAAATCGCAGTCTTTCGGCATGTGGCACCACCATCGAGGCTACGTCTCGAATTTCCTCGTGAGACAGCCTCATCTGAGGTGCGTGGAGAAGGTCGGGAACCCCTTGCAGACAAAGCAGGGGAATCGACCCTCCTTTCGCGATCAGGAGGGGAGAAGGGGCTCAGATGAAGTGGTGCCAGGAACCTTGGTGTTCCCCTCGAATGTGACCCTTATGTCGGGGTACTTTTGGGGTAGCATTAAGGGTGCCAAATATCATTTCGCACTTCAAGACAGAACGTGGGGCTACTCTTGAGACGCTGGAGCAGGCAAGGGCCTCATCTTGCAATGACGGGGGAATCACGTGGTTTTTCTCGAGTTGAGGCGGAATTCTCGAATTACTACTGGGAATTCAGGCCTCCTCTTGTGTTGGCCCAGGGAGGTCCATCTTCCATTCGGGTTGCGAGGGAAAGCTGGGGAGTGCTCTCGAGTTACTGCAGGGCAAAAGCGACCTCATCTAGCCTTGTGTTCAGGACCCAGTGATCCTCTCCAAGGGCGACAGGGATCTCGGGTTTGCATTACAGACTCACCCGGGGAGTTAGGCCTTGTCTCGAGGGGAAGCAAAGGACTCGGCTCTCCTCTCGAGTTGCGACGCATATCTCTTGGAGCCCACTGAGTGGTCTAAAGGGAGTCAACCCTCCTTTTCAGTTTGGAGAGAGGACTCGGGATTGCTCTCCAGGCCATGCAGGAAGAGAAGGCCCACATCTCGAGATGACGGGGGCGTCTCGTGGGTTTTCTCGAGCTGTGGCGCCAGTGTGGGGTTTCTCACGAGGTACGACGGGGAGTTCAGGTAGCCTCTCGTGTGGCAACAGGGAAGTCAGGTCTCCATGGGCGGGGCAAGGGGGAGCACGTCATTGCTCTCCAGTCAGGGTAGGGGAATCGGGCCTCATGACGGGTTGAAAAAGGACTCTCGATGTCTTTCTAGGGTTGCAGCAGGAAACCCTGGGTTCCCTTGACTTGTGCCGGTGTCCTCAGGGAGCTTCTCAGGGTGCCTCTGAGAAATCAGGGATACTGTGGATTTGGGAGAGGCCTCTCGGGACTCCTCTGGGTTTGGTGCAATGGAAGAGGGCCTCATCTCGAGTTGAGGCAGGAACCTCAGGGTTCTGCTCCTGACTTCCTGGAGCCGGATCTGACTCAGATCGCAGGGTCCCTGCTGAGTTTGCTCAGGAGTGTCAGGTCTCGTGTTCTGCGGAGGAATGGAACTCCGCTTACATCTCAAGTTGTTCAATGATGACACCACTTTTCGTGATGTGTGTGGAACCTGCAGGTTTTTTGGAGATGCACGTGGGTGTCAGTGCTCCTTCCTGTTGTGCCTTCATCCACAGGGTTGCCTTCGAAGAGGTGTCCGGGCATCGGGTTCTCCTCAAGTGCGGACCGGAAAATCAGGGTCTTTCAGCATGTTGCACCACCCACGAGGCTACGTCTCGAATTTCCTCGTGAGATCGGCCTCATCCTGAGGCGCGCAGGAAAATCCGGGAACCCTTTCCAGAGAAAGCAGGGGAATCGACCCTCCTTTCGGGATCAGGAGGAGAGAAAGGGCTCAGATGAAGTAGTGCCGGGAACCTCGGTGCTCCCCTTGAGTGAAACTGGTAAGTCGGGTAACTTTTCGGGTTGCATCAAGGGTGCCAAGTACCGTTTCGCACTTCAAGACGGAACCTGGGACTTCTCTTGAGACGCTGTAGTGGGCAAGGGCCTCATCTAGCGCTGACGGGGGACCCACGTGTTTTTTCTCGAGTTGCGGCAGGATTCTTGAGTTATGAGGGGGAATACAGGTTTCCTCTTGTGTTGGCCCAGGGAAGTCCAATCTTCCATTCGAGTTGCAAGTGAGAGCTGGAGATTGCTCTTGAGTCACTGCAGGGCAAAATAGAGCTCATCTAGGTTTGTGTCCAGGACCGAGTTTTTCTCTCCAGGGGCGACAGGGATCTCGGGGTTGCATTCCAGACTCACCCGGGGAGTCAGGCCTCGTCTCGAAGGGAATGAATAGACTCCGCTCTCCTCTCGAGTCACGACGGGTATCCCTTGGAGCCCAAGAATGGCCTAAATGGAGTTAAGCCTCCTGTGGAGTTTGGATAGAGGACTCGGGATTGCTCTCTAGGCCATGCAGGAAAAGAAGGCCCTCATCTCGCGATGACGGGGGCATCTCGTGGGTTTTCTCAAGGTGCAGTGCCTGGTTGGGGTTTCTCACAAGATAGGACGGGGAGCTCAGGGAGACTCCTGTGGTGCCACGGAAGTCAGGTCTCCATGGACGTGACGAGGGGAGCGCCTCATTGCTCTCGAGTCATGGTAGGGGAATCGAGCCTCAAGACGCTTCGAAGAAGAACTCTCGAGGTCTTTCTCGGGGTGTGGCAGGAAACCCTGGGTTCCCTCGACTTGTGCCCATAACCTCAGGGAGCTTAGCGGTGTTCCTCTGAGAAGTCAGGGATACTGTGGAGTTGAGAGGGGCTTCTCGGAACTTCACAGGGACTGGTGCAATTGAAGAGGACCTAATCTCGGATTGAGGCAGTAACGTCAGGGTTCCTCTCCATTTCTGACTCGGATAGCAGGGTCCCTGCAGAGTTGTGACAGGAGAGTCAGACCTCGTCTTGTGTGGAGTAATGGAACTCCGCTTTCCTCTCGAGTTGTTCACGGGATGACAGGCCACCTGTCGAGTTGTATGTGGAACCTGCGGTTTTGGGGGACGATGCACAGGGGTGTCAGTGCCAATTCGTGTTGTGCCTTCATCCACAGGGTTACCTTCGAAGAGGTGACCGGGCATCAGGATCTTATCAATAGCGGGCCAGGAAATCGGGGTCTTTCAGCATGTGGCACAACACACGAGGCTACGTCTCGAATTCCCTCGTGAGACTGGCGTCATACTGAGGTTCGCCGGGAAGTCTGGGAACCCCTTCCAGACAAAGCAGGGGAATCGACCCTCCTGTCGCCATCAGGAGGGGAGAAGAGGCTCAGCTGAAGCAGTGCTGGGAACCTCCATGTTCTCCTCGAGTGAGACCGGGGTGTCAGGGAAATTTGGGGGTCGCATCAAGGGTGTCAAGTACCGTTTCACACTTCAAGACGGAACATGGGACTTCGCTGGAGACGCTATAGCTGACAGGGGCCTCATATTTCGATGACGGAGGAGCCACGTTGTTTTTCTCCAGTTGCCGCGGGATTCTCGAATTACAACGGGAAATACAGTCTTCCTCTTGTGTTGGCCCAGGGAAGTCCAATCATCCATTCGAGTTGCGAGGGAGAGCGGGGGATTGCACTTGAGTCAATGCAGGACAAAAAAGACCTCATTTAGGCTTGTGTCCAGGACCGAGTTTTCCTCTACAGGGGCGACACGGATCTCGGGATCCCATTCCAGACTCACCCAAGTAGTCAGGCCTCGGCTCGAGGGGAAGCAACGGACTCCGCTCTCCTCTAGAGTAGCGACGTGTATCTCTTGGAGGCTACTGAGTGGCCTAAAGGGAGACAGGCCTCCAGTGGAGTTTGGAGAGTGGACTCGGGATTGCTCTCTAGGTCATGTAGGAAAAGAAGGCCCTCATCTTACGATGACGGGGGCGTCTCATGTGTTTTCTCGAGCGGAGGTGCCAGTGTGGGGTTTTCATGAGGTAGGACGTGGAGCGCAGGGAGCCTCTCGTGTGGCGCCAGGGAAGTTAGGTTTCAATGGGCGTGGCGAGGGAAATGCGTCATTGCTCTCCAGTCATGGTAGGGCATCGGGCCTCAAGACGCAGTAAAGAAGGACTCTCGAGGTCTTTCTCAGAATGCAGCAGGAAACCCTGGGTTCACTCGACTTGTGCCAGTGACCGCAGAGAGCTTCTGAGGGTGCCTCTGAGAAGTCAGGGATACTGTGGAGTTTTAGGGGCCTCTCGGGACTCCACTGGGTATGGCGCAATGGAAGAGGGCCGCATTTCGAGTTGATGCAGGAACGTCAGGTTTCATCTACATTTCTGACTCCGATCGCACGGTCCCTGCAGAGTTGGGAAAGGAGAGTCAGGCCTTCTCTTGTGTGCAGGGACGGAACTCCGCATGCCTCTCTAGTTCTTCCAGGGATGACAGGACACTTGTCGATCTGTGTTTGGAATCTGCGTGTTTTTCCGTACTATGCATGGGGATGTCAGTACCCCTTCGTGTTGTGCATTCATCCACAGGTTTGCTTTCGAAGAGGTGCCCGGGCATCGGGTTCTTATTAAGAGCGGACCGGGAAATCGGGGTCTTTCCGCATGTGGCACCACCCACCAGGCTACATCTCGAATTTCCACCAGGCTACATCTCGAATTTCCTAGTGAGACCGGCCTCATCCTTAGGTGCGCCGGGAAGGTCGGAAGCCCTTGCAGACAAAGCAGGGGAATCGACCCTCCTGTCTCGATCAGGAGGGGAGAAGGGGCACAGATGAGGTGATGCCGGGAACCTCGGTGTTCCCCTCCAGTGAGACCAGTGTGTTGGGGAACTTTTGGGGTCGCATCAAAGGTGCCAAGTACCGTATCGCACTTCAAGATGGAACGTAAGACTTCTTTTGAGACGCTGTAGCGGCAATGGCCGCATCTTGCGATGAAGAGGGAACGACGTGGTTTTTCTCGAGTTGCGGCGGGATTCTTGAGTTACAACGGGAAATTCAGGCTTCCTCTTCTGTTGGCCCAGGGAAGTCCAGTCTTCCATTCGAGTTGCGAGGGAGAGTTGGGGATTGCTCTCGAGTCACTGCAGGGAAAAGGAGACCTCATCTAGGCTTGTGTCCAGGACCTAATGTTTCTCTTCAGGGGCGACAGGGATCTCCGGTTCGCATATCACACTCACCCGAGGAGTCAGGCCTCGCCTCGAGGGGAAGGAAAAGACTCCGCTCTCCTCTCGAGTCGCGACGGGTATGTCTTGGAGTCCACTGAGTGACCAAAAGGGAGTCAAGCCTACTGTGGAGTTTGGAGAGAGGACTCGGGATTGCTCTCCAGGCCATGCTATAAAAGAAGGCCGTCATGTCGCGAAAACGGGGGCGTCTCGTGGGTTTTCTCTATCTGCGGCGCCAGTGTGGGGTTTCTCACGAGGTATGACGGGGAGCTCAGGGAGCCTCTCGTGTGGCGCCAGGGAAGTCAGGGCTTCATGAGTGTAGCAGAGGGAGCGCGTCATTGCCCTCGAGTCATGGTAGGGGAATCAGGCCTCAAAGCGCGTTGAAGAAGGACTCTTGAGTTCTTTCTATGGTGGCGGCAGTAAACCCTGGGTTCACTCGAATTGCGCTGGTGACCTCAGGGAGCTTCTCAGGGTGCCTCTGAGAAGTCAGGGATACTGTGGAGCTGGGACGCGTCTCTCGGGACTCCACTGGGTTTCGTGCAATGGAAGAGGTCCTAATCTCGAGTGGAGGCAGGAACCTCAGTGTTCCTCTCGTGACTTCACTGGCGCTGGTCTGTTTCGGATCGCAAAGTCCCTGCAGAGTTGGGACAGGAGAGTCAGGCCTCGTCTTGTGTAGAGGAATGAAACCCCACTTGCCTCTCGAGTTCTTCAGTGGTGACAAGCCACTTGTTGAGCTGTATGTGGAACCTGCGGGTTTTTCCAGACGATGCACGAGGGTGTCAGTGCCCCTTTGTGTTGTGCCTTCATCCACAGGGTTGCCTTCGAAGAGGTGTCCAGGCATCGGGTTCTTATCAAGAGCGTACCGAGAAATCATAGTCTTTTGGCATGTGGCACCACCCGCGAGCTACGTCTCGAATTTCCTCGTGAGACCGGCCTCATCCTGAAGTGCCCCGTGAAGGTCGGGAACCCCTTACAAACAAAGCAGGGAAAGTGACCCTCCTATCACGAACAGGAAGGGAGAAGAGGCTCAGATAAACTGGTGCCGGGAACCTCGGTGTTCACCTCGAGTGAGACCGATATTTCGGGGAACTTTTGGGGTCACATCAAGGGTGTCAAGTATCGTTTCGCACTTCAAGACGGAACGTGGGACTTTTCTTGAGAAGCTGTAGCGGGCAAGGGCCTCATCTTGCGATGACGAGGGAACCAAGTGCTTTTTCTCGAGTTGCGGCGGGATTCTCGAGTTACGAAGGGGAATTCAGGCTTCCTCTTGTGTTGGCCCAGGGAAGTCCAATCTTCCATTCGAGTTGTTAGGGAGAGCGGGGGATTGCTCTCGAGTTACAGAAGGGCAAAAGAGACCTCATCTAGGCTTGTTTCCAGGACCTAATGTTCCTCTCCAGGGGAGACAGGGATCTCGGGGTTGCATTCCAGACCCACCTGGTGAGTCAGGCCTTGTGTCGAGGGGAAGCAAAGGACTCCATTCTCCTCTCGAGTCGCGACGGGTATCTCTTGGAGCCCACTAAGTGGCCTAAAGGGAGTCAAGCCTCCTGTGGAGTTTGGAAAGAGGATTCGGGATTCCTCTCCAGGCCATGCAGGAAAAGAAGGCCCTCATCTCGCGATGACAGGGGCATATGGTGGGTTTTCTCGAGCTGCGGCGTCATTGTGGGGTTTCTCACGAGGTACGACGGGGAGCTCAGGGAGCCTCTCTTATGGCGCCAGGGAAGTCAGGTCTCCATGTGCGTGGCGAGGGGGTGCGTGTCATTTCTATAGAGCCATGGAAGCAGATTCGGGCTTCACGACACGTTGAAGTAGGACTCTCGAGGTCTTTTTCGCATTGTGGCAGGAAACCCTGGGTTCCCTCGGCATGTGCCGGTGACCTCATGGAGCTTCTCCAGGTGCCTCTGAGAAGTCAGGAGTACTGTGGAGTTGGGAGGGGCCTCTCGGGACTCCACTGGGTTTGGTGCAATGGATGAGAGCCTCATCTCGAGTGGAGGCAGGAACCTCATGTTTCTTCTCCTGGGTTTCCTGGCGCCGGTACTGACTCGGATCGCAGTTTCCCTGCAGAGTTGGTACAGAAAATCAGGTCTCGTCTTGTGTGGAGGAATGGAACTCCACTTGCCTCTCGAGTTGTTCACGGGGTGACAGACCACTTGTCGAACTGTGTTTGTAACCTGCGGGTTTTTCTGGACGATAAACGGGGGTGTCAGTGCCCCTTCTTGTTGTGCTTTCATCCACAGGTTTTCCTTCGTAAAGGTGTCAGGGCATCGCGTTCTTATCAAGAGTAGACCGGGAAATCGGGGTCTTTCGGCTTGTGGCACCACCCACGAGGCTACGTCTCGAATTTCCTCGTGAGTCCTGCCTCATCCTTAGGCGTGCTGGAAAGGTCGGGAACCCCTTCCAGACACAGCAGGGGAATCGACACTCCTGTCGCGATCACGAGGGGAGAAGGAGCTCAAATGAAGTGGTTCCGGGAACCTCGGTGTTCCTTTCGAGTGAGACCGGTATGTCGGGGAATTTTGAGATTGCATCAAGGGTGCCAAGTACTGTTTCGCACTTCAAGACAGAACGTGGGACTTCTCTTGAGTCGCTGTAGAGGGCAAGGGCCTCATCTAGCGCTGATGAGGGAACCACGTGGATTTTCTCGAGTTTCGGTGGGATTCTCGAGTTACGATGTCGAATTCAGGCTTCCAATTGTATTGGCCCAGGGAAGTCCAATCTTCCATTCGAGTTGCGAGGGTGAGCTGGGATCCCACTCGAGTCACTGCGGGGCAAAATAGACCATATCTAGGCTTGTGTCCAGGACCGAATATTCCTCTCCAGGGGTGACAGGGATCTCGGGGTGGCATTCCAGACTCACCCGGGAAGTCCGGCCTTGTTTCTAGAGGAAGCAAAGTACTCCGCTTTCCTCTCGAGTCGCGACGGGTACCTATTGAGCGCACTGAGTAGCCTTTGTGAGTCAAGCCTCCCGTGGAGTTTGGAGAGATGACTCGGGATTGCCCTCCAGGCCATGCAGTGAATGATGGCCCTCATCTCACGATAACGGGGGCGTCTCGTGGGTTTTCTCGAGCTGCGGCACCAGTGTGGGGTTTCTCACGAGGTACGACGGGGACCTCAGGGAGCCTCTCATGAGGTGCCAGGGAAGTTAAGTCTCCATGCGCGTGGGTACTGGGAGCGCTTCATTGCTCTTGAGACATGGTAGGGGAATCGGGCCTCAAGACGCATCAAAGAAGGACTATCCAGTCTTTCTCGGGTTGCGGCAGGAAACCCTGGGTTCCATCGACTTGTGCTGGAGATCTCAGGGAGCTTGTCAGGGTGCCTCTGAGAAGTCAGGGACACTGTGGGTTGGAGGGACCTCTCGGGACTCCAGTGGTTTTGGTGCTATGGAAGAGGGCCTCATCTCGAGTTGAGGCAGGAACCTCAGGGTTCCTCTCCATTTCTGATTCGGATTGCAGGGTCCCAGCAGATTTGGGACAGGAGAGTCAGGCCTCGTCCTGTGTGGAGGATGGAACTCAGCTTGCCTCTCGAGTTGTGCACGGGGTGACAGGCCACGTGTCGAGCTGTGTGTGGAACCTGTAGGTTTTTCCGGACGATGCACGGGTGTGTCTGTGCCCCTTCGTGTTGTGCCTTCATCCACAGGGTTGCCTTCTAAGGGGTGTCCAGGCATCGGGTTCTTATCAAGAGCGGACCGGGCAATCGGAGTCTTTCGGCATGTGGCACCACCCACGAGGCTACGTCTCGAACTTCCTCGTGAGACCGGCATCATCCTGAGGTGCGCCGTTAAGGTCGGGAAACCCTTGCAGACAAAGCAGGGGAATCGACCCTCCTGTCGTGATCAGGAGGGGAGAAGGCGCTCAAAAGAAATGGTGCCGGGAACTTCGGTGTTCCCCTCAAGTGAGACTGGTATGTTGGGGAACTTTTGGGGTCGCATCAAGGGTGCCAAGTACTGTTTCGCACTTCAAGATGGAACGTGGGACTACTCTTGAGACGCTGTAGCGGGAAAGTGCCTCATATTGCGATGATGGGGGAACCACTTGGTTTTTCTCGAGTTACGGCGGGATTCTAGAGTTACGACGGGGATTTCAGGCTTCCTCTTGTGTTGGCCCAGGGAAGTCCAATCTTCAATTCGAGCTGCGAGGGAGAGCTGGGGATTGCGCACGAGTCACTGTACGGAAAAAGAGACCTCATCTTGGCTTGTGTCCAGGATCTAATGTTCCTCTCCAGGGGCGACAGGGATCTCGGGGTTGCATTCCAGACTCACCTGGGGAGTCAGGCCTCATCTCGAGGGGAAGCAAATGACTCCACTCTCCTCTCAAGTCGCGACGGATATCTCTTGGAGCCCACTGAGTGGCCTACAGAGAGCCAAGCTTCCTGTGGATTTTGGAGAGAGGACTCAGTATTGCTCTCCAGGCCATGCAGAAAAAGAAGGCCCTCATCTCGCGATGACAGGGGCATCTCGTGGGTTTTCTCGAGCTGAGGCACAAGTGTGGTGTTTCCCACGTGGTATGCTGGGAGCTCAGGGAGCATCTTGTGCGGCGCCAGGGAAGTCAGGTCTCCATGCGCGTGGCGAGGGGGAGTGCGTCATTGCTCTCTTGTCATGATAGGGGATTTGGACCTCAAGACGCATTGAAGAAGGACTCTCAAGGTCTTTCTCAGGTTGTGGCAGGAAACCATGGGTTCCCTCGACTCATGCATGTTACGTCAGGGAGCTTCTCAGGTGCCTCTGAGAAATCAGGGATACTGTGGAGTTGGGAGTGACCTCTCGGAACTCCACTGTGTTTGGTGAAATGGAAAAAGGCATCATCTTTAGATAAAGCAGGAACATCAGGTTTCCTCTTCATTTCTGACTCGGATCGCATGTTCCTACAGAGATGGGAGAGGAGAGTCAGGACTCATCTTGTGTGGAGGAATGGAAATCCGCTTGCATCTCGAGTTGTTCACGGGGTGACAGGCCTCTTGTAGAGCTGTATGTGGAACCTGCGGGTTTTTCCAGACGATGCACAGGGGTGTCAGTGCCCCTTTTGTTGTACCTTCATCCACAGGGTTGTCTTCAAAGAGGTGTCTGGTCATCGGGTTCTTCTCAAGAGTGTACTGGGAAATCGGGGTCTTTCGGCATGTGGCACCCCCCACGAGGCCACGTCTCGAAATTTCCCATGAGTCCGGCTTCATCCTGAGGTGCACCGTGAATGTCGGGAACCCCTTTAAGTCAAAGCATGGGAATCGACCCTCTTGTTGCTATCAGGAGGGGAGAAGGGGCTCAAAAGAAGTGGTGCCGGGAACCTCGGTGTTCCCCTCAAATGAAACCGGTGTGTCGGGGAACATTTGGGGTCGCATTAAGGGTGCCAAGTAACGTTTCGCACTTCCACACGGAACGTGGGACTTCTCTTGAGACGCTGTAGTGAGCACGGGCCCCATCTTGTGATGACGGGGGAACCACGTGGTTTTTCTCGAGTTGCGGCAGGGAATTCAGGCTTCCTCTTGTGTTGGCCCAGGGAAGTCCAAATTTCCATACGAGTTGAGAGCTAGAGCTGGGGGTTGGCTCGAGTTATTGCAGGGCAAAAGAGACCTCATCTAGGCTTGTGTCTAGGACCTAATGTTCCTTTCAAGGGGCAACAGGGATCTCGGAGTTGCATTCCAGATCCTCCCGAGGAGTCAGGCCTCTTAAAGAGGGTAATGAATGGACTCCCCTCTCCTCTTGAGTCGCGACGGGTATCTCTTAGAGCCCATTGTGTGGCCTAAAGGGAGTCAAGCCTCCTGTGGAGATTGGAGAGAGGACTCGGGATTGCTCTCCAGGCCATGCAGGAAAAGAAGGCCCTCATATCGTGATGACGGAGGCGTCTTGTGCATTTTCTTGAGGTGCGGTGCCAGGATGGGGTTTCTCACAAGATACGATGGGGAGCTCAGGGAGTCTCTCGTGTGGTGACAGGAAAGTCAGGTCTCCATGCACGTGTGGAGGGGGAGCGCGTCATTGCTCTCGAGTCATGGTAGGGGAATCGGGCCTCAAGAGGCGTTGAAGAACGACTCTCAAGGTCTTTCTCCGGTTGCGGCAGGAAACCCTGGTTTTTCTCGACTTGTGCTGGTGACCTCAGGGAGCTTAACATGGTGCCTCTGAGAAGTCATGGATTCTGTGGAGTTGGGAGGGGCCACTCGGGACACCACTGGGTGTGGTATAATGCAAGAGGGCCTCATCTCGTGTTGAGGAAGGAACCTCAGGGTTCCTCTCCATTTCAGACTCCGATCTCAGGATTCCTGCAGAGTTGGGACAGGAGAGTCAGGCCTCGTATTCTGTGGAGAAATGAAACTTAGCTTGCCTCTCGAGTTGTTCACGAGGTAACAGGTCACTTGTCGAGCTGTATGTGGAACCTGCAGAATTTTCCAAAAGATGCACGGGTGTGCAGGGCCCCTCCTTGTTGTGCCTTCATCCAACGGGATGCATTCGAAGAAGTGTACGGGCATCGGGTTCTTATTAATAGCGGACCAGGAAATGGGGTCTTTCCGCATGTGGCACCACCACGAGGCTACATCTCCAATTTCCTCGTGAGACCGGCCTCATCCTGAGGTGCAATGGGAAGATCGGTAACCCCTTCCAGACAAAGCAGGAGAATCGACACTCCTGTTGCAATCAGGAGGGGAGAAGGGGCTCAAATGATGTGGTGTGGGGACATGGGTGTTCCCCTCGAGTGAGGCATGTATGTTGGGGAACTTTGGGAGTGCCATCATGGGTGCTAAGTACCGTTTTGCACTTCAGTAGGTACGTGGGACTTCTTTTGAGATGCTGTGGCGGGCAAGGGGCTCATGCTGCGAAGACGATGGAACCACGTGGTTTTTCTTGAGTTGCGGAGGAATTCTCGAGTTACGAAGGGGATTTCAGGCTTCCTCTTGTGTTCGCCCTGGGAAGCCCAAACTTCCCTTCGAGTTGCGAGGGAAAGCTGGGGGTTGTGCTCGAGTCAATGCAGGGCCAAAGAGACCTCATCTAGGCGTGTGTCCAGGACCTAATAGTCCTCTCATGGGAAGAAAAGGATCTCGGGGTCGCACTCCAGACTCCCCCGGGGAGTCAGGCCTCACCTCGAGGGGAAGCAAAGGACTGCGCTCTCCTCTCGAGCCGCGACGCGGATCTCTTGGAGCCCACTGATTGGCCTAAAGGGAGTCAAGCTTCCTCTTCAGTTTGGAGAGAGGACTCGGGATTGCTCTCCAGGCCAGGCAGGAAAAGAAGGCGCTCACCTCGAGAGGACGGGGGCATCTCAGGGGTTTCCTCGAGCTGCGGCGCCCGTGGGGGCTTTCTCACAAGGCACGACGAGGATCTCAGGAGCCTCTCGTGCGGCACCAGGGAAGCCAGGTCTCCATGGGCGAGGCGAGGGGGAGCGCGTCTTTGCTCTCTAGTCCAGGGAGGGGACAAGGGCCTCAAGACACTTTGAAGAAGGACTCTCGAGGTCTTTCTCGGATGGCGGCAGGAAACCCTCGTTTCTCTCGACTTCTGCCGGAGACCTGAGGGAACTTCCCAGGGTGCCTCTGAGAGGTGAGGGATGCTGTGGAGGTGGCGGGGCCCCTCGGGACACCGCTGGGTCTGGAGCAACGGAAGAGGGCCTCACCTCGAGGGGAGGCAGGAACCTGAGGCTTCCTCTCCATTTCGGACTCCGACCGCAGGGTCCCTGCAGAGTTGGGACAGGAGAGTCAGGCCTCGTCTTGTCTGAGGAAGGGAACCCCGCTGGCCTCTCGAGTTGCTCGGGGGGTCTCAGGCCCCTCATCGAGCTGTGTGTGGAACCCGCGGGTCTTTGCGGACGATGCACGGGGGTGGCAGTTCCCCTTCGTGTTGTGCCTTCACCCACAGGGTTGACTACGAAGAGGGGTCCGGGCCTCGGGTCCTTCTCAAGAGCGGACCAGGGAAACGGGGTCGTTCGGCATGTGGCACCACCCACGTGGCTCGTCTCGAATTTCCTCGTGAGACCGGCCTCATCCTGACGTGTGCCGGGAAGGCCAGGAACCCTTTCCAGACCACACAGGGGAATCGCCTCTCCTGTCGCGATCAGGAGGGGAGAAGGGGCACAGAGCAAGCGGTGCCGGGACCCTCGGTGTTCCCCTTGAGGGAACCCGGCTTGTCAGGGAATTTTGGGGGTCGCAGGAAGGCTGTCAGGGACCGTTTCGCCCTTCAGGGCAGAACAGGGGACTTCCCTTGAGACGCCGTCGCGGGCAAGGGCCTCATCTTGCAAAAAGGTGGGAACCACGTGGTTTTTCTCGAGTTGCAGCGGGATTCTCGTCTTACGACAGGGGATTACAGGCTTCCTCTTTTGTCAGCCCTGGGTAGCCCAACCTTCTATTCTAGTGCGAGGGAAAGCTGGGGTTTGCGCTCGAGTCACTGCAGGGCCAAAGAGACCTCATCTAGGCGTGTGTCCAGGACCTAATGCTCCTCTACAGGGAAGACAAGGATCTCGGGGTTGCATCCCATGCTCCCCCGGGGAGTCAGGCCTCGCCTCGAGGGGAATCAATGGACTCCGCTCTCCTCCCGAGGCGCGACACTGATATCTTGGTGCCCCCTGAGTGGCCTCAATGGAGTCCAGCCTCCTCTTCACTTTTGAGAGAGGACTCGTGATTGCTCTCCAGGCCAGGCAGGAAAAGAAGGCCCTCACCTCGCGAGGACGGGGGCATCTCAGGGGTTTCCTCGAGCTGCGGCACCCGAGGGGGTTTTCTCCCAAGGCACGACGAGGATCTCAGGGAGCCACTCGTGCGGCACCAGGGAAGTCATGTCTCCATGCACGTGTCGAGAAGGAGCGCGTCATTGTTCTCGAGTCATGGGAGGGGACTAGGGCCTCAAGACGCGTTGAAGAAGGACTCTCGATGTCTTTCTCGGGTTGCAGTGGGAAACCCTCGTTTCCCTCGCCTTCTGCCGGGGACCTTCGGGAACTTCCCAGGGTGCCTCTGAGAGGTGAGGGACGCTGTGGAGTTGGTGGGGCCTCTCGGGACTCCACTGGGATGATCGCAATGGAAGAGGGCCTCATCTCGAGTGGAGGCAGGAACCTCAGGCTTCCTCTCCAATTCTGACTCTGATCGTAGTGTCCCTGCAGAGTTGGGACAGGAGAGTCAGGCTATGTCTTTTCTGAGGAATGGAACTCCTCTTGCTCTCGAGTTGTTCATAGGGTTTCAGGCCCCTTGTCAAACTGTGTGTGGAATCTGCAGGTTTTTCCAGACGATGTCTTATCTTCCATTCGAGATTCGAGGAAGAGCTGGAGGTGCGCTCTAGTCACTGAAGGCAAAAGAGACCCCACCAAGGCTTGTGTTCAGGACCTAATGTTCATGTCAAGGGGCGACAGGAATCTCGGGGTTGCATTCCAGACTCACCCTGGAGTCAGGCCTCGTCTCGAGGGGAAGCAAAGGACTCTGCTCTCCTCTCGAGTCGGACGGGTATGTCTTGCAGCCCACTGAGTGGCTTAAAGGGAGTCAAACCTCCTCTGGTGCTTGGAGGGAGGACACGGGATTGCTCTCCAGGCAATGCAGGAAATGAAGGCCCTCATCTCCCGATGACTGGGGCGTCTCGTAGGTTTTCTCGAGCTGTGGCGCTAGTGTGGGGTTTCTCACGAAGTAAGACTGGGAACTCAGTGAGCCTCTCATGTGGTGCCAGGGCAGTCAGGTCTCTATGCACGTGGTGAGAGGGAGCCCGTCATTGTTCTCGAGTCATGGTAGGGGAATTGGGCCTGAAAACGTGTTAAAGAAGGACTCTCGAGGTCTTTCTTGGGTTGCAGCAGGAAACCCTGGGTTCCATCGACTTGTGCCAGTGACCTCAGGAAGCTTCTCAGCGTGCCTCTGAGAAGTCAGGGTCACTGTGGAGTTGGGAGGGGCCTCTCGGAACTCCACTGGGTTTGGTAGCAATGGAAGAGGGCCTCATGACAAGTTGAGGCAGGAACCACAGGGTTCCTGTCCTGGCTTCGAATGCGCTGGATCTGACTCGGATCGCAGAGTCCCTGCAGAGTTGGGACAGGAGAGTCAGACCTCGTCTTGTGTGGAGGAATCGAACTCCGCTTGACTCTCGCGTTGCTCATGGGGTGACAGGCCACTTGTCGATTTGTATGTGGAACTTGCGGGTTTTTCTGGACGATGCACCGGGGTGTCACTGCCCCTTCGTGTTGTGCCTTGTTCCACAGGATTGCCTTCGAGTTGGGTTCTGCCATCGGGTTCTTATCAAGAGCGGACCAGGGAATCGGGGTCTTTTGGCATGCCGCACCACCCACGAGGCTATGTCTCGAATTTCCTCCTGAGACTGGCCTCATCTTGATGTGCGCCAGGAAGGTCGGGAACGCCTTCCAGACAAAGCAGGGGAATCGAACCTCCTGTCGCAATCAAGAGGGGAGAAGAGTCTCAGATGAAGTGGTGCCGGGAACCTCGGTGTTCTCCTCAAGTGAGACTGGTATGTCGGGGAACTTTTGGGGTCGCATCAAGGGTTCCAAGTAACTTTTCGCTCTTCAATACGGAACGTGGGACTTCTCTTGAGACGCTGTAGCGGGCAAGGGCCTCATCTTTCGATGACGGGGGAACCACGTGGTTTTTCTTGAGTTGGGGCGGGATTCTCGAGTTACAACCGGGAATTCAGGCTTCCTCTTCAACTGGCCCAGGGAAGTCCAGTTTTCATTCGAATTGTGAGTTAGAACTGGGGGTTGCTCTCGAGACACTGCAGGGCCAAATAGACCTCATCAAGGCTTGTGTCCAGGACCTAATGTTCCTCTGCTGGGGCGAAAGCGATCTCAGCATTGCATTCTCGACTCACCCGGGGAGTCAGGCCTCGTCTCGAGGGGAAGCCAAGGACACCGCTCTCCTGTCAAGTCGCGACGGGTATATCTTGGAGCTCACTGTGTGGCCTAAAATGAGTCAAGCCTCCTGTGGAGTTTGGAGAGAGGACTCAGGATTGCTCTCCAGGCCATACAGCAAAAGAAGGCCCTCATCTCGTGAGGACTGGGGCGTCTCGTGGGTATTCTCGAGCTGCGGCTCCAGTGTGGTGTTGCTCACGAGATATAATGGGGAGCTCAGGGAGCCTCTCCTGTGGCGCCAGGGAAGTCAGGTTTCTATGCGTGTGGCTAGGGGGAGCGCGTCATTGCTCTCGAGTCATGGTAGGGGAATCGCACCTCAAGACGCGTTGAAGAAGGACTCTCGAGGTCTTTTACGGGTTGGGGCAGGAAACCCTTGGTTCCCTCGACTTGTGCCGGTGATCTCAGGAAGGTCTAAGGGTGCCTCTGAGAAGTCAGGGATACTGTGCAGTTGGGACTGGTCTCTCGGGACTCCACTGGGTTCGGTGCAATGGAAGAGGGCCTCATCTCGAGTGGAGGCAGGAAACTCATGTTTCCTCTCCTGACTTCCCCTGGGCCAGATCTGACTCAGATCGCAGTTTCGCTGCAGAGTTCGAACAGGAGAGTCAGGCCTCGTCTTGTGTGGAGGAATGGAACTCTGCTTGCCTCTCCAGTTGTTCACGGGGTGACAGGTCACTTCTCGAGCTGTGTGTGGTACCTGCGGGTTTCTCCGGACGATACCCAGGGGTGTCAGTGCCCCTAAGTGTTGTGCCTTCATCAAAAGGGTTATCTTCAAAGAGGTGTCCGGGCATCAGGATCTTATCAAGAGCAGACCGGGAAATCGGGGTCTTTCGGCATGTGTCACCATCCACGTGGCTATGTCTCGAATATCCTCGTGAGACCGGCCTCATCCTGAGATGCACCGGGAAAGGTGGGAACCCCTTCAAGACAAAACAGGGGAATCGACCCTCCTGTCGCGATCAGGAGGGGAGAAGGGGCCCAGATGTAGTGGTGCCGGGAACCTCGGTGTTCTCCTCGAGTCAGACTGGTGTGTCGAGGAACTTTTGAGGGCGCATCAAGGGTGCCAATACCGTTTCGCACTTCAAGACGGAACGTGGGACTTCTCTTGATACGCTGTAGCGGCCAAGGGCCTCATCTTGCGATGACGGGGGAGCCACGTGGTTTTTCTCGAGTTGCGGCGGGATTCTCGAGTTACGAAGGGGATTTCAGGCTTCCTCTTGTGTTGGGCCAGGGAAGTCCAATCATCCATTCGAGTTGCGAGGGAGAGCTGGGGGTTGCACTCGAGTCACTGCAGGGCAAAGGAGACCTCATCTAGGCTTGTGTCCAGGACCTAATGTTCCTCTCCAAGGGCCACAGGGATCTCAGGTTTGCATTCCAGACTCACCCAGGGAGTCAGGCCTCGTGTCGAAGGGAAGCAAAGGACTCCGCTCTCCTTTCGAGTTGGGACGGGCACCTCTTGGAGCCCACTTTGTGGCCTAAAGGGAGTCAAGCCTCCTGTGAAGTTTGGAGAGAGGACTTGGGACTGCTCTCCAGGCCATGCAGGAAAAGATGGCCCTCATCTCGCGATGATGGAGGGGTCTTGTGTGTTTTCTCGAGCTGCGGCGCCAGTGTGGGGTTTCACACGAGGTACGACAGGGAGCTCAGGGAGCCTCTCGTGTGGCGCCAGGGAAGTCAGGTCTCCATGTGCGTGGCGAGGGGGAGCGCGTTATTGCTCTCGAGCCATGGTAGGGGAATCTGACCTCAAGACGCGTTCAAGAAGGACTCTCGAGGTCTTTCTTCGGTTGTGGCAGGAAACCCTTATTTCCCTCGACGTTTGCCGGTGGCCTCAAGGAGCTTCTCAGAATGCCTATGAGAAGTCAGGGATACTGTGGAGATGGGAGTGGCCTCTCTGGACTCCACTGGGTTTGTTTTAATGGAAGAGGGCCTCATCTCGGGTTGAGGCAGGAACCTCAGGTTTCCTCTCCATTTCTGACTCAGATCGAAGCGTGCCTGCAGAGTTGGGATTGGATACTCAGTCCTCGTCTTGTCTGAGGAAGGGAATTCCGCTTGCCTCTCTCGTTGTTTAAGGGGTGACAGGCCAGTTGTGGAGCTGTATGTGGATCCTGTGGGATTTTCCGGACGATGAACAGGGTTGCCAGTGCCCCCTCGTGTAGTGCCTTCATCCACAGGGTTGCCTTAGAAGAGGTGTCCGGGCATCGGGTTCTTATCAAGAGCAAAACCGAGAAATTGGGGTCTTTCGGCACGTGGCACCAACACGAGGCTATGTCTCGAATTTCTTCGTGAGACTGGCCTCATCCTGAGGTGCGCCATGAAGGTCGGGAACCCCTTCTAGACAAAGCAGGGGGATTGACCTTCCTGCCGTGATCAGGAGCGGAGAAGGGGCTCAAATGAAGTGGTGCCAGGAACTTCGGTGTTCCCTTGGAGTGAGACCGGTATATTGGGGAACTTTTGGGGTCGCATCAAGGGTGCCAAGTAGCATTTCGAACTTTATGACGAAACATGGGACTTCTCTTGAGACTCTGTAGCGGGCAAAGGCCTCATATTGTGATGAATGGGGAACCACGTGGTTTTTAAGAGTTGCGGCGGGATTCTCGAGTTACAACGGGAAATTCAGACTTCCTCTTGTGTTGGCCCAGTGAAGACCAATCTTCCATTCGAATTGCGAGGGAGAGATGGGTGTTGCTCTCGAGTCACTGTAGGGCAAAATAGACCTCATCTAGGCTTTTGTCCAGGACATAATGTTCCTCTCCAGGGGCAACAGGGATCTCGGGGTTGCATTCCAGACTCACCCGAGGTAAGGCCTCATCTCGAGGGGAAACAAAGTACTCTGCTCTCCTCTCAAGTCGCGACAGGTATCTCTTGGAGCCCATTGAGTGGCCTAAAGGGAGTAAAGCCTCCTGTGAAGTTTGGAGAAAGGACCAGGGATTGCTCTCCAGGTCAGGCAGGAAAAGAAGTCCCCAATCTCGCGATGACGGTGGCGTCTCGTGGGTTTTCCCGAGCTGTGGCGCCAGTGTGGGGTTTCGCACGAGGTATGACGGGGAGCTCAGGGAGCCTCTCATGTGGCGCCAGGGAAGTCAGGTGTCCATGCGCATGGCGAGGGGGAGCGTGTCATTGCTCTCGAGTCATGGTAGGGGAATCCGGCCTCAAGACGCGTTGAAGACGGACTCTTGAGGTCTTTCTAGGGTTGTGGCAGGATACCCTGTGTTCCCTCGACTTGTGCCGGTGACCTCAGGGAGTTGCTCAGGGTGCCTCTGAGAAGACTCTGATACTGTGGTGTTGGGAGGGGCCTCTCCCGACTCCACTGCGTTTGGTGCAATGGAAGATTGCTGGGAGCCAGCGAGAGACATTCCACTCGTGACAAATGTCATGAAGAAAGAGTCTCGGCATACGCAAAGGCGGGATCGAGCCTCCGGGAGTTCCCCCGTATATTCTTCAGCGTCTACCCCCAAAAACCAAAGTCTGCCTTCTTTATTGCTTTGTTCTCTCACCTCTGACATTACTGGGGATGTCCCCCACCACCATCTCACTCTCTCTGTCAAAGAACTAACTTACAGCTCCAACTAATAATGTTCCTGTGCAATTAGTAGTGTTTAAATCCAAACCCCTCAGATGGTTTTCTAACTCGCCTGACAAGTTTATCCGGTCCCCTACAGCTATGCATACGATTGTGTACAGTCTCCCAGCCTCGAGACGCACGGGAAGTTTAAGATATTCAAATAGCTTAGAGCCTCTCAGAGAGTTAGAAACTGTCAGAATAAAACTAGTAAAAGATTTCATTGATGAACCAATGCTTTTTGCCAAGTTTCCGCATCCCCTGAATTGTATCCTTGAATGTGTGCTAATTAATATAGTTGGTATGTAGAAAAAATAAGTAGTGGCCTTGATGTTAGTAACTTTAGACCCTTAAGGTAATAAATTCTTTTCTTTGTTGTAAACCCATTACACATCCTCCCTATAGGAATGCAATTTTATCTTCGAAAGATGGCGCCAAACCTTAAACAATTACTCTTAGAGAAAATAACTCTTATGGTTGATAAGTCTTTGTCAAGAGTCATAAAATGTTTATAGGTCTTCTGGCCAGAAGATGATGTAAATCATCTAAACCATTTTTATACGATAAATCTGCAGAAAAGAAACCCTGGTTTTTGATAAGGATTAAAGACTGCTGACTTTGCATCCCCTATTATCCTCTATGTGTAACTTAGGGTATTAAAACCTGTGTTGAAAATAAAGCTACGGGCCTTGCTCGCCAACGCTTGGTCTCCCCATGTCATTATTCCCCTCAATTTTCAGATGAGTGTCCATCTGGAGCGCGGATATCCTCTGCGACCATTTATTTGCCTGGGCTTCGAAGACCCACTCGATAAGGTGTCTAAGGTGGGGCACCTTCCTCTATTCTAGAGGGCACTTGCAGCCTCCGTGGTCAGAGCTAACCTGGTGTCACGGGTTATATTGATTTTCCACGTAAACCAAGCTACTCAGCTGCTTTTCTCCACTGAATTTTCCTACTGAGCTATCCTCATTCTATTACTCTTTATATCTTTGATGAATAAATAAATATATAAATAGGTCGCCTACTCCATCTTCCCTTCGAATACCCTGGATCAGCTGGGGCTGGACCTCTGCAGGTGGTGCCCGAGACAGGCATTTCGAAGGTAAATCCCCAACCCCATTCCCCCAGTGTTCAGTTTTCGGGACAGATAGGATCCCACTTAGGGGGCTGCAGATCCCCCTGTAGAATAGACAGGGCGAGAGGAGTGGGAAGTGTTGAAGAGTTAGAGAGAAAAAACGGTTTCTAAAAAGGCTGACAAAAAAGGCCTAATCTTTAGATAGCTAAAAGCAAAATCTTTTACTATCCTTAAGTTTCTGACATGGGCAACACTGAATCAAATGAAAGACAGCTCTTTATAGGAGTAATTTTACAGTTATTAAGTAAAAGAAGAATCAAGGTTAAAAAATCTTCCATTCAATCATTTTTTACATTTGTACAAGACCACTGCCCTTGGTTTCTACAACAAGGCACTGTTAACCTCGATATCTTGAAAAAACTAGGAAAACAGCTAAGAGCTTATTGTGCTCAGCAAGGTTTGGAAAAAATCCCTACTTACACCTTTCCTCTGTGGAATATGACTAGAGATGTTTTAGATCCAGCTCATGAATTTGAAAAGGTACCTGTTAAAGAGGAAAGTAAAGTTGGAAAAGTACCTGTTAAACAAAAAAGCAAATCTGAAAAGGTACCTGTTATAAAGAAAAGTGAAAATGAAGAGGCTATACCTAGCTATCGACAGCTAAATGAATGGCTAGCTGCTATGACTGCCAATGAGCATGTAAAAGATAGGGATGAAAAGAAAGATCAGCTCTCCCCTCAATTTGAAAAAGGTTTAGAGGAAACAGCAGCTCGATGCCATTCTGATGAGGATTTTTTTTTTTTTAAGCTAAAGATGCTCCTAAAAGTTTAAGAAAACATCCCTAATCAGACCATCCGCTCCTAGGAGGTTGAGGGAAACATCCCCGATCAGACAGTTCGTAAGATTTAGTTACCAAACAGTTAAAGGATCTCCGGAACAGAAGAGGAAAACTTTGGGACGCTCCCATCCCCCTATGCCTCCTCCTCCATGTCGGGGTAAAGGGCCACCGCTAGGAGTTTCCCGGAGAAGGATTTTCTCTAGTCCCAAGGATGAACTTGATCCTCACCTTGAGGCTTCTTTTCTAGTCCCCTCTGCAGTTTAGCCAGAGTAAAGAGGTTACAAAATAAATAAAAATATTCTCTAAAATTAAAAAAAAAAAATTAAAAATGGATTTCTCTGCATCTAAGAATAGACAAATATTTATTGACTGTGGAATATGATTAGAAATGTCCTGGACCTCCGTCACGAGGCTGTTAAATAGACTATGGGGGAGGCTATAGAGGTGGATGGTGGTGAGTCTCCATTTACTGCACAGATCATATTTTCTGCCATTGAAAAAAAAAAAAAGGAGGGAGAAAGTGGTCTACCTCCCGAGGAAGGAGAGGGCTTACAGGACGCTGCGGCCGAGAGCCCTGGCGAGCTCCCTCCCCCTCTGTGCAAACCTTTAAAAAACTTATCCACCACTTTCTGATTTAAGGCGACTGCCACCGCCTTCGATTGTGCCTCCCAGGACCCAGGAGTTCCCCACTTTGCCCCCAAAGCCTCCCAAAGTGTTGCCTAAGACTGAGGAAGATAAAAAGTTTTTTAAACAAAGGAGCTTTTAGTACACAATATGCAGAGCGTGCTCCTTGGAGAAAACTCCCTCAGGGGGGTCTCACCCAGGCTAGGAGAAAAGCGAAAAGGCAAGGAGATTTAATAACAATATTAACCCCTGATGTGCCGCTTACTCCAATTCCAACCGGAGTGGCTGGCCCCCTATCTGAGGACATTGTAAGATTTGTCCTGGTGCGTAGCTTGCTTTCTTTTAAAAAAATTAAATAAAAAAAAAAGAAAGAAAAGAAATTTCGCTGGTGCATGGTGTAGTAGATTCTGATGATATTGAGAAATTAAAGTCTTGATCTCACTGCCTATCAAAACTGTACAAATTAATAAAGGTCAAAGAGTAACACAGCTTTTACTTTTACCTTACTATCAGACAAGGAAAAACTTGACTTCTCAAGCTAAGAGCCACAAAACATTTGGATCTAGTGATCTAGCCTTTTGGGTGCAGGAAATTACAGTTCCAAGGCCTTTAAAAGATCTTTTAATTCAAGAGAATAAAACGCCAGGGCTATTAGACACAGGAACAGACGTCTCTTAACATTGCTGGGAAAGACTGGCCCAGCTCCTGGCCAACACATAATACTGAAAATGAGTTGGTGGGATTAGAGAAAGTGGTATGTGGGGTGGAGATGCTGTACAGGTGGTACATTTAACAATACTTTATATATTGTTATAAATACATAATATAAATGTATTTGCCTAATTACAGTTTGCCTAATTAGGTATGGGTATAAATAAAATATAATAAAGGTATACCTAATTCTATTTATAGATCTATACTTAATTAATTTGTATATAAATTAATATGTATACTATATACACACACATATATATATACTGTATAATTAAATATATATGGCAGTAATATAATGTGTGTGTGGCTGATATTAATTGGTATGGATTGATGTGCTGTGATGATATATGTTCTATATACTGTATAATTATAAATGTGTGACATGTATTATTACAGTATATTGGTTTGTGTTGGTTGGTATTAGCTGTGTATGTGTTGTATTGTTGTAATATATATTAATTAATATATTAATTATAAAGATTAATTCAAATATATTGATTTATATATATTATATGTCAATAACTTTATACTTGTTGCCATATATAAATACATATATAAATGCATTTTGCATTTAGGTATATCTGTATACCTGTATACCAAAATGAGATAAGGAGGTTATACATTTATTACTTAAATTTATACAGAGACCTAAACTAAACATTAGACCTAAATTAACATATCCATAGGGAAACAGCTAGACAAATAGTGAAGTTATGTTCCAATTGTAATTAATCACTTAAACGTAAACACACAGGGGCAGACTACAATGATGAGACACTAGATGCCTGAATTACAGGCTACGACTCGGCCCCTGGTCAAGTAAAAAGGCCTCCTTACGGGAGAGTGAAAAAGGCCAGATGTGTTGGTAACTTGTGGGAGAGGGTATGCTTGTATATTTCTACAGAATGCAGATTCTCCGGTTTGGATCTCAGACAAATTCGTCATGTCACATTCCCCAAAGACCAGGTTCGCGGCGCGCGCACTCGCTCGCTCCCCCTCCCCCAGCCAGCTCTCGCCTCCGTGCCACCAGCAGCGCCTCGCACCCACCTCTCTGCACCCCGTGACCTAGAGCAAAGAAGTCTGTGCAGCGAGTGAGGGCCAGAGAGGAAAGCGCGCCCGCGGAGTGCCGTCCAGACCAGTGTGGCCCCACCGGCGAGAGGGGACCGCCCTGAGCCCAAGCGGTGGCGGCTAGCCCTAAACCACGAACCCTGTCCCTCCGCCCACCATAGGCGCCTTGGCCCACAGCCTGCCGCTCGCGTTCTGCCTCCTGATGCTGGGGACACTGCTCCCCCGGGCTGACGCCTACAGCTGCTCCCTGGTTCATCTTGTTTAAACCCTCAATATAATGTTTGCTCCTTTGTAATGCTACAACATCCACCTTATCTTATGATGTAACCACTTATTGAATTATAGTCTTGCTGTATTACAACAACTACAGGATTTAATGCAAACACGACGGTTTGTGGGCTTAATTATCTTGGGAACAGCAGCTTTGATAAGTGCAATCACTTCTGTTACTGTGGCAGCAATATCATTGACTCAACAAGTACATACTGCTCAATATGTTGATTCTATGTCCAAAAATGTTTCTTTAACATTGGCAACACAGGAAGCTGTAGAGAGAAAATTAGAAATGAGGGTAGACGCCCTAGAGGAAGCAGTAATACATATTGGGACTGAATTGCAGGCTTTAAAGGTGAAAATGGCATTGTCTTGTCATGCTGACTATCGGTGGATATGTGTAACACCCCTGAAAGTAAATGAGACAGATTTTGAATGGGAAAAGATTAAAAACCATATTTCAGGTATCTGGAACAGCTCTGACATTGGTTGAGACGTAGGGAAACTTCACTATCAAATAGCAACCATGGAGCACTCCCGATTAGATTTTACTGCTGCTGGAACAGCAAATGATTTCTTCCATACTTTCCCTAACTACATCTCAGGAAAGAATATTCTGTCTAATGTCTTTAGCTATGCTGCGGTGGCTGCTTTAATTCTGCTTCTCATAATCATTCTTCCTTGTATTGTCAGGATTCTTCGGCAGAGTATTCAGAGGCTCGCGACTGAGCTACATCTGGCTGTTTTAAGAAATAAAAAACGGGGAGATGCCGGGAGCCGGCGAGAGACAGTCCACTCGTGACAAAGGTCATGAGGAAGGAGGCTGGGCATACACAAAGGCGGGATCGAGCCTCGGGAGTCCTCCCGGATATTCTTGAGCATCTACCCCCCAAAACCAGAGTCTGCCTACTTTATTGCTTTGTGCTCTCACCTCTGACTTTACTGGGGGCTGTCCCCCACCACCATCTCACTCTCTCTGTCAAAGAGCTAACTTACAGCTCCAATTAATAAAGTTCCTGGGCAATTAGGAGTGTTTAAATCCAAACACGTCAGATGGCTCTCTAACTCGCCTGACAAGTTTACCCGGTCTCCTACAGCAATGCATACAATTGTTTACAGTCTCCGAGCCTCGAGAGGCACGGGAAGCTTAAGATATTCAAATAGCTTAGAGCCTCTCAGAGAGTTAGAAACTGTCAGAATAAAACTAGTAAAAGATTTCATTGATGAACCAATGCTTGTTGCCAAGTTTCCACATCCCCTGAATTGTATCCTTGAATGTGTATTAATTAATATAGTTGGTATGTAGAAGAAATAAGTAGTGGCCTTGGTGTTACTAACTTTAGACCCTCAAGGTAATAAATTATTTCCTTTGTTGTAAGCCCATTACACATCTGCCCTATAGGAATGCAATTTTATCTTCGAAAGATGGGGCCAAACCTTAAAATAATTACTCTTAGAGAAAATAAGTCTTACGGTTGATAAGTCTTTGTCAAGAGTCATAAAATGTTAATAGGTCTTCTGGCTAGAAGATGATGTAAATCACCTAAACCATTTGTATACGATACATTTGCAGGACAGAAACTCTGGTTTTTGAGAAGGATCAACGGCTGCTGTCTTTGCATCCCCATTATCCTCTATGTGTAACTTAGGGTATAAAAACCCCTGTTGAAAATAAAGCTACGGGCCTTGATTGCCAACGCTTAGTCTCCTAATGTCATTCTTCCCCTCAATTTTCAGATGAGTGTCCATCTGGAGCGCGGATATCCTCTGCGACCATTTATTTGCCTGGGCTTCGAAGACCACTTGAGAAGGTGTCTAAGGTGGGGCACTTTTCGCTATTGGAGAGGGAGCCTGCGGCCTCCGTGGTCAGAGCTAACCTGGTGTCACGGGTTATACTGATTTTCCGCATAAACCAAGCTACTCAGCTTCTTTTCTCCACTAAATTTTCCTACTGAGCTATCCTCATTCTATTACTCTTTATATCTTCGATAAATAAATCAATAGGTCGCCTACTCTGTCTCCCCTTCGAAAACCCTGGACCAGCCGAGGCTGGACCTTGTCAGAAGAGGGCCTCATCTCGATTTGAAGCAGGAACCTCAGGGTTGCTCTCCATTTCTGACTCTGAACACAGAGTCCCTACAGAGTTAGGACAGGAGAGTCAGGCCTCGTCTTGTGTGGAGGAATGGAACTCCACTGGACTCTCGAGTTGTTCACCGGATAACAGGCCACTTGTTGAGCTGTGTGTGGAACCTGCGGTTTTATCCAGACGATGCATGGGGGTGTCAGTTCCCCTTCGTTTTTTGCCTTCATACACAGGGTTGCCTTCGAAGAGGTATCCAGCCTTCAGATTCTTATCAAGAGCAGACCAGGAAATCAGTGTCTTTCGGCATGTGGCACCACCCACAAGCCTACGTCTCGAATTTCTTCTTGAGACGGACCTCAACCTGAGGTGCACCAGGAAGGTCGGTAACCCTTTCAGACAAAGCAAGTGAATCGACACTCTTGTCCCAATCAGGAGGGGAGAAGGGGCTCAGATGAAGTGGTGCCGGGAACCTCGATGTTCCCCTCGAGTAAAACTGGGATGTCGGGGAACTTTTGGAGTCACATCAAAGGTGCTAAGTACCGTTTCAAACTTCAAGACTGAACGTGAGACTTCTCTTGAGACGCTGTAGCTGGCAAGGGCCTCATCTTGTGGTGACGGGTTAACCACGTTGTTTTTCTCGAGTTGTGGCGGGATTCTCGAGTTAGGTCAGGAAATTCAGGCTTCCTCTTGTGTTGGCCCAGGGAAGTCCAGTCTTCCATTCGAGTTGCGAGGGAGAGCTAGGGATTGCACTTGAGTTACTGCAGGGCAAAAGAGACCTTATCTAGGCTTGTGTCCAGGACATAATGTTCGTCTCCAGGGGGGACAGGGATCTCGGGGTTGCTTTCCTGATGCACCCGGGGAGTCAGTCCTTGTCTCGAGGGGAAGCGAAGGACTCCGCTCTCCTCTCGAGTTGAGACGGGTATCTCTTGGAGCCCACTGAGTGGCCTAAAGGGAGTCAAGCCTCCTGTGGAGTTTGGAAAGAGGACTCGTGATTGCTCTCCAGGCCATGCAGGAAAAGAAGGCCATCATCTCGCGATGAAGGGGGCGTCTCGTGGGTTTTCTCGAGCTGCAGCGCCAGTGTGGGGTTTCTCATGAGGTACTACGGGGAGCTCAGGGAGCCTCTCATGTGGTGCTTGGGAAGTCAGGTCACCATGCGCATTGCGAGGGGGAGCGCGTCATTGCTCTAGAGTCATGGAAGGTGTATCGGGCCTCAAGAACCATTAAAGAAGGACTTTCAAGGTGTTTCTTGGGTCACGGCAGTAAACCCTGGGTTCCCTCGACTAGTGCCGGTGGCCTCAGGGAGCTTCTCAGTGTGCCTCTGAGAAGTCAAGGATACCCTGGAGTTGGGAGGGCCCTCTCGGGACTCCACTGGGTTTGGTGCAATAGAAGAGGGCCTCATCTCGAGTGGAGGCAGGAACCTCAGGGTTCGTCTCCATTTCTGACTCTGATCGCAGGGTCCCTGCAGAGTTGGGACAGGAGAGTCAGGCCTCGTCTTGTAAGGAGGAATGGAACTCCGCTTGCCTCTCGAGTTATTCACGGGGTGACAGGCAACTTGTCGAACTGTGTTTGGAATCTGCGGGTTTTTCCGGACGATGCACGAGGGTGTCAGTGCCCCTTCGTGTTGTGCCTTCTTCCACAGGGTTGCCTTTCAAGAGATGTCCGGGCATCGGGTTCTTATCAAGAGTGGACCGGGGAATCGGGGTCTTTCAGCATGTGTTACCACCCATGAAGCTACGTCTCAAATATTCTCGTTAGACCGGCCTCATCCTGAGGTGCGCCGGGAAGGTTGGGAACCCCTTCCAGACAAAGCACGGGAGTCGACCCTCCAGTCGCAATCAGGAGGGGAGAAGTGGCTCAGATGAAGTCGTACCGGGAACCTCGGTGTTCCCCTCGAGAGAAACCAGGGTGTCGGGGAACTTTTGGAATCGCATCAAGGGTGCCAAGTTTTCACACTTGAAGTGTGAAAACACTTCAAGAAGAAACCTGGGACTTCTCTTTAGACGCTGTAGCGGGCAAGGGCCTCATCTTGCGATGACAGGGTAACCATGTGGTTTTTCTCGAGTTTCGGCGGGATTCTCGAGTTACGATGGGGAATTCAGGCTTCCTCTTGTGTTGGCCCAGGGAAGTCCAATCTTCCATTGGAGTTGCGAGAGAGAGCTAGGGATTGCTCTCGAGTCACTTCAGGGCAAAAGAGACCTCATCTAAGCTTGTGTCCAGGACCTAATGTTCCTCTCCAGGGGCGACAGAGATCTCGGGGTTGCATTTTAGATGCACCCGAGGAGTCAGACCTCATCTCGAGAGGAAGGAAAGGACTCTGCTCTGCTCTCGAGTCCCGACGGGTATTTCTTGGAGACCACTGAGTGGCCTAAAGGGAGTCAAGCCTCCTGTGGATTTTTTTTTTAATTTTATTTTATTTTTAAACTTTACATAATTGTATTAGTTTTTCCAAATATCAAAATGAATCCGCCTCAGGTATACATGTGCTCCCCATCCTGAACCCTCCTCCCTCCTCCCCCCCATAGCATCCCTCTGGGTCATCCCAGTGCACTAGCCCCAAGCATCCAGTGTCATGCATCAAACCTGGACTGGCAACTCTTTTCATACATGATATTTTACATGTTTCAATGCCATTCTCCCAAATCTTCCCACCTTCTCCCTCTCCCACAGAGTCCATAAGACTCTTCTGTACATCAGTGTCTCTTTTGCTGTCTCGTACTCAGGGTTATTGTTACCGTCTTTCAAAGTTCCATATATATGCGTTAGTATACTGTATTGGTGTTTTTCTTTCTGGCTTACTTCACTCTGTATAATAGGCTCCAGTTTCATCCACCTCATTAGAACTGATTCATTCTATTCTTTTTAATGGTGGAGTAATACTCCATTGTGTATATGTACCACAGCTTTCTTATCCATTCATCTGCTGATGGACATCTAGGTTGCTTCCATGTCCTGGCTATTAGAAACAGTGCTGCGATGAACATTGGGGTACACGTGTCTCTTTCCCTTCTGGTTTCCTCAGTGTGTATGCCCAGCAGTGGGATTGCTGGATCATAAGGCAGTTCTATTTCCAGTTTTTTAAGGAATCTCCACACTGTTCTCTATAGTGGCTGTACTAGTTTGCATTCCCACCAACAGTGTAAGAGGGTTCCCTTTTCTCCACACCCTCTCCAGCATTTATTATTTGTAGACTTTTGGATTGCAGCCATTCTGACTGGCGTGAAATGGTACCTCATAGTGGTTTTGATTTGCATTTCTATGATAATGAGTGATTTTGAGCATCTTTTCATGTGTTTGTTAGCCATCTGTATGTCTTCTTTGGAGAAATGTCTATTTAGTTCTTTGGCCCATTTTTTGATTGGGTCATCTATTTTTCTGGAGTTGAGCTGTAGGTGTTGCTTGTATATTTTTGAGATTAGTTGTTTGTCAGTTGCTTCATTTCCTATTATTTTCTCCCATTCCGAAGGCTGTCTTTTCACCTTGCTAATAGTTTGCTTTGATGTGCAGAAGCTTTTAAGGTTAATTAGGTCCCATTTGTTTATTTTTGTTTTTATTTCCAATATTCTGGGAGGTGGGTCATAGAGGATCCTGCTGTGATGTATTTCAGAGAGTGTTTTGCCTATGTTCTCCTCTAGGAGTTTTATAGTTTCTGGTCTTACGTTTAGATCTTTAATCCATTTTGAGTTTATTTTTGTGTATTGTGTTAGAAAGTGTTCTAGTTTCATTCTTTTACAAGTGGTTGACCAGAGTTCCCAGCACCACTTGTTAAAGAGATTGTCTTTAATCCATTGTATATTTTTGCCTCCTTTGTCAAAGATAAGGTGTCCATATGTGTGTGGATTTATCTCTGGGCTTTCTATTTTGTTCCACTAATCTATATTTCTGTCTTTGTGCCAGTACCATACTGTCTTGATAACTGTGGCTTTGTAGCGGAGCCTGAAATCAGGTAGGTTGATTCCTCCAGTTCCATTCTTCTTTCTCAAGATCGCTTTGGCTATTCGAGGTTTTTTGTATTTCCATACAAATTGTGAAATTATTTGTTCTAGCTCTGTGAAGAATACTGTTGGTAGCTTGATAGGGATTGCATTGAATCTATAAATTGCCTTGGGTAGTATACTCATTTTCACTATATTGATTCTTCCAATCCATGAACATGGTATATTTCTCCACCTATTAGTGTCCTCTTTGATTTCTTTCACCAGTGTTTTATAGTTTTCTATATATAGGTCTTTAGTTTCTTTAGGTAGGTATATTCCTAAGTATTTTATTCTTTCCGTTGCAATGGTGAATGAAATTGTTTCCTTAATTTCTCTTTCTGTTTTCTCATTATTAGTGTATAGGAATGCAAGGAATTTCTGTGTGTTGATTTTATATCCTGCAACTTTACTATAGTCATTGACTAGTTCTAGTAATTTTCTGGTGGAGTCTTTAGGGTTTTCTATGTAGAGGATCATGTCATCTGCAAACAGTGAGAGTTTTACTTCTTCTTTTGCAATTTGGATTCCTTTTGTTTCTTTTTCTGCTCTGATTGCTGTGGCCAAAACTTCCAAAGCTATGTTGAATAGTAATGGTGAAAGTGGGCACCCTTGTCTAGTTCCTGACTTTAGAGGAAATGCTTTCAATTTTTCACCATTGAGGATAATGTTTGCTGTGGGTTTGTCATATATAGCTTTTATTATGTTGAGGTATGTTCCTTCTATTCCTGCTTTCTGGAGAGTTTTTAATCATAAATGGATGTTGAATTTTGTCAAAGGCTTTCTCTGCATCTATTGAGAAAATCATATGGTTTTTATTTTTCAATTTGTTAAGGTGGTGTATTACATTGATTGATTTGCGGATATTGAAGAATCCTTGCATCCCTGGGATAAAGCCCACTTGGTCATGGTGTATGATCTTTTTAATGTGTTGTTGGATTCTGATTGCTAGAATTTTGTTAAGGATTTTTGCATCTATGTCATCAGTGATATTGGCCTGTAGTTTTCTTTTTTTGTGGGATCTTTGTCAGGTTTTGGTATTAGGCTGATGGTGGCCTCATAGAATGAGTTTGGAAGTTTACCTTCCTCTGCAATTTTCTGGAAGAGTTTGAGCAGGATAGGTGTTAGCTCTTCTCTAAATTTTTCGTAGAATTCAGCTGTGAAGCCGTCTGGACCTGGGCTTTTGTTGGCTGGAAGATTTTTGGTTACAGTTTCCATTTCCGTGCTTGTGATGGGTCTGTTAAGATTTTCTAGTTCTTCCCTGGTCCAGTTTTGGAAAGTTGTACTTTTCTAAGAATTTGTCCATTTCTTCCACGTTGTCCATTTTATTGGCATATAATTGTTGATAGTAGTCTCTTATGATCCTTTGTATTTCTGTGTTTTCTGTTGTGATCTCTCCATTTTCATTTCTAATTTTATTGATTTGATTTTTCTCCCTTTGTTTCTTGATGAGTCTGGCTAATGGTTTGTCAATTTTATTTATCGTTTCAAAGAACCAGCTTTTGGTTTTGTTGATTTTTGCTATGGTCTCTTTTGTTTCTTTTGCATTTATTTCTGCTCTAATTTTTAAGATTTCTTTCCTTCTACTAACCCTGGGGTTCTTCATTTCTTCCTTTTCTAGTTGCTTTAGGTGTAGAGTTAGTTTATTTATTTGACTTTTTTCTTGTTTCTTGAGGTGTGCCTGTATTGCTATGAACTTTCCCCTTAGGACTGCTTTTACCGTGTCCCACAAGTTTTGGGTTGTTGTGTTTTCATTTTCATCCGTTTCTATGCAAATTTTGATTTCTTTTTTGATTTCTTCTGTGATTTGTTGGTTATTCAGCAGCGTGTTGTTCAGCCTCCATATGTTGGAATTTTTAATAGTTTTTCTCCTGTAATTGAGATCTAATCTTACTGCATTGTGGTCAGAAAAGATGCTTGGAATGATTTCTATTTTTTTGAATTTACCAATGCTAGCTTTATGGCCCAGGATGTGATCTATCCTGGAGAAGGTTCCATGTGCACTTTAGAAAAAGTTGAAATTCATTGTTTTGGGGTGAAATGTCCTATAGATATCAATTAGGTCTAACTGGTCTATTGTATCATTTAAAGTTTGTGTTTCCTTGTTAAATTTCTGTTTAGTTGATCTATCCATAGGTGTGAGTGGGGTATTAAAATCTCCAACTATTATTGTGTTAGTGTTAATTTCTCCTTTCATACTTGTTAGCATTTGTCTTACATACTGTGGTGCTCCCACGTTGGGTGCATATATATTTATAATTGTTATATCTTCTTCTTGGATTGATCCTTTGATCATTATGTAGTGACCTTCTTTGTCTCTTTTCACAGCCTTTGTTTTAAAGTCTATTTTATCTGATATGAGTATCGCTACTCCTGCTTTCTTTTGGTCCCTATTTGCATGGAAAATCTTTTTCCAGCCCTTCACTTTCAGTCTGTATGTATCCCCTGTTTTGAGGTGGGTCTCTTGTAGACAACATATGTAGGGGTCTTGTTTTTGTATCCATTCAGCCAGTCTTTGTCTTTTGGTTGGAGCATTCAACCCATTTACGTTTAAGGTAATTACTGATAAGTATGATCCCATTGCCATTTACTTTATTGTTTGGGGTTTGAATTTATACACCGTTTTTGTGTTTCCTGTTTAGTATTTGTTGGAGAGCTGGTTTGGTGGTGCAGAATTCTCTCAGCTTTTGCTTGTCTGAAAAGCTTTTGATTTCTCATTCATACTTGAATGAGATCCTTGCTGGGTACAATAATCTGGGCTGTAGGTTATTTTCTTTCATCATTTTAAGTATGTCTTGCCATTCCCTCCTTGCTTGAAGAGTTTCTATTGAAAGATCAGCTGTTATCCTTATGGCAATTCCCTTGTGTGTTATTTGTTGTTTTTCCCTTGTTGCTTTTCATATTTGTTCTTTGTGTTTGATTTTTGTTAATGTGATTAATATGTGTCTTGGGGGGTTTCGCCTTGGCTTTATCCTGTTTGGGACTCTCTGGGTTTCTTGGACTTGAGTGAGTATTTCCTTCCCCATTTTAGGGAAGTTTTCAACTATTATCTCCTCAAGTATTTTCTCACGGTCTTTCTTTTTGTCTTCTTCTTCTGGGACCCCTATGATTCGAATGTTGTAGCGTTTAATATTGTCCTGGAGGTCTCTGAGATTGTGCTCATTTCTTTTAATTCGTTTTTCATGTATCCTCTCTGATTCATTTATTTCTACCATTCTATCTTCGAATTCACTAATCCTATCTTCTGCCTCTGTTATTCTACTATTTGTTGCCTCCAGAGTGTTTTTAATTTCATTTATTGCATTATTCATTATATATTGACTCTTTTTTTATTTCTTCTAGGTCCTTGTTAAACCTTTCTTGCATCTTCTCAATCCTTGTCTCCAGGCTATTTATCTGTGATTCCATTTTAATTTCAAGATTTTAGATCCATTTCACTATCCTTACTCGGAATTCTTTATCAGGTAGATTCCCTATCTCTTCCTCTTTTGTTTGGTTTGGTGGGCATTTATCCTGTTCCTTTATCTGCTGGGTATTCCTCTGTCTCATCTTGTTTAAATTGCTGAGTTTGGGGTGTCCTTTCTGTATTCTGGCAGTTTGTGGAGTTCTTTACTGTGGCATTTCCTCGCTGTGTGTGGGTTTGTACAGGTGTCTTGTCAAGGTTTCCTGGTTAGGGAAGCTTGTGTCCGTGTTCTGGTGGGTGGAGCTGTATTTCTTCTCTCTGGAGTGCAATGAAGTGTCCAGTAATGAGTTATGAGATGTTTGTGGTTTTGGGGTGACTTTGGGCAGCCTGTATCTTGAAGCTCAGGGCTGCGTTCCTTTGTTGCTGGAGAATTGGCTTGGTATGTCTTGCCCTGGAACTTGTTGGCCCTTGTGTGGTGCTTGATTTCAGTGTCGGTATGGAGGCATTTGATGAGCTCCTGTCAATTAATGTTCCTTGGAGTCAGGAGTTCCCTGGAGTCAGGGTTTGGACTTAAGCCTCCTGCTTCCAGTTATCTGTCTTACTTTTACAGTAGTTTCAAAACTTCTCCTTCTATACAGCACCATTGATAAAACATCTACGTTAAAGAAGAAAAGTTTCTCTACTGTGAGGGCCACTCAGAAAGGTTCACAGCGTTACATGGAGAAGAGAAGAGGGAGGAGGGAGTTAGAGGTGACCCAAATGAGATCAGGTGGAATCAATAGTGGAGAGAGTGGGCTGGCCAGTAGTCACTTCCTTATGTGCACTCCACAACTGGACCGCTCAGAGATGTTCACAGAGTTATACAGAGATGAGAAGAAGGAGGAAGGAGACAGAGGTGGCCAGAAGGATAAAAGGGGGGAATGAAAAGGAGGGAGACAGATCCAGCCAGTAATCAGTTCCCTAAGTGTTCTCCACCGTCTGGAATACACAGAAATTCACAGAGTTGGGTAGAGTAGAGAGGGGTTAGGGAGGAGACACAGGCGACCTGGTGGAGAAAAAGGAGAGTCCAAAGGGAGAGAGAGCAGTCAAGCCAGTAATCTCGCTCCCTAGTGAAAAATGGGTACTGAAGATTGGGTTCTTAAAGGTACAAAATTGGTAACAAATACATAAAAGCAAAAATTAAAAATCTAGAGTAGAGTTTGGACTTTCAAAAATACGATGTTAAAGAAAAGAAGAAGGAAAAGAAAGAGAGAAAAAACGAACAAAGAAAAACAAACAAGGTCGCAAAAATTATCAAGAAAATACAGGTACAAAATTGATAACTAATACCAAAAAGCAAAAATTAAAAATCTAGAGTAGAGTTTGGAATTTCAAAAATACAATGTTAAAAAAAAGGAAGAAGAAAACTAAAGAGAAAACAAACAAACAAAAACAAGCAATGTCGCAAAAATTATAAAGAAACTACAGGTACAAAATTGATATCAAATATCAAAAAACATAAATTAAAAATCTAGAGTACAGTTTGGAATTTCAAAAATACAATGTTAAAGAAAAGAAGAAAAAAAACAAAACAAAAAAACAAGGTCAAAAATTATTTTATATATATATATATATATATATATATATATATATATATGAAGTTTGCTGAAGAAGAAAAAAATAGGGTCTTTTTTTTTTTGCAAAGTAATAGGTTATAAAAGTGAAAATTAAATGAACAATAGAGAACTTAAAATTAAAAAAAATAAAAAAAAGTAAGAATGATCATAAAAATATATCTAGGACTTTCTCTGGTTTTGTTGTGAGTATCGTGGGTTCGGTTCATTTTTGGCTAGTTCCTTGGTCCGACTTATATTTCTCAAGATCTATAGGCGCCTTCCTATGTAGTCCTAGTAACCACAGGGTTTTAATCTATTGCCTGTAGCTTCCAAGGCGTTTCCCTCTGTTATAGCTTCTTTTGTTTGCTGGTCTCTTCAGTGTCTGGTTTACGCCCTGACACAAAGGGGACGGTGGAGGACACTTTTTTTTTTTAGGCTCACTTGTTCAGTTGCGCTGTGGGGAGGGAGGGAGGGAGTGATGCTGCAAACAAATAACACTGGCGTGCGCTCGCAGTGCCTCAGCCACACTGGGTCTGCCCCCGCTCACGGCACGTGTAGCCTCCCTGCCCACACTGCTCGGGCTCTAGGTTGTTCCACCGGGAACAATCCGAGGCTGGCCCTGGGCTGCATGCACCTCCCAGGTCCAAGCCGCTCAGGTTCAGGCACTCGGGTAGTCCTCAGAGGCACAGACTCGGTTAGGCCTGCGTTTTGTGCTCTTCCCAGGTCCGAGCAGCTCAGGTGATGAGGTGTTTGGCGAGCGCCAATGTTGTGACTTATCGCCTCCCCGCCACTCGGTTATCTGGGTGTAAAACAGGCGCACCTTCTCAGGCAGATGTTGACCGTCCAGATCCCCAAGAAGTTTTAGTTAGCAAAGAAGGCTGCTTACAGTTTTATAGATAATGTCTCTCTGGGGCTGCGATTGCCCCCTTCCGGCTCTGGCTGCCTGTCACCGGAGGGGGAAGGTCTGCAGCCGGCTATCTCTGTTCAGTCCTTTGTTCCGTGCGCGGGCCTGGCGGTGTCTTAGGTTAGGGCTGGCTTTTTGCGTGGTAGATATCCCAGAGTCTGGTTTGCTAGCCCAAGTTATTTCGTTCAGATAGCGCTCAGGGTATTCAGGCCAGATTCTTACTCTAAGTGATGCAGCCCGCGCTGCGCCTCCCTGCCCAGCCCCTGCTTGTTAATGGTGTGAGCAGGCGTCTGCACTGCTTCGCGGCTGGGGGAGTTACCGTAGGGCTTGCAATCTGCGAGTTTTAATTGTTTATTTATTTTTATCCCCCTTATGTTGCCCTTTGTGCTTCCAAAGCTTGGCAAAGATTTGGCAGTGAAAAGCTTTCCTGGTGTTTGGAAACTTTTCTCTTTTTAAGACTATCTTCCCGGGACGGAAATCCCTCCCTCCCTCTTTTGTCTTTTTTTTGTCTTTTATACTTTTTCCTACCTACTTTCCAAGAGTTGGGTTCTTTTCTGGGTGCCTGATGTCCTCTGGCAGCATTCATAAGTTGTATTGTGGAATTTACTCGACGTTTAAATGCTCTTTTGATGAAATTGTTTGGGGGGGAAAGAGTTCTCCCCGTCCTACTCCTCAGCAATCTTGGCTCCTCTCTTGTGGAGTTTGGAGAGAGCACGCGGGATTGCTCTCCAGGCGATGCAGGAAAAGAAGGCCCTCATCTCGCGATGTCGGGGGAGTCTCGTGGTTTTTCTGGAGCTGCGGTGCCAGTGTGGGGTTTCTCACAAGGTACGACCGGGAGCTCAGGGAGCCTCTCGTGTGGTGTCAGGGAAGTCAAGTCTCCATACGAGTGGCGAGGGGGCGCACGTCATTGCTCTCGAGTCATGGTAGTGGAATCAGGGCTCAACGCAATGAAAAAGGACGCTCGAGGTCTTTCTCGGGTTGCGGCAGGAAACCCTGGGTTCCCTCGACTTGTGCCTGTGACCTCAGGTAGCTTCTCAGGGTGCCTCTGAGAAGTCAGGGATACTATGGAGCTGGGAGAGGCCTCTCGGGACTTCACTGGGTTTGCTGCAATGGAAGAGGGCCTAATCTCGAGATCAGGAAGGAACCTCAGGGTTCCTCTCCATTTCTGACTCAGATTGCAGGGTCCCTGCAGAGTTGGGACAGGAGAGTCAGGCCTCGTCTTGTGTGGAGGAATGGAACTCCGCTTGCCCCTCGAGTTGTTCAAGGAGTGACAGGCCACTTGTCGAGCTGTGTGTGGAACCTGCGGTTTTTTCCAGACAATGCACGGGGTTGTCAGTGCCCCTTCGTGATGTGCTTTCATCCACAGGGTTGCCTTCGAAGTGGTGTGCGGGCATCGGGTTCTTATCAAGAGCGGACCAGGAAATCGGGGTCTTTTGGAATGCGGCACCACACACGAGGCTACGTCTCGAATTTCCTCGTGAGACGGGCCTCATGCTGAGGTGCCCCTGGAAGGTCGGGAAAGCCTTCCAGACAAAGCAGGTTAATCGACCCTACTGTCGCGATCAGGAGGGGAGAAGGGGCTCAGATGAAGTGGTGCCGGGAACCTCGGTGTTCCCCTTGAGTGAGACCGGTATGTCAGGGAACTTTTGGGGTCTCACGAAGCTTGCCAAATACTGTTTCAAACTTCAAGATGAAACGTGGGACTTCTCTTGAGACGCTGTGGCGGGCAAGGGCCTCATCTTGTGATGAAGGGGAAACCACGTGGTTTTTTTCGAGTTGCGATGGGATTGTGGACTTACGACGGGGAATTCAGGCTTCCTCTTCTGTTGGCCCAGGGAAGTCCATTCTTCCATTTGAGTTGCCAGGGAGAGCTGGGTGGGAATTGCTCTCGAGTCACGGCAGGTCAAAATAGACCTCATCTAGGCTTGCGTCCAGGACCTAATGTTCTTCTCCAGGGGCGATAGGGATCACGGGGACGCATTCCAGACTCACCCAGTGAGTCAGGCCTCAGCTCGAGGGGAAGCAAAGGATTCTGATATCCTCCTGGGTCGCGATAGGTATCTCTTGGAGCCCACTGAGTGGCCTCCAGGGAGTCAAGCCTCCTGTGGAGTTGGAGAGAGGACTCGGGATTGCTCTCCAGGCCATACAGGAAAGAAGGCCCTCAGCTCGCAATGACGGGGGCGTCTTGTCGGTTTTCTCGAGTTGGAGCGCAAGTATGAGTTTTCTCACGAGGTACGACGGGGAGCTCAGGGAGCCTCTCGTGTGGTGCCAGGAAAGTCAGGTGTCTATGCGTGTGATGAGGAGGAGCCCATAAATGCTCTCGAATCATGGTAGGGAAATCGGGACTCAAGACGTGTTGAAGAAGGAGTCTCGAGGTCTTTCTCAGGTTGCGGCAGGAAACCCTGGGTTCCCTCGACTTGTACCGGTGACCTCAGGGAGCTTCTCAGGGTGCCTCTGAGAAGTCAGGCATACTGTGGACTTGGGAGGCGCTCTTGGAACTCCACTGGGTTTGGTGCAATGGCAAAGGTTCTCATCTCGAGTTGAGGCAGGAACCTAAGGGTTCCTCTCCATTTAAAACTCCGACCACAGGGTCCCTGAAGAGTTGGGACAGGAGAGTCAGGCCTCGTCTTGTGTGGAGGAATGGAACTCCACTTGCCTCTCGAGTTGTTCACAGGATAACAGACCATTTGTCGAGCTGTGAGTGGAACCTTCGGTTTTTTCCGTAAGATGCATGAGGGGGTCAGTGCCCCTTCGTGTTGTGCCTTCATCCACAGGGTTGCCTTCAAAGAGGTGTCCGGACATCGGGTTCTTATCAATAGCAGAGCAGGAAATCGGGGTCTTTCAGAACGTGGCACCATCCATGAGGCTACGTCTCGAATTTCTTCGTTAGACTGGTGTCATCCTGAGGTGCGCCATGAAGATCGGGAACCCCTTCCAGACAAAGCAGGGGAATCGACCATCTTGTCACGATCAGGAGGAGTGAAAGGGCTCAGTTGAAGTCGTGCCGGGAACCTCGGTGTTCCCCTCGAGTGGGACCGGTGTGTCGGGAAACTTTTGGGGTCACTTCAAGGGTGCCAAGTACCATTTTGCACTTCAATACGGACTTGGGGCTTCTCTTGACACGCTGTAGAGGGCAAGGGCCTCATCTTGGGATGACGGGGGAATCACGTGGTTTTTCTCAAGGTGCGGCGGGATTCTCGAGTTACGACGGGGAATTCAGGCTTCCTCTTGTGTTGGCCCAGGAAGTCCAATCTTCCATTCGAGTTTCGAGGGAGAGCTGGGGTTTACTCTTGAGTCACTGCAGGGCAAAAGAGACCTCATCTAGGCTTGTGTCCAGGACCTAATATTCCTCTCCAGGCCCGACAGCGATCTCGGGGTTGCATTCCAGACGCATCCTGGGAGTCAGAGCTCGACTCGAGGGGAAGCAAAGGACCCCGCTCTCCTCTTGAGTCACCACAGGTGTCTCTTGGAGCCCACTGAGTGGCCTAAAGGGAGTCAAGCCCCCTGTGGAGTTTGGAGAGAGGACTCAGGATTGCTCTCCAGGCCATGCAGGAAAAGAAGACCCTCATCTCGAGATGACAGGGGCGTCTTGTTGGTTTTCTCGAGCTGCGGTGCCAGTGTGCGGTTTCTGACGAGGTGCGACGGGAAGCTCAGGGAGCCTTTCGTGTGACACCAGGGAATTCAGGTCTCCATGGGCATGGCAAGGGGGAGCGCGTCATTGCTCTCGAGATATGATACGGGAGTCGGGCCTCAAGACACGTTAAAGCAGGACTCTCAAGGTCTTTCTCGGGTTGCGGCAGGAAACCCTGGGTTCCGTCGACTTCTGCCGGTGACCTTAGGGAGCCTCTCAGGGTGCCTCTGAGAAGTCAGGCATACTGTGGATTTGGGACGGGCCTCTCGGGACTCCACTGGTTTTGTGGCAATGGAAAAGGGCCTCATCTTGAGTGGAGGCAGGAACCTCAGGATTCCTCTCCATTTCTGACTCGGTGCGCAAGGTCCCTAGAGTTGTGACAGGAGAGTCAGGCATCGTCTTGTGTGGAGGAATGGAACTCCGCTTGCTTCTCGAGTTGTTCACGAGGTGACAGACCACTTGTGGAGCTGTGTGAGGAACCTGCGGGTTTTTCCGGAAGATGCACGGGGTGTCAGTGCCCCTACATGTTGTGCCTTCATCCACAGGCTTGCCTTCGAAGAGGTGTCCAGGAGTCTGGTTTTGATCAAAAGTGGACCATGGAATCGGGGTCTTTCGGCATGTAGTATGGCCCTCGAGGCTACCTCTCGAATTTCCTCGTGAGACCGGCCTCATCCTGAGGTGTGCCGGGAAGGTCGGGAATCCCTTCGAGACAAAGCAGTGGAATCGACCCTCCTATCGCGATCAGGAGAGGAGAAAGGCCTCAGATGAAGTGGTGCCGGAAACTTCAGTGTCCCCTCTAGTGAGATCGGTATATAGGGGAACTTTTGGGGTCGCATCAAGGGTGCCAAGTACTGTTTTGCACTTCAAGACGGAATGTGAGACTTCTCTTGAGACGCTGTAGGGGGCAAGGGCCTCATCTTGCAATACGGGGAACCACGTGATTTTTCTCGAGTTGCGGCGGGTTTCTCAAATTACAACTGGAAATTCAGGCTTCCTCTTGTGTTGGCTCAGAAAGGCCAATCTTCCATTCGAGTTGCAAGGGAAAGCTAGGGGTTGCGCTTGAGTCACTGCAGGGCCAAAGAGACCTCATCTAGGCTTTTGTCCAGGACCTAAGGTTCCTCTCCAGGGGCGACAGGGATCCAGGGTTGCATTCCAGACTCACCCTCGTAGTCAGGCCTCATCTCGAGGGGAAGCAAAGGACACCGCTCTCCTCCTGAGTATCGACGGGTATCTCTTGGAGCCCACTGAGTGACCTAAAGGGAGTCAAGCCTCCTTTGGAGTTTGGAGAGAGGATTCGGGATTGCTCTTCAGGTCATGCAGGAAAGAAGGCCCTCATTTCACCATGACAGGGGCGTCTCGTGGGTTTTCTCGAGCTGCGGCGCCAGTGTGGGGTTTCTCACGAGGTACGATGGGGAGCTCAGGGAGCCTCTCATGTGGTGCCGGGGAAGTCAGATCTTCATGCGCGTGGTGAGGGGGAGCGCGTCATTTTTCTCCAGGCATGGTAGAGGAATCGGGCATCAAGACGCGTGAAGAAGGACTCTCAAGGTTTTTCTCAGGTTACGGCAGGAAACCCTGGGTTCCCTCGACTTATGCCCGTGACCTCAGGGAGCTTCTCAGGGTGCCTCTGAGAAGTCAGGGATACTGTGCAGTTGGGAGGGGCCGCTCCGAACTCCACTGGGTTTGGTGCAGTAGAAGAGGGCCTTATCTCGAGTTGAGGCAGGAACCTCATGGTTTCTCTCCATTTCTGAATCGGATCTCAGTGTCCATGCAGAGTTGGGACAGGAGAGTCAGGCCTCGTCTTGTGTGGAGGAATTTAACTCCTCTTGCCTCTCGAGTTGTTCACGGGGTGACAGGCCACTTGTCGATCTGTATGTGGAACTTGCGGGCTTTTCCAACGATGCAGGAGGGTGTCAGACCCCTTCGTTTTGTGCCTTCGTCCACAGGATTGCCTTCGAAGAGGTGTCCTAGCATTGGGTTCTTATCAAGAGCAGACAGGGAAATCGGGGTCTTTCGGCGTGTGGCACCAACCACAAGGCTACGTCTCGAATTTCCTCGTGAGACCGGCCTCATCCTGAGGTGCGCCGGGAAGGTCCGGAACCCCTTCCAGACAAAGCAGGGTAATCGACCCTCCCGTCGCGATCAGGAGGGGATAAGGGGCTCAGAACAAGCGGTGCACCGAACCTTGGTGTTCCCCTCGAGTGAGACCAGGGTGTCGGGGAACTTTTGTGCTAACATCAAGGTTGCCAATTATCGTTTTAAACTTCAAGATGGAACGTAGGGCTTCTACTGAGACGCTGTAGCTGGCAAGGGCCTCATCTTGCGATGACGGGGGAACCACGTGGTTTTCCTCGAGTTGCAGCGGGATTTTCGAATTACGACGGGGAATTCAGGTTTCCTCTTGTGTTGTCCCAGGGAAGTCCATTCTTCCATTCGAGGTGCGAGGGAGAGCAGGGGATTGCTCTCGAGTCACTTCAGGGCAAATGAGACCTCATCTATGCTTGTGCCTAGGACCTAATGTTCCTCTCCAGGGGCGACAGGGATCTCGGGGTTGCATTCCAGACTCACCTGAGGAGTCAGGCCTGGTATATAGGGGAAGCAAAGAATTCCGCTCTCCTCTCGAGTCCCGACGGGTATCTCTTGGAGCCCACAGAGTGGCCTAAAGGGAGTCAGGCCTCCTGTGGAGCTTGAAGAGAGGCCTCGAGATTGCTCTCCAGGCCATGCAGGAAAAGAAGGCCTTCATCTCGCGATGACGGAGGCGTCTCGTGGGTTTTCTGGAGCTGGGGAGCCAGTGTGGGATTTCTCACGAGGTATGACGGGGAGCTCAGGGAGCCTCTCGTGTGGCGCCAGGGAAGTCAAGTCTCCATGCGAGTGGCGAGGGGGAATGCGTCATTGCTCTCGAGTCATGGTAGGGGAATCGGGATTCAAGATGCGTTGAAGGAGGATTTTCGAGGTCTTTCTCGGGTTGCGTCAGGAAACCCTGTGTTCCCTCGACTTGTGCCAGTGACCTCAGGGAGCTTCTAAGGGTGCCTCTGAGAAGTCGCAATACTGTGGATTTGGGAGGGGCCTCTCGGGCCTCCACTGTTTTTGGTGTAATGGAAGAGGGCCTCATCTCGAGTGGAGTCAGGAACCTCAGGGTTCCTCTCCATTTCGGACTCCGATCGCAGGGTCCCTTCAGAGTTGGGACCGGAGAGTCAGGCCTCGTCTTGAGTGGAGGAATGGAACTCTGCTTGCCTCTCGAGTTGTTCATGGGATGACAGGCCTCTTGTCGAGCTGTGTGTGGAACCTGCGGCTTTTACCGAATGATGCACGGGAGTGTCAGTGACCCTTCGTTTTGTGCCTTCGTCCACAGGGTTGCCTTCGAAGAGGTGTCCGGGCATCGGGTTCTTCTCAAGAGTGGGCCGGGAAATCGGGGTATTTCGGCATGTGACACCACCCACGACGCTATGTCTCGAATTTCCTCGTGAGACCGGCCTTATCCTTAGGTGCGCCAGGAATGTGGGGAACCCCTTCCAAACAAAGCAGGGGAATAGACCCTCCTGTCTTGAACAGGAGGGGAGAAGGTGCTCAGATGAAGTGGTGCGGGAACCTCGGTGTTCCTGTCGAGTGAGACCGGCGTGTCCGGGAACATTTGGTGTCACATCAAGGGTGCAAAGTACCTTTTTGCACTTCAAGACGGAACGTGGTTCTTTTCTTGAGACGCCATAGCAGCAAGGGCCTCATCTTGGGATGACGTTGGAAACCCCGTGGTTTTTCTCGAGTTGCGGCGGGATTCTGGAGTTACGAAGGGGATTTCTGGCTTCCTCTTGTGTTGGCCCAGGGAAGCCCAATCTTCCATTCGAGTTGCGAGGGAGAGCTGGGGGTTGCGCTCGAGTCACTTCAGGGCAAAAGAAACCTCATCCAGGCTTGTGTCTAGGACCTAATGTTCCTCTCAAGGGATGACTGGGATCTTGGGGTTGCATTCTAGACTCACCCAGGAGTCAGGCGTCCTCTCGAGGGGAAACAAAGGACTTCTCTCTCTTCTCGAGTCGCGACGGGTATTTCTTGGAGCCCACTGAGTGGACTAAAGGGAGTCAAGCCTCCTCTGGAGTTTGGAGAGAGGACTCGGGATTGCTCTCCAGGCCATGCAGGAAAAGAAGGCCCACATCTCGAGATGACGGGGGCGTCTCGTGGGTTTTCTCGAGCTGCGGCGCCAGTGTGGGGTTTCTCACGAGGTACGACGGGGAGTTCAGGTAGCCTCTCGTGTGGCAACAGGGAAGTCAGGTCTCCATGGGCGGGGCAAGGGGGAGCGCGTCATTGCTCTCAAGTCAGGGTAGGGGAATTGGGCCTCATGACGGGTTGAAAAAGAACTCTCGATGTCTTTCTAGGGTTGCGGCAGGAAACCCTGGGTTCCCTTGACTTGTGCCGGTGACCTCAGGGAGCGTCTCAGGGTGCCTCTGAGAAGTCAGGGATACTGTGGATTTGGGAGAGGCCTCTCGGGACTCCTCTGGGTTTGGTGCAATGGAAGTGGGCCTCATCTCGAGTTGAGGCAGGAACCTCAGGGTTCTGCTCCTGACTTCCTGGAGGCCGGATCTGACTCAGATCGCAGGGTCCCTGTTGAGTTTGCTCAGGAGTGTCAGGTCTGGTGTTCTGCGGAGGAATGGAACTCCGCTTACATCTCAAGTTGTTCAAGGATAACACCATTTTCGTGATGTGTGTGGAACCTGCGGGTTTTTCGGAGATGCACGGGGGCGTCAGTGCTCCTTCCTGTTGTGCCTTCATCCACAGGGTTGCCTTCGAAGAGGTGTCCGGGCATCGTGTTCTCCTCAAGTGTGGACCGGGAAATTGGGGTCTTTCAGCATGTTGCACCACCCACTAGGCTACGTCTCGAATTTTCTCGTGAGACCGGCCTCATCCTGAGGCGCGCAGGAAAGTCCGGGAACCCTTTCCAAACAAATCAGGGGAATCGACCCTACTTTCGGGATCAGGAGGAGAGAAAGGGCTCAGATGAAGTAGTGCCGGGAACCTCGGTGCTCTCCTTGAGTGAAAGTCGGGTAACTTTTCTGGTTGCATCAAGGGTGCCAAGTACCGTTTCGCACTTCAAGACGGAACCTGGGACTTCTCTTGAGATGCTGTAGTGGGCAAGGGCCTCATCTAGCGCTGACGGGGGACCCACGTGTTTTTTCTCGAGTTGCGGCAGGATTCTTGAGTTACGAAGGGGAATACAGGTTTCCCCTTGTGTTGGCCCAGGGAAGTCCAATCTTCCATTCGAGTTGCAAGTGAGAGCTGGAGATTGCTCTCGAGTCACTGCAGGTCAAAATAGAGCTCATCTAGGTTTGTGTCCAGGACCGAGTTTTTCTCTCCAGGGGCGACAGGGATCTCAGGGTTGCATTCCAGACTCACCCGGGGAGTCAGGCCTCGTCTCGAAGGGAATGAATGGACTCCGCTCTCCTCTCGAGTCGCGACGGGTATCCCTTGGAGCCCAAGAGTGGCCTAAATGGAGTTAAGCCTCCTGTGGAGTTTGGAGAGAGGACTCGGGATTGCTCTCTAGGCCATGCAGGAAAAGAAGGCCCTCATCTCGCGATGACGGGGGCGTCTCCTGGGTTTTCTCAAGGTGCAGTGCCTGGTTGCGGTTTCCAACGAGATAGGACGGGGAGCTCAGGGAGACTCCTGTGGTGCCACGGAAGTCAGGTCTCCATGGACGTGGCGTGGGGGAGCGCCTCATTGCTCTCGAGTCATGGTAGGGGAATCAAGCCTCAAGACGCTTCGAAGAAGAACTCTCGAGGTCTTTCTCGGGGTGTGGCAGGAAACCCTGCGTTCCCTCGACTTGTGCCCATGACCTCAGGGAGCTTAGCGGGGTTCCTCTGAGAAGTCAGGGATACTGTGGAGTTGAGAGGGGCTTCTCGGGACATCACAGGGACTGGTGCAATTGAAGAGGACCTAATCTCGGATTGAGGCAGTAACGTCAGGGTTCCTCTCCATTTCTGACTCGGATAGCAGGGTCTCTGCAGAGTTGGGACAGGAGAGTCAGACCTCGTCTTGTGTGGAGTAATGGAACTCCGCTTGCCTCTCGAGTTGTTCACGGGACGACAGGCCACCTCTCGAGTTGTATGTGGAACGTGCGGTTTTGGGGGACGATGCACAGGGGTGTCAGTGCCCCTTCGTGTTGTGCCTTCATCCACAGGGTTACCTTCGAAGAGGTGACTGGGAATCGGGATCTTATCAATAGCGGACCAGGAAATCGGGGTCTTTCGGCATGTGGCACAACCCACGAGGCTACGTCTCGACTTCCCTCGTGAGACTGGCCTCATCCTGAGGTTCGCCGGGAATTCTGGGAACCCCTTCCAGACAAAGCAGGGGAATCGACCCTCCTGTCGCCATCAGGAGGGGAGAAGAGGCTCAGCTGAAGCGGTGCTGGGAACCTCCATGTTCTCCTCGAGTGAGACCGGGGTGTCAGGGAAATTTGGGGGTCACATCAAGGGTGCCAAGTACCGTTTCACACTTCAAGACGGAACATGGGACTTCCCTGGAGACGCTATAGCTGACAGGGGCCTCATATTTCGATGACGGAGGAGCCACGTTGTTTTTCTCCAGTTGCCGCGGGATTCTCGAATTACAATGGGGAATACAGGCTTCCTCTTGTGTTGGCCCAGGGAAGTCCAATCATCCATTCGAGTTGCGAGGGAGAGCTGGGGATTGCACTTGAGTCAATGCAGGACAAAAAAGACCTCATTTAGGCTTGTGTCCAGGACCGAGTTTTCCTCTACAGGGGCGACACGGATCTCGGGATCCCATTCCAGACTCACCCAAGTAGTCAGGCCTCGGCTCGAGGGGAAGCAACGGACTCTGCTCTCCTCTAGAGTAGCGACGTGTATCTCTTGGAGGCTACTGAGTGGCCTAAAGGGAGTCAGGCCTCCAGTGGAGTTATGGAGAGTGGACTCGGGATTGCTCTCTAGGTCATGTAGGAAAAGAAGGCCCTCATCTTACGATGATGGGGGCGTCTCATGAGTTTTCTCGAGCAGCGGTGCCAGTGCGGGGTTTTCATGAGGTAGGACGGGGAGCGCAGGGAGCCTCTCGTGTGGCGCCAGGGAAGTTAGGTTTCAATGGGCGTGGCGAGGGGAATGCGTCATTGCTCTCCAGTCATGGTAGGGTATCGGGCCTCAAGACGCGGTAAAGAAGGACTCTCAAGGTCTTTCTCAGAATGCAGCAGGAAACCCTGGGTTCACTCGACTTGTGCCAGTGACCGCAGAGAGCTTCTGAGGGTGCCTCTGAGAATCAGGGATACTGTGGAGTTTTAGGGGCCTCTCGGGACTCCACTGGGTATGGCGCAATGGAAGAGGGCCTCATTTAGAGTTGATGCAGGAACGTCAGGTTTCATCTACGTTTCTGACTCCGATCACACGGTCCCTGCAGAGTTGGGAAAGGAGAGTCAGGCCTTCTCTTGTGTGGAGGAACGGAACTCCGCATGCCTCTCTAGTTCTTCAAGGGATGACAGGACACTTGTCGATCTGTGTTTGGAATCTGCATGTTTTTCCGTACTATGCATGGGGATGTCAGTACCCCTTCGTGTTGTGCATTCATCCACAGGTTTGCTTTCGAAGAGGTGTCCTGGCATCGGGTTCTTATTAAGAGCGGACCGGGAAATCGGGGTCTTTCCGCATGTGGCACCACCCACCAGGCTACGTCTCGAATTTCCTAGTGAGACCGGCCTCATCCTGAGGTGCGCCGGGAAGGTTGGAACCCCTTGCAGACAAAGCAGGGGAATCGACCCTCCTGTCTCGATCAGGAGGGGAGAAGGGGCACAGATGAGGTGATGCCGGGAACCTCGGTGTTCCCCTCCAGTGAGACCAGTGTGTTGGGGAACTTTTGGGGTCGCATCAAAGGTGCCAAGTACCGTATCGCACTTCAAGATGGAACGTAAGACTTCTTTTGAGACGCTGTAGCGGCAATGGCCGCATCTTGCGATGAAGAGGGAACGACGTGGTTTTTCTCGAGTTGTGGCGGGATTCTTGAGTTACAACGGGAAATTCAGGCTTCCTCTTCTGTTGGCCCAGGGAAGTCCAGTCTTCCATTCGAGTTGCGAGGGAGAGTTGGGGATTGCTCTCGAGTCACTGCAGGAATAAAGAGACCTCATCTAGGCTTGTGTCCAGGACCTAATGTTTCTCTCCAGGGGCGACAGGGATCTCCGGTTCACATATCAGACACACCCGAGGAGTCAGGCCTCTCCTCGAGGGGAAGGAAAAGACTCCGCTGTCCTCTCGAGTCGCGACGGGTATGTCTTGGAGTCCACTGAGTGACCAAAAGTGAGTCAAGCCTACTGTGGAGTTTGGAGAGAGGACTCGGGATTGCTCTCCAGGCCATGCTAGAAAAGAAGGCCGTCATGTCGCGAAAATGGGGGCGTCTCGTGGGTTTTCTCTATCTGCGGCGCCAGTGTTTGGTTTCTCACGAGGTATGACGGGGAGCTCAGGGAGCCTCTCGTGTGGCGCCAGGGAAGTCAGGGCTTCATGAGTGTAGCAGAGGGAGTGCGTCATTGCCCTCGAGTCATGGTAGGGGAATCAGGCCTCAAAGCGCGTTGAAGAAGGACTCTTGAGTTCTTTCTATGGTGGCGGCAGTAAACCCTGGGTTCACTCGAATTGTGCTGGTGACCTCAGGGAGCTTCTCAGGGTGCCTCTGAGAAGTCAGGGATACTGTGGAGCTGGGACGCGTCTCTCGGGACTCCACTGGGTTTCGTGCAATGGAAGAGGTCCTAATCTCGAGTGGAGGCAGGAACCTCAGCGTTCCTCTCGTGACTTCACTGGCGCTGGTCTGATTCGGATCGCAAAGTCCCTGCAGAGTTGGGACAGGAGAGTCAGGCCTCGTCTTGTGTAGAGGAATGAAACCCCACTTGCCTCTCGAGTTCTTCAGGGGTGACAAGCCACTTGTTGAGCTGTATGTGGAACCTGCGGGTTTTTCCGGACGATGCACGAGGGTGTCAGTGCCCCTTTGTGCTGTGCCTTCATCCACAGGGTTGCCTTCGAAGAGGTGTCCAGGCATCGGGTTCTTATCAAGAGCGTACCGGGAAATCATAGTCTTTTGGCATGTGGTACCAACCGCGAGCTACGTCTCGAATTTCCTCGTGAGACTGGCCTCATCCTGAAGTGCCCCGTGAAGGTCGGGAACCCCTTACAAACATAGCAGGGGAAGTGACCCTCCTATCACGAACAGGAGGGGAGAAGGGGCTCAGATAAACTGGTGCCGGGAACCTCGGTGTTCACCTCGAGTGAGACCGATATTTCGGGGAACTTTTGGGGTCACATCAAGGGTGTCAAGTATCGTTTTGCACTTCAAGACGGAGCGTGGGACTTTTCTTGAGAAGCTGTAGCGGGCAAGGGCCTCATCTTGTGATGACGAGGGAACCAAGTGCTTTTTCTCGAGTTGCGGCCGGATTCTCGAGTTATGAAGGGGAATTCAGGCTTCCTCTTGTGTTGGCCCAGGGAAGTCCAATCTTCCATTCGAGTTGTCAGGGAGAGCGGGGGATTGCTCTCGAGTTACAGAAGGGCAAAAGAGACCTCATCTAGGCTTGTTTCCAGGACCTAATGTTCCTCTCCAGGGGAGACAGGGATCTCGGGGTTGCATTCCAGACCCACCTGGTGAGTCAGGCCTTGTCTCGAGGGGAAGCAAAGGACTCCGTTCTCCTCTCGAGTCGCGACGGGTATCTCTTGGAGCCCACTAAGTGGCCTAAAGGGAGTCAAGCCTCCTGTGGAGTTTGGAAAGAGGATTCGGGATTCCTCTCCAGGCCATGCAGGAAAAGAAGGCCCTCATCTCGCGATGACAGGGGCGTATGGTGAGTTTTCTCAAGCTGCGGCGTCAGTGTGGGGTTTCTCACGAGGTACGAGAGGGAGCTCAGGGAGCCTCTCTTATGGCGCCAGGGAAGTCAGGTCTCCATGTGCGTGGCGAGGGGGTGCGTGTCATTTCTATAGAGCCATGGAAGCAGATTCGGGCTTCAAGACACGTTGAAGTAGGACTCTCGAGGTCTTTTTCCCATTGTGGCAGGAAACCCTGGGTTCCCTCGACATGTGCCGGTGACCTCATGGAGCTTCTCCGGGTGCCTCTGAGAAGTCAGGGGTACTGTGGAGTTGGGAGGGGCCTCTCTGGACTCCACTGGGTTTGGTGCAATGGATGAGAGCCTCATCTCGAGTGGAGGCAGGAACCTCATGTTTCCTCTCCTGGGTTTCCTGTCGCTGGTACTGACTCGGATCGCAGTTTCCCTGCAGAGTTGGTACAGAAAATCAGGTCTCGTCTTGTGTGGAGGAATGGAACTCCACTTGCCTCTCGAGTTGTTCACGGGGTGACAGACCACTTGTTGAACTGTGTTTGTAACCTGCAGGTTTTTCTGGACGATGCACGGGGGTGTCAGTGCCCCTTCGTGTTGTGCTTTCATCCACAGGTTTTCCTTCGTAAAGGTGTCAGGGCATCACGTTCTTATCAAGAGCAGACCGGGAAATCGGGGTCTTTCGGCTTGTGGCACCACCCACGAGGCTATGTCTCGAATTTCCTCGTGAGACCTGCCTCATCCTTAGGCGCGCTGGAAAGGTCGGGAACCCCTTCCAGACATAGCAGGGGAATCGACACTCCTGTCGCAATCAGGAGGGGAGAAGGAGCTCAAATGAAGTGGTTCCGGGAACCTCGGTGTTCCTTTCGAGTGAGACCGGTATGTCGGGGAATTTTGAGATTGCATCAAGGGTGCCAAGTACCGTTTCGCACTTCAAGACAGAAAGTGGGACTTCTCTTGAGTCGCTGTAGCGGGCAAGGGCCTCATCTAGCGCTGATGGGGGAACCACGTGGATTTTCTCGAGTTTCGGCGGGATTCTCGAGTTACGATGTCGAATTCAGGCTTCCAATTGTATTGGCCCAGGGAAGTCCAATCTTCAATTCGATTTGCGAGGGAGAGCTGGCGATTGCTCTCTAGTAACTGCAGTGCAAAATAGACCTCATCTAGGCTTGTGTCCAGGACCGAGTTTTCCTCTCCAGGTGTGACAGGAACTCGGGGTTGCATTCCAGACTCACACGGGGAGTCAGGCCTCGTCTCGAGGGGAAGCAAAGGACTCTGCTCTCCCTTCAGGTCCTGACAGGTATCTCTTGGAGCCAACTGAGAGGCCTAAAGAGAGTCAAGCCTCCTGTGGAGTCTGGAGAGAGGACTCGGTTTTGCTCTCCATGCCAGGCAGGAAAGAAGTCCCTCATCTCGTGATGACGGGGGCGTATCGTGGGTTTTCTCGAGCTGCGGTGCCTGAATGGGGTTTCCGAAGAGGTACGACGGGGAGCTCAGGGAGACTCTCTTCAGGCGTCAGGGAAGTCAGGTCTCCATGCGCATGGCGATGGGGAGCGGGTCTTTGCTCTCGAGTCATGGTAGGGGAATCGGGCCTCAAGACGCGCTGAAGGACTCTCAAGGTCTTTCTCGGGTCGCAGCAGGAAACCTTGGGTTCCCTGGACTTGAGCCGGTGACCTCAGGTAGATTCTCAAGGTGCCTCTGAGAATTCAGGGATACTGTGGAGTTGGGAGGGGCCTCTCGCGACTCATCTGGGTTTGGTGCAATGGAAGAGGGCCTCACCTCAAGGGGAGACAGGAACCTCAGGATTCCTCTCCGTTTCGGACTCCGACCGCAGGGTCCCTGCAGAGTTGGGACAGGAGAGTCAGGCCTCGTCTTGTCTGAGGAAGGGAAGCCCGCTGGCCTCTCGAGTTGCTCAGGGGGTCTCAGGCCCCTCGTCGAGCTGTGTGTGGAACCCGCGGGTCTTTGCGGACGATGCACGGGGGTGGCAGTGCCCCTTCGTGTTTTGCCTTCACCCGCAGGGTTGCCTTCGAAGAGGGGTCCGGGCCTCGGGTCCTTCTCAAGAGCGGACCGGGGAATCGGGGGCGTTGGGCATGTGGCACCACCCACGTGGCTCGTCTCGAATTTCTTCGTGAGACCGACCTCATGCTGAGGTGCGCCGGGAAGGCCGGGAACCCATTCCAGACCACGCGGGGAATCGACTCTCCTGTCGCGATCAGGAGGGGAGAAGGGGCTCAGAGGAAGCGGTGTCGGGACCCTCGGTGTTGCCCTCGAGGGAACCCGGCGTGTCGGGGGACTTTTGGGGGTCGCAGGAAGGCTGTCAGGGACCGTTTCGCCCTTTAGGGCGGAACAGAGGACTTCCCTTGAGACGCCGTCGCGGGCAAGGGCCTCATCTTGCCAAGAGGTGGGAACCACGTGGTTTTTCTCGAGTTGCGGCAGGATTTTCGAGTTACGACGGGGATCTCAGGCTTCCTCTTGGGTTGGCCCTGGGAAGCCCAATCTTCCCCTCAGGTTGCGAGGGAAAGCAGGGGGTTGTACTCGGGTCACTGCAGGGCCGAAGAGACCTCACCTAGGCGTGTGTCCGGGACCTAATATTCCTCTCCAGGGAAGGCAGGGATCTCGGGGTTGCATTCCAGGCTCCCCCGGGGAGTCAGGCCTCGTCTCGAGGGGAAGCCAAGGACTCCGCTCTCCTCTCGAGTCGCGACGCGGGTCTCTTGGAGCCCCCTGAGCAGCATCAAGGGAGTCCAGCCTCCTCTTCCGTTTGGAGAGAGGACCCGGGATTGCTCTCCAGGCCATGCAGGAAAAGAAGGCCCTCAGCTCGCGAGGACGGGGGCGTCTCAGGTGTTTCCTCGAGCTGCGGCGCCCGTGGGGGTTTTCTCCCGAGGCACGACGAGGATCTCAGGGAGCCTCTCGTGCGGCGCCAGGGAAGTCAGGTCTCCACGCGCGTGGCGAGGGGGAACGCGTTCTGGCTCTCGAGTCACGGGAGGGGACTAGGGCCTCGAGACGCATTGAAGAAGGACTCTCGAGGTCTTTGTCGGGGGGCGGCGGGAAACCCTCGTTTCCCTCGCCTTCTGCCGGGGACCTTAGGGAACTTCCCAGGGTGCCTCTGAGAGACGAGGGATCCTGTGGAGGTGGCGGGGCCCCTCGGGACTCCGCTGGGTCTGGCGCAACGGAAGAGGGCCTCACCTCGAGTGGAGGCAGGAACCTCAGGCTTCCTCTCCAATTCTGACTCTGATCGTAGTGTCCCTGCAGAGTTGGGACAGGAGAGTCAGGCTATGTCTTTTCTGAGGAATGGAACTCCGCTTGCCTCTCGAGTTGTTCATGGGGTTTCAGGCCCCTTGTCAAACTGTGTGTGGAATCTGCAGGTTTTTCCAGACGATGCATGGGGGTGGCAGTGCCCCTTCGTTTTGTGTCTTCATCCACAGGGTTGCCTTCGAAGATGTGTCCGGGCATCGTGTTCTTATGAAGAGCGGCCTGGGAAATCGGGGTCGTTCAGCATTTGGCACCACCCACGTGTCTCGTCTCGAATTTCCTCATGAAACCGGCCTCATCCTGAGGTGTGCCGCGAAGGTCATGAAACCCTTCCAGACAAAGCAGAGGAATCGACCCTCCTGTGGCGATCAGGAGGGGAGAAGTGGCTCAGATGATGTGCTGCTGGGAACCTCGATGTTTCCCTCAAGTGAGACAGGTATGTCGGGTAACTTTTGGGGTCGCATAATGCGTTCCAAGTACCGTTTCGCTCTTCAAATTGGAACGTGGGACTTCTCTTGGGGTGCTCCAGCGGGCAAGGGCCTCATCTTGGAATGACTGAGGAACCACTTGGTTTTTCTCTAGTTGCGGTGGGATATTTGAGTTACCACAGGGAATTCATGCTTCCTCTTGTGTTGGCCCACAAAAGTCTTATCTTCCATTCGAGATTCGAGGAAGAGCTGGAGGTGCGCTCTAGTCACTGAAGGCAAAAGAGACCCCACCATGGCTTGTGTGCAGGACCTAATGTTCATGTCAAGGGGCGACAGGAATCTCGGGGTTGCATTCCAGACTCACCATGGTGTCAGGCCTCGTCTCGAGGGGAAGCAAAGGACTCTGCTCTCCTCTCGAGTCGGACGGGTATGTCTTGGAGCCCACTGAGTGGCTTAAAGGGAGTCAAACCTCCTCTGGTGTTTGGAGGGAGGACACGGGATTGATCTCCAGGCAATGCAGGAAATGAAGGCCCTCATCTCCCGATGACTGGGGCGTCTCGTAGGTTTTCTCGAGCTGTGGCGCTAGTGTGGGGTTTCTCACGAAGTAAGACTGGGAGCTCAGTGAGCCTCTCATGTGGTGCTAGGGCAGTCAGGTCTCTATGCACGTGGTGAGAGGGAGCCCGTCATTGCTCTCGAGTCATGGTAGGGGAATTGGGCCTGAAAACGTGTTAAAGAAGGACTCTCGAGGTCTTTCTTGGGTTGCAGCAGGAAACCCTGGGTTCCATCGACTTGTGCCAGTGACCTCAGGAAGCTTCTCAGCGTGCCTCTGAGAAGTCAGGGTCACTGTGGAGTTGGGAGGGGCCTCTCGGAACTCCACTGGGTTTGGTGCAATGGAAGAGGGCCTCATGACAAGTTGAGGCAGGAACCACAGGGTTCCTGTCCTGGCTTCGAATGCGCCGGATCTGACTCGGATCGCAGAGTCCCTGCAGAGTTGGGACAGGAGAGTCAGGCCTCGTCTTGTGTGGAGGAATCGAACTCCGCTTGACTCTCGCGTTGCTCATGGGGTGACAGGCCACTTGTCGATTTGTATGTGGAACTTGCGGGTTTTTCTGGACGATGCACTGGGGTGTCACTGCCCCTTCGTGTTGTGCCTTGTTCCACAGGATTGCCTTCGAGTTGGGTTCTGCCATCGGGTTCTTATCAAGAGCGGACCAGGGAATCGGGGTCTTTTGGCATGCCGCACCACCCACGAGGCTATGTCTCGAATTTCCTCCTGAGACTGGCCTCATCTTGATGTGCGCCAGGAAGGTCGGGAACGCCTTCCAGACAAAGCAGGGGAATCGAACCTCCTGTCGCAATCAAGAGGGGAGAAGAGTCTCAGATGAAGTGGTGCCGGGAACCTCGGTGTTCTCCTCAAGTGAGACTGGTATGTCGGAGAACTTTTGGGGTCGCATCAAGGGTTCCAAGTAACTTTTCGCTCTTCAATACGGAACGTGGGACTTCTCTTGAGACGCTGTAGCGGGCAAGGGCCTCATGTTTCGATGACGGGGGAACCACGTGGTTTTTCTTGAGTTGGGGCGGGATTCTCGAGTTACAACCGGGAATTCAGGCTTTCTCTTCAACTGGCCCAGGGAAGTCCAGTTTTCATTCGAATTGTGAGTTAGAACTGGGGATTGCTCTCGAGACACTGCAGGGCCAAATAGACCTCATCTAGGCTTGTGTCCAGGACCTAATGTTCCTCTGCTGGGGCGACAGCGATCTCAGCATTGCATTCTCGACTCACCCGGGGAGTCAGGCCTCGTCTCGAGGGGAAGCCAAGGACTCCGCTCTCCCTTCAAGTCCTGACAGGTATCTCTTGGAGCCAACTGAGAGGCCTAAAGAGAGTCAAGCCTCCTGTGGAGTCTGGAGAGAGGACTCGGTTTTGCTCTCCATGCCAGGCAGGAAAGAAGTCTCTCATCTCGTGATGACGGGGGCGTATCGTGGGTTTTCTCGAGCTGCGGTGCCTGAATGGGGTTTCCGAAGAGGTACGACGGGGAGCTCAGGGAGACTCTCTTCAGGCGTCAGGGAAGTCAGGTCTCCATGCGCATGGCGATGGGGAGCGGGTCTTTGCTCTCGAGTCATGGTAGGGGAATCGGGCCTCAAGACACGCCGAAGGACTCTCAAGGTCTTTCTCGGGTCGCAGCAGGAAACCCTGTGTTCCCTCGACTTGTGCCGGTGACCTCAGGTAGATTCTCAAGGTGCCTCTGAGAATTCAGGGATACTGTGGAGTTGGGAGGGGCCTCTCGCGACTCATCTGGGTTTGGTGCAGTGGAAGAGGGCCTCATCTCGAGTTGAGGCAGGAACCTCAGGTTTCCTCTCCATTTCTGACTCGGATGGCAGGGTCCCTGAAGAGTTGGGACAGAAGAGTCAGGCCTCGTCTTGTGTGGAGGAAACGAACTCTGCTTGCCTATCGAGTTGTTCATGGGGTGACATTCCACTTGTCGAGCTGTGTGTAGAACCTGCGTGTTTTTCTGTACGATGCACGGGAGTTTTAGTAACCCTTCTGTTGTGCCTTCATCCACAGGGTTGCCTTCGAAGTGGTGTCCGGGCATCGGGTTCTTATCCAGAGTGGACCGAACAATCGGGGTCTTTTGGCATGTGGCACCACCCACGAGGCTACGTCTCGAATTTCCTCCTGAGAAAGGCCTCATCCTTAGGTGCGCCAGGATGGACGGGAACTCCTTCCAGGCAAAGCAGGGGAATTTACCCTCCTGTCGTGATCAGGAGGGGAGAAAGTGATCAGATGAAGTGGTGCCGGGAACTTCGGTGTTCCCCTCGGTTAGAACGGTGTGTCGGGGAACTTTTGGGGTTACATCAAGGGTGAAAAGTAGCATTTCGCACTTCAAGACGGAACGTGGGACTTCACTTGAGACGCTGTAGCGGGCCAGGGCCTCATCTTGGGATGAAGAGTGAACCACGTGGTTTTTCTCGCATTGCGGCGGGAGTCTCGAGTTTCGACGGGGGATTCAGATTTCCTCCTGTGTTGGCCCATGGAAGTCCAATCTTTCATTCGAGTTGCAAGGGTGAGCTGGGATCCCACTCGAGTCACTGTGGGGCAAAATAGACCATATCTAGGCTTGTGTCCAGGACCGAATATTCCTCTCCAGGGGTGACAGGGATCTCGGGGTGGCATTTCAGACTCACCAGGGAAGTCCGGCCTTGTTTCTAGGGGAAGCAAAGTACTCCTGTTTCCTCTCGAGTCGCGACGGGTACCTATTGAGCGCACTGAGTAGCCTTAGTGAGTCAAGCCTCCAGTGGAGTTTGGAGAGACGACTCGGGATTGCCCTCCAGGCCATGCAGTTAATGATGGCCCTCATCTCACTATAACGGGGGCGTCTCGTGGGTTTTCTCGAGCTGCGGCGCCAGTGTGGGGTTTCTCACGAGGTACGACGGGGACCTCAGGGAGCCTCTCGTGAGGTGCCAGGGAAGTTAAGTCTCCATGCGCATGGGTACTGGGAGCGCTTCATTGCTCTTGAGACATGGTAGGGGAATCGGGCCTCAAGATGCATCAAAGAAGGACTATCCAATCTTTCTCGGGTTGCGGCAGGAAACCCTGGGTTCCATCAACTTGTGCCGGAGATCTCAGGGAGCTTGTCAGGGTGCCTCTGAGAAGTCAGGGACACTGTGGGTTGGAGGGACCTCTCGGGACTCCAGTGGTTTTGGTGCTATGGAAGAGGGCCTCATCTTGAGTTGAGGCAGGAACCTCAGGGTTCCTCTCCATTTCTGATTCGGATTGAAGGGTCCCAGCAGATTTGGGACAGGAGAGTCAGGCCTCGTCCTGTGTGGAGAATGGAACTCAGCTTGCCTCTCGAGTTGTGCACGGGGTGACAGACCACGTGTCGAGCTGTGTGTGGAACCTGTAGGTTTTTCCGGACGGTGCACGGGTGTGTCTGTGCCCCTTCGTGTTGTGCCTTCATCCACAGGGTTGCCTTCTAAGGGGTGTCCAGGCATCGGGTTCTTATCAACAGCGGGCCGGGCAATCGGAGTCTTTCGGCATGTGGCACCACCCACGAGGCTACGTCTCGAACTTCCTCATGAGACAGGCATCATCCTGAGGTGTGCCGTTAAGGTCGGGAAACCCTTGCAGACAAAGCAGGGGAATCGACCCTCCTGTCGTGATCAGGAGGGGAGAAGGCGTTCAAAAGAAATGGTGCTGGGAACTTTGGTGTTCCCCTCAAGTGAGACTGGTATGTTGGGAACTTTTGGGGTCGCATCAAGGGTGCCAAGTACTGTTTCGCACTTCAAGATGGAACGTGGGACTACTCTTGAGACGCTGTAGCGGGAAAGTGACTCATATTGCGATGGTGGGGCAACCACTTGGTTTTTCTCGAGTTACGGTGGGATTCTAGAGTTATGACGGGGATTTCAGGCTTCCTCTTGTGTTGTCCCAGGGAAGTCCAATCTTCAATTCGAGTTGCGAGGGAGAGCTGGGGATTGCGCACGAGTCACTGTAGGGAAAAAGAGACCTCACCTTGGCTTGTGTCCAGGATCTAATGTTCCTCTCCAGGGGCGACAGGGATCTCGGGGTTGCATTCCAGACTCACCCGGGGAGTCAGGCCTCGTCTCGAGGGGAAGCAAATGACTCCACTCTCCTCTCGAGTCGCGACGGATATCTCTTGGAGCCCACTGAGTGGCCTACAGGGAGCCAAGCTTCCTGTGGATTTTGGAGAGAGGACTCGGTATTGCTCTCCAGGCCATGCAGAAAAAGAAGGCCCTCATCTCGCGATGACAGGGGCATCTCGTGGGTTTTCTCGAGCTGAGGCACAAGTGTGGTGTTTCCCACGTGGTAAGGCTGGGAGCTCAGGGAGCATCTTGTGCGGCGCCAGGGAAGTCAGGTCTCCATGCGCGTGGCGAGGGGGAGTGCGTCATTACTCTCTTGTCATGATAGGGGATTTGGACCTCAAGACGCATTGAAGAAGGACTCTCAAGGTCTTTCTCAGGTTGTGGCAGGAAACCATGGGTTCCCTCGACTCATGCATGTTACGTCAGGGAGCTTCTCAGGTGCCTCTGTGAAATCAGGGATACTGTGGAGTTGGGAGTGACCTCTCGGAACTCCACTGGGTTTGGTGAAATGGAAAAAGGCATCATCTTTAGATAAAGCAGGAACATCAGGTTTCCTCTTCATTTCTGCCTCAGATCGCATGTTCCTGCAGAGTTGGGAGAGGAGAGTCAGGACTCATCTTGTGTGGAGGAATGGAAATCCGCTTGCATCTCGAGTTGTTCACGGGGTGACAGGCCTCTTGTAGAGCTGTATGTGGAACCTGTGGGTTTTTCTGGACGATGCACAGGGGTGTCAGTGCCCCTTTTGTTGTACCTTCATCCACAGGGTTGTCTTCAAAGAGGTGTCTGGTCATCGGGTTCTTCTCAAGAGTGTACTGGGAAATCGGGGTCTTTCGGCATGTGGCACCCCCCACGAGGCCACGTCTCGAAATTTCCCATGAGTCCGGCTTCATCCTGAGGTGCGCCGTGAATGGCGGGAACCCCTTTAAGTCAAAGCAGGGGAATCGACCCTCTTGTCGCTATCAGGAGGGGAGAAGGGGCTCAAAAGAAGTGGTGCCGGGAACCTCGGTGTTCCCCTCAAATGAAACCGGTGTGTCGGGGAACATTTGGGGTCGCATTAAGGGTGCCAAGTAACGTTTCGCACTTCCACACGGAACGTAGGACTTCTCTTGAGACGCTGTAGTGAGCACGGGCCCCATCTTGTGATGACGGGGGAACCACGTGGTTTTTCTCGAGTTGCGGCAGGGAATTCAGGCTTCCTCTTGTGTTGGCCCAGGGAAGTCCAAATTTCCATACGAGTTGAGAGCTAGAGCTGGGGGTTGGCTCGAGTTATTGCAGGGCAAAAGAGACCTCATCTAGGCTTGTGTCTAGGACCTAATGTTCCTTTCAAGGGGCAACAGGGATCTCGGAGTTGCATTCCAGATCCTCCCGAGGAGTCAGGCCTCTTCAAGAGGGTAATGAATGGACACCCCTCTCCTCTTGAGTCGCGACGGGTATCTCTTAGAGCCCATTGTGTGGCCTAAAGGGAGTCAAGCCTCCTGTGGAGATTGGAGAGAGGACTCGGGATTGCTCTCCAGGCCATGCAGGAAAAGAAGGCCCTCATATCGTGATGACAGGGGCGTCTTGTGCATTTTCTCGAGGTGCGGTGCCAGGATGGGGTTTCTCACAAGATACGATGGGGAGCTCAGGGAGTCTCTTGTGTGGTGACAGGAAAGTCAGGTCTCCATGCACGTGTGGAGGGGGAGCGCGTCATTGCTCTCGAGTCATGGTAGGGGCATCGGGCCTCAAGAGGCGTTGAAGAACGACTCTCAAGGTCTTTCTCCGGTTGCGGCAGGAAACCCTGGTTTTTCTCGACTTGTGCCAGTGACCTCAGGGAGCTTAACATGGTGCCTCTGAGAAGTCATGGATTCTGTGGAGTTGGGAGGGGCCACTCGGGACACCACTGGGTGTGGTATAATGCAAGAGGGCCTCATCTCGTGTTGAGGAAGGAACCTCAGGGTTCCTCTCCATTTCAGACTCCGATCTCAGGATTCCTGCAGATTTGGGACAGGAGAGTCAGGCCTCGTATTCCGTGGAGAAATGAAACTTAGCTTGCCTCTCGAGTTGTTCACGAGGTAACAGATCACTTGTCGAGCTGTATGTGGAACCTGCAGAATTTTCCAAAAGATGCATGGGTGTGCAGGGCCCCTCCTTATTGTGCCTTCATCCAACGGGATGCATTCGAAGAAGTGTACGAGCATCGGGTTCTTATTAATAGCGGACCAGGAAATGGGGTCTTTCCGCATGTGGCACCACCCACGAGGATACATCTCCAATTTCCTCGTGAGACCGGCCTCATTCTGAGGTGCGCTGGGAAGATCGGTAACACCTTCCAGACAAAGCAGGAGAATCGACACTCCTGTTGCAATCAGGAGGGGAGAAGGGGCTCAAATGATGTGGTGTGGGGAACATGGGTGTTCCCCTCGAGTGAGGCATGTATGTTGGGGAACTTTGTGGGTGCCATCATGGGTGCAGAGTACCATTTTGCACTTCAGTAGGTACGTGGGACTTCTTTTGAGATGCTGTGGCGGGCAAGGGGCTCATGCTGCGAAGACGATGGAACCACGTGGATTTTCTCGAGTTGCGGCGGGATTCTCGAGTTACGACGGGGATTTCAGGCTTCCTCTTGTGTTGGCCCTGGGAAGCCAAAACTTCCCTTTGAGTAGCGAGCGAAAGCTGGGGGTTGTGCTCGAGTCACTGCAGGGCCAAAGAGACCTCATCTAGGCGTGTGTCCAGGACCTAATAGTCCTCTCATGGGAAGACAAGGATCTCGGGGTCGCACTCCAGACTCCACCGGGGAGTCAGGCTTCGCCTCGAGGGGAAGCAAAGGACTGCGCTCTCCTCTCGAGCCACGACGCGGATCTCTTGGAGCCAACTGAGTGGCCTCAAGGGAGTCAAGCCTCCTCTTCAGTTTGGAGAGAGGACTCGGGATTGCTCTCCAGGCCATGCAGGAAAAGAAGGACCTCAGCTCGTGAGGAAGGGGGCGTCTCAGGTGTTCCTCGAGCTGCGGCGCCCATGGGGGTTTTCTCCGGAGGCAGGACGAGGATCTAAGGGAGCCTCTCGTTCAGCACCAGGGAAGTCAGGTCTCCATGCGCGTGGCGAGGGGGAGCGCGTCATGGCTCTCGAGTCACGGGACGGCACTAGGGCCTCGAGACGCGTTGAAGAAGGACTCTCGAGTTCTTTGTCGTGGGGCGGCGGGAAACCCTCGTTTCCCTCGTGTTCTGCCGGGGACCTTAGGGAACTTCCCAGGGTGCCTCTGAGAGGCGAGGGATCCTGTGGAGGTGGCGGGGCCCCTCGGGATTCCGCTGGGTCAGGCGCAACGGAAGAGGGCCTCACCTCGAGGGGAGGCAGGAACCTCAGGCTTCCTCTCCGTTTCGGACTCCGACCGCAGGGTCCCTGCAGAGTTGGGACAGGAGAGTCAGGCCTCGTCTTGTCTGAGGAAGGGAACCCCGCTGGCCCCTCGAGTTGCTCAGGGGGTCTCAGGCCCCTCGTCGAGCTGTGTGTGGAACCCGCGGGTCTTTGCGGACGATGCACGGGGGTGGCAGTGCCCCTTCGTGTTGTGCCTTCACCCACAGGGTTGCCTTCGAAGAGGGGTCCGGGCCTCGGGTCCTTCTCAAGAGTGGACCGGGGAATCGGGGGCATTCGGCATGTGGCCCCACCCAAGTGGCTCGTCTCGAATTTCCTGGTGAGACCGGCCTCATCCTGAGGTGCGCCGGGAAGGCCGGGAACCCCTTCCAGACCACGCAGGGGAATCGCCTCTCCTGTCGCGATCAGGAGGGGAGAAGGGGCTCAGAGGAAGCGGTGCCGGGACCCTCGGTGTTCCCCTCGGGGGAACTGGCTTGTCGGGGGACTCTTGGGGGCCGCATGAAGGCTCTCAGGGACCGTTTCGCCCTTCAGGGCGGAACAGGGGACTTCCCTTGAGACGCCGTGGCGGGCAAGGGCCTCAACTTGCCAAGAGGTGGGAACCACGTGGTTTTTCTCGAGTTGCGGCGGGATTCTCGAGTTACGACGGGGATCTCAGCCTTCCCCTTGGGTTGGCCCTGGGAAGCCCAATCTTCCCCTCGGGTTGCGAGGGAAAGCTGGGGGTTGCGCTCGAGTCACTGCAGGGCTGAAGAGACCTCACCTAGGCGTGTGTCCGGGACCTAATATTCCTCTGCAGGGAAGGCAGGGATCTCGGGGTTGCATTCCAGGCTCCCCCGGGGAGTCAGGCCTCGTCTCGAGGGGAAGCCAAGGACTCCGCTCTCCTCTCGAGTCGCGACGCGGGTCTCTTGGAGCCCCCTGAGCGGCCTCAAGGGAGTCCAGCCTCCTCTTCCGTTTGGAGAGAGGACCCGGGTTTCTCTCCAGGCCAGGCAGGAAAAGAAGGCCCTCAGCTCGCGAAGACGGGGGCGTCTCAGGGGTTTCCACGAGCTGCGGCGCCCGTGGGGGTTTTCTCCCGAGGCACGACGAGGATCTCAGGGAGCCTCTCGTGCGGCGCCAGGGAAGTCAGGTCTCCATGCGCGTGGCGAGGGGGAGCGCGTCCTGGCTCTCGAGTCACGGGAGGGGACTAGGGCCTCGAGACGTGTTGAAGAAGGACTCTCGAGGTCTTTCTCGGGGGGCGGCGGGAAACCCTCGTTTCCCTCGCCTTCTGCCGGGGACCTTAGGGAACTTCCCAGGGTGCCTCTTAGAGGCGAGGGATCCTGTGGAGGTGGCGGGGCCCCTCGGGACTCCGCTGGGTCTGGCGCAACGGAAGAGGGCCTCACCTCGAGGGGAGGCAGGAACCTCAGGCTTCCTCTCCGTTTCAGACTCCGACCGCAGGGTCCCTGCAGAGTTGGGACAGGAGAGTCAGGCCTCGTCTTGTCTGAGGAAGGGAACCCCGCTGGCCTCTCGAGTTGCTCAGGGGGTCTCAGGCCCCTCGTCGAGCTGTGTGTGGAACCCGTGGGTCTTTGCGGACGATGCACGGGGGTAGCAGGGCCCCTTCGTGTTGTGCCTTCACCCACAGGGTTGCCTTCGAAGAGGGGTCCGGGCCTCGGGTCCTTCTCAAGAGCGGACCGGGGAATCGGGGGCGTTCGGCATGTGGCCCCACCCACGTGGCTCGTCTCGAATTTCCTGGTGAGACCGGCCTCATCCTGAGGTGCGCCGGGAAGGCCGGGAACCCCTTCCAGACCACGCACGGGAATCGCCTCTCCTGTCGCGATCAGGAGGGGAGAAGGGGCTCAGAGGAAGCGGTGCCGGGACCCTCGGTGTTCCCCTCGACGGAACCTGGCGTGTCGGGGGAATTTTGGGGGTCGCAGGAAGGTTGTCAGGGACCGTTTCGCCCTTCAGGGCGGAACAGGGGACTTCCCTTGAGACGCCGTGGCGGGCAAGGGCCTCATCTTGCCAAGAGGTGGGAACCACGTGGTTTTTCTCGAGTTGCGGCCGGATTCTCGAGTTACGACGGGGATCTCAGCCTTCCCCTTGGGTTGGCCCTGGGAAACCCAATCTTCCCCTCAGGTTGCGAGGGAAAGCTGGGGGTTGCGCTCGAGTCACTGCAGGGCCGAAGAGACCTCACCAAGGCGTGTGTCCAGGACCTAATATTCCTCTCCAGGGAAGGCAGGGATCTCGGGGTTGCATTCCTGGATCCCCCGGGGAGTCAGGCCTCGTCTCGAGGGGAAGCCAAGGAATCCGCTCTCCTCTTGAGTCGCGACGCGGGTCTCTTGGAGCCCCCTGAGCGGCCTCAACGGAGTCCAGCCTCCTCTTCCATTTGGGGAGAGGACCCGGGATTGCTCTCCAGGCCATGCACGAAAAGAAGGCCCTCAGCTCGCGAGGACGGGGGCGTCTCAGGGGTTTCCTCGAGCTGCGGCGCCCGTGGGGGTTTTCTCCCGAGGCACGACGAGGATCTCAGGGAGTCTCTCGTGCGGCGCCAGGGAAGTCAGGTCTCCATGAGCGTCGCGAGTGGGAGCGCGTCATGGCTCTCGAGTCACGGGAGGGGACTAGGGCCTCGAGACGCGTTGAAGAAGGACTCTCGAGGTCTTTCTCGGGGGGCCGCGGGAAACCCTCGTTTCCCTCGCCTTCTGCCGGGGACCTTAGGGAACTTCCCAGGGTGCCTCTGAGAGGCGAGGGATCCTGTGGAGGTGGCGGGGCCCCTCGGGACTCCGCTGGGTCTGGCGCAACGGAAGAGGGCCTCACCTCGAGGGGAGGCAGGAACCTCAGGCTTCCTCTCCGTTTCAGACTCCGACCGCAGGGTCCCTGCAGAGTTGGGACAGGAGAGTCAGGCCTCGTCTTGTCTGAGGAAGGGAACCCCGCTGGCCTCTCGAGTTGCTCAGGGGGTCTCAGGCCCCTCGTCGAGCTGTGTGTGGAACCCGCGGGTCTTTGCGGACGATGCACGGGGGTGGCAGTGCCCCTTCGTTTTGTGCCTTCACCCACAGGGTTGCCTTTGAAGAGCGGTCCGGGCCTCGGGTCCTTCTCAAGAGTGGACCGGGGAATCGGGGGCGTTCGGCATGTGGCCCCACCCACGTGGCTCGTCTCGAATTTCCTGGTGAGACCGGCCTCATCCTGAGGTGCGCCGGGAAGGCCGGGAACCCCTTCCAGACCACGCAGGGGAACCGCCTCTCCTGTCGCCAACAGGAGGGGAGAAGGGGCTCAGAGGAAGCGGTGCCGGGAAACCCGGTGTTCCCCTCGGGGGATCCCGGCGTGTCGGGGGACTTTTGGGGGTCGCAGGAAGGCTGTCAGGGACCGTTTCGCCCTTCAGGGCGGAACAGGGGACTTCCCTTGAGACGCCGTCGCGGGCAAGTGCCTCATCTAGCCAAGAGGTTGGAACCACGTGGTTTTTCTCGAGTTGCGGCGGGATTCTCGAGTTACGACGGGGATCTCAGCCTTCCCCTTGGGTTGGCCCTGGGAAGTCCAATCTTCCCCTCGGGTTGCGAGGGAAAGCTGGGGGTTGCGCTCGAGTCACTGCAGGGCCGAAGAGACCTCACCTAGGCGTGTGTCCTTGAACTAATATTCCTCTCCAGGAAGGCAGGGATCTCGGGGTTGCATTCCTGGATCCCCGGGGAGTCAGGCCTCGTCTCGAGGGGAAGCCAAGGACTCCGCTCTCCTCTCGAGTCGTGACGCGGGTCTCTTGGAGCCCCCTGAGCGGCCTCAACGGAGTCCAGCCTCCTCTTCTGTTTGGGGAGAGGACCCGGGATTGCTCTCCAGGCCATGCACGAAAAGAAGGCCCTCAGCTCGCGAGGACGGGGGCGTCTCAGGGGTTTCCTCGAGCTGCGGCGCCCGTGGGGGTTTTCTCCCGAGGCACGACGAGGATCTCAGGGAGTCTCTCGTGCGGCGCCAGGGAAGTCAGGTCTCCATGCGCGTCGCGAGTGGGAGCGCGTCATGGCTCTCGAGTCACGGGAGGGGACTAGGGCCTCGAGACGCGTTGAAGAAGGACTCTCGAGGTCTTTCTCGGGGGGCGGCGGGAAACCCTCGTTTCCCTCGCCTTCTGCCGGGGACCTTAGGGAACTTCCCAGGGTGCCTCTGAGAGGCGAGGGATCCTGTGGAGGTGGCGGTGCCCCTCGGGACTCCGCTGGGTCTGGCGCAACGGAAGAGGGCCTCACCTCGAGGGGAGGCAGGAACCTCAGGCTTCCTCTCCGTTTCGGACTCCGACCGCAGGGTCCCTGCAGAGTTGGGACAGGAGAGTCAGGCCTCGTCTTGTCTGAGGAAGGGAACCCCGCTGGCCTCTCGAGTTGCTCAGGGGGTCTCAGGCCCCTCGTCGAGCTGTGTGTGGAACCCGCGGGTCTTTGCGGACGATGCACGGGGGTGGCAGTGCCCCTTCGTGTTGTGCCTTCACCCACAGGGTTGCCTTCGAAGAGGGGTCCGGGCCCCGGGTCCTTCTCAAGAGTGGACCGGGGAATCGGGGGCGTTCGGCATGTGGCCCCACCCAAGTGGCTCGTCTCGAATTTCCTCGTGAGACCGGCCTCATCCTGAGGTGCGCCGGGAAGGCCGGGAACCCCTTCCAGACCACGCAGGGGAATCGCCTCTCCTGTCGCGATCAGGAGGGGAGAAGGGGCTCAGAGGAAGCGGTGCCGGGACCCTCGGTGTTCCCCTCGGGGGAACCGGCTTGTCGGGGGACTCTTGGGGGCCGCATGAAGGCTGTCAGGGACCGTTTCGCCCTTCAGGGCGGAACAGGGGACTTCCCTTGAGACGCCGTGGCGGGCAAGGGCCTCATCTTGCCAAGAGGTGGGAACCACGTGGTTTTTCTCGAGTTGCGGCGGGATTCTCGAGTTACGACGGGGATCTCAGCCTTCCCCTTGGGTTGGCCCTGGGAAGCCCAATCTTCCCCTCGGGTTGCGAGGGAAAGCTGGGGGTTGCGCTCGAGTCACTGCAGGGCTGAAGAGACCTCACCTAGGCGTGTGTCCGGGACCTAATATTCCTCTGCAGGGAAGGCAGGGATCTCGGGGTTGCATTCCAGGCTCCCCCGGGGAGTCAGGCCTCGTCTCGAGGGGAAGCCAAGGATTCCGCTCTCCTCTCGAGTCGCGACGCGGGTCTCTTGGAGCCCCCTGAGCGGCCTCAAGGGAGTCCAGCCTCCTCTTCCGTTTGGAGAGAGGACCCGGGTTTTCTCTCCAGGCCAGGCAGGAAAAGAAGGCCCTCAGCTCGCGAGGACGGGGGCGTCTCAGGGGTTTCCACGAGCTGCGGCGCCCGTGGGGGTTTTCTCCCGAGGCACGACGAGGATCTCTGGGAGCCTCTCGTGCGACGCCAGGGAAGTCAGGTCTCCATGCGCGTGGCGAGGGGGAGCGCGTCCTGGCTCTCGAGTCACGGGAGGGGACTAGGGCCTCGAGACGCGTTGAAGAAGGACTCTCGAGGTCTTTCTCGGGGGGCGGCAGGAAACCCTCGTTTCCCTCGCCTTCTGCCGGGGACCTTAGGGAACTTCCCAGGGTGCCTCTTAGAGGCGAGGGATCCTGTGGAGGTGGCGGGGCCCCTCAGGACTCCGCTGGGTCTGGCGCAACGGAAGAGTGCCTCACCTCGAGGGGAGGCAGGAACCTCAGGCTTCCTCTCCGTTTCGGACTCCGACCGCAGGGTCCCTGCAGAGTTGGGACAGGAGAGTCAGGCCTCGTCTTGTCTGAGGAAGGGAACCCCGCTGGCCTCTCGAGTTGCTCAGGGGGTCTCAGGCCCCTCGTCGAGCTGTGTGTGGAACCCGCGGGTCTTTGCGGACGATGCACGGGGGTAGCAGTGCCCCTTCGTGTTGTGCCTTCACACACAGGGTTGCCTTCGAAGAGGGGTCCGGGCCTCGGGTCCTTCTCAAGAGCGGACCGGGGAATCGGGGGCGTTCGGCATGTGGCCCCACCCACGTGGCTCGTCTCGAAATTCCTGTTGAGACCGGCCTCATCCTGAGGTGCGCCGGGAAGGCCCGGAACCCCTTCCAGACCATGCAGGGGAATCGCCTCTCCTGTCGCGATCAGGAGGGGAGAAGGGGCTCAGAGGAAGCGGTGCCGGGACCCTCGGTGTTCCCATCGACGGAACCTGGCGTGTCGGGGGAATTTTGGGGGTCGCAGGAAGGCTGTCAGGGACCGTTTCGCCCCTCAGGGCGGAACAGGGCACTTCCCTTGAGACGCCGTCACGGGCAAGGGCCTCATCTTGCCAAGAGGTGGGAACCACGTGGTTTTTCTCGAGTTGCGGCGGGATTCTCGAGTTACGACGGGGATCTCAGCCTTCCCCTTGGGTTGGCCCTGGGAAGCCCAATCTTCCCCTCGAGTTGCGAGGGAAAGCTGGGCGTTGCGCCAGAGTCACTGCAGGGACGAAGAGACCTCACCTAGGCGTGTGTCCGGGACATACTATTCCTCTCCAGGGAAAGCAGGGATCTCGGGGTTGCATTCCAGTCTCCCCCGGGGAGTCAGACCTCGTCTCGAGGGGAAGCCAAGGACTCCGCTCTCCTCTCGAGTCGCGACACGGATCTGTTGTAGCCCCCTGAGCGGCCTCAACGGAGTCCAGCCTGCTCTTCAATTTGGAGAGAGGACTCGTGATTGGTCTCCAGGCCATGCAGGAAAATAAGGCCCTCATCTCGTGATGACCGGGGTGTCTCATGTGTTTCCTCGAGCTGCCGCGGCAGTGTGGGTTTCCTCACTATGTACGATGAGGATCTCAGGGAGCCTCTCGTGCAGTGCCAGGTTAGTCAGGTCTCCATGCGCGTGAAGAGGGGGCGCGTGTCATGGCTCTCGAGTCATGGTAGGGGAATCGCGACTCAACACATTTTGAAGCACTCTCGAGGTCTTTCTCGAGTCATGGCAGAAAACCCAGGGTTCCCTCGACTTGTGCCTGTGACCTCAAGGAGCTTCTCATTGTGCCTCTGAGAACTCAGGGATACTGTGCAGTTGGGAGGGGCCTCTCGGGACACCACTGGGTGTGGTATAATGCAAGAGGGCCTCATCTCGTGTTGAGGAAGGAACCTCAGGCTTCCTCTCCGTTTCGGACTCCGACCGCAGGGTCCCTGCAGAGTTGGGACAGGAGAGTCAGGCCTCGTCTTGTCTGAGGAAGGGAACCCCGCTGGCCTCTCGAGTTGCTCAGGGGGTCTCAGGCCCCTCGTAGAGCTGTGTGTGGAACCCGCGGGTCTTTGCAGAGGATGCACGGGGGTGGCAGTGCCCCTTCGTGTTGTGCCTTCACCCACAGGGTTGCCTTCGAAGAGGGGTCCGGGCCTCGGGTCCTTCTCAAGAGCGGACCGGGGAATCGGGGGCGTTCGGCATGTGGCCCCACCCACGTGGCTCGCCTCGAATTTCCTCGTGAGACCGGCCTCATCCTGAGGTGCGCCGGGAAGGCCGGGAACCCCTTCCAGACCTCGCAGGGGAATCGCCTCTCCTGTCGCGATCAGGAGGGGAGAAGGGGCTCAGAGGAAGCGGTGCCGGGACCCTCGGTGTTCCCCTCGAGGGAACCCGGCGTGTCGGGGGACTTTTGGGGGTCGCAGGAAGGCTGTCAGGGACCGTTTCGCCCTTCAGGGCGGAACAGGGGACTTCCCTTGAGACGCCGTCGCGGGCAAGGGCCTCATCTTGCCAAGAGGTGGGAACCACGTGGTTTTTCTCGAGTTGCGGCGGGATTCTCGAGTTACGACGGGGATCTCAGCCTTCCCCTGGGGTTGGCCCTGGGAAGCCCAATCTTCCCCTCGGGTTGGGAGGGAAAGCTGGGGGTTGCGCTCGAGTCACTGCAGGGCCGAAGAGACCTCACCTAGGCGTGTGTCCGGGACCTAATATTCCTCTCCAGGGAAGGCAGGGATCTCGGGGTTGCATTCCAGGCTCCCCCGGGGAGTCAGGCCTCGTCTCGAGGGGAAGCCAAGGACTCCGCTCTCCTCTCGAGTCGCGACGCGGGTCTCTTGGAGCCCCCTGAGCGGCCTCAAGGGAGTCCAGCCTCCTCTTCCGTTTGGAGAGAGGACCCGGGATTGCTCTCCAGGCCATGCAGGAAAAGAAGGCCCTCAGCTCGCCAGTACGGGGTCGTCTCAGGGCTTTCCTCGAGCTGCGGCGCCCGTGGGGGTTTTCTCCCGAGGCACGACGAGGATCTCAGGGAGCCTCTCGTGCGGTGCCAGGGAAGTCAGGTCTCCATGCGCATGGCGAGGGGGAGCGCGTCCTGGCTCTCGAGTCACGGGAGGGGACTAGGGCCTCGAGAAGCGTTGAAGGACTCTCGAGGTCTTTCTCGGGGGGCGGCGGGAAACCCTCGTTTCCCTCGCCTTCTGCCGGGGACCTTAGGGAACTTCCCAGGGTGCCTCTGAGAGGCGAGGGATCCTGTGGAGGTGGCGGGGCCCCTCGGGACTCCGCTGGGTCTGGCGCAACGGAAGAGGGCCTCACCTCGAGGGGAGGCAGGAACCTCAGGCTTCCTCTCCGTTTCGGACTCCGACCGCAAGGTCCCTGCAGAGTTGGGACAGGAGAGTCAGGCCTCGTCTTGTCTGAGGAAGGGAACCCTGCTGGCCTCTCGAGTTGCTCAGGGGGTCTCAGGCCCCTCGTCGAGCTGTGTGTGGAACCCGCGGGTCTTTGCGGACGATGCACGGGGGTGGCAGTGCCCGTTCGTGTTGTGCCTTCACCCACAGGGTTGCCTTCGAAGAGGGGTCCAGGCCGCGGGTCCTTCTCAAGAGCGGACCGGGGAATCGCGGTCGTTCGGCATGTGGCCCCACCCACGTGGCTCGTCTCGAATTTCCTCGTGAGACCGGCCTCATCCTGAGGTGCGCCGGGAAGGCCGGGAACCCCTTCCAGACCACGCAGGGGAATCGACTCTCCTGTCACGATCAGGAGGGGAGAAGGGGCTCAGAGGAAGCGGTTGCGGGACCCTCGGTGTTCCCCTCGAGGGAACCCGGCGTGTCGGGGAACTTTTGGGGGTCGCATGAAGGCTGGCAAGATCCTTTCCGCCCTTCAGGGCGGAAGAGGGGACTTCCCTTGAGACGCCGTCACGGGCAAGGGTCTCATCTTGCCAAGAGTTGGGAACCACGTGGTTTTTCTCGAGTTGCGGCGGGATTCTCGAGTTACAATAGGGATCTCAGCCTTACTCTTGGGTTGGCCCTGGGAAGCCCAATCTTCCCCTCGAGTTGCAAGGGAAATCTGGGGGTTGCGCTCGAGTCACTGCAGGGCCGAAGAGACCTCACCTAGGCGTGTGTCCAGGACCTACTATTCCTCTCCAGTTAAAGCAGGCATCTCGGGGTTGCATTCCAGGCTCCCCCGTGGAGTCAGACCTCGTCTCGAGGGGAAGCCAAGGACTCCGCTGTCCTCTCGAGTCGCGACAAGGATCTGTTGGAGCCCCCTGAACGGCCTCAACGGAGTCCATCCTGCTCTTCAGTTTGGAGAGAGGACTCGTGATTGGTCTCCAGGCCATTCAGGAATATAAGGCCCTCATCTCGCGATGACCGGGGTGTCGCATGTGTTTCCTCGAGCTGCCGCGGCAGTGTGGGTTTCCTCACGAGGTACGATGAGGATCTCAGGGAGCCTCTCGTGCAGTGCCAGGTTAGTCAGGTCTCCATGCGCGTGAAGAGGGGGCGCGTGTCATGGCTCTCGAGTCATGGTAGGGGAATCGCGACTCAACACATTTTGAAGCACTCTCGAGGTCTTTCTCGAGTCATGGCAGAAAACCCAGGGTTCCCTCGACTTGTGCCTGTGACCTCAGGGAGCTTCTCATTGTGCCTCTGAGAACTCAGGGATACTGTGGAGTTGGTAGGGGCCTCTCGGGACTCCACTGGGTGTGGTGCAATGGAAGAGGGCCTCATCTCGAGTGGACGCAGTAACCTCAGGCTTCCTCTCCGTTTCTGACTCGGATCCCATGGTCCCTGCAGAGTAGGGACAAGAGAGTCACACCTAGTCTTCTGTTGAGGAATGGACCTTCGTTTGCCTTTCGAGTTGTTTACAGGGTGACAGGCCACTTGTCGAAATGTCTGTGGGACCTGCGGGTTTTTCTGGACGATGCACGCGGGTGTCAGTGCCCCTTCGTGTTGTGCCTTCATCCACAGGTTTTCCTTCAAAGAGGTGTGCTGGCATCGGGTTCTTTTCAAGAGTGGACCGTGAAATTGGGGTCTTTCGGCATGTGGCACCACCCACGAGGCTACGTCTCGAACTTCCTCATGAGACCGGCCTCATCCTGAGGTGCGCCCGGAAGGTCGGGAACCCCTTGCAGACAGAGAAGGGGAGTCGACCCTCCTGTCGCAATCAGGAGAGGAGAAGGGGCTCAGATGAAGTGGTGCCGGGAACCTCGGTGTTCCCCTTGAGTGAGTCTGGTATGTCGCGGAACTTTTGGGGTCGCATCAAGGGTGCCAAGCACCGTTTCCCACTTCAGGATGGAACGTGGGACTTCTCTTGAGATGCTGTAGCGGACAAAGGGCCTCATCTTGCGATGACGAGGGAAGCACGTGGATTTTCTCGAGTTTCGGTGGGATTCTCGAGTTACGACGGGGAATTCAGGCTTCCTCTTGTGTTGGCCCAGGAAGTCTAATCTTCCATTCGAGTTGCCAGGGAGAGCTGTGGATTGGGCTCCATTCACTGAAGGGCAAACTAGACCTCATCTAGGCTTGTATCCAGGACTTAATGTTCCTCTCCATAGGCGACAGGGATTTGGGGTTGCATTCCATACTCACCCGGGGAGTCAGGCCTCATCTCGAGGGGAAGCAAAGGACTCCACTCTCTTCTCGAGCCGCGACAGGTATCTCTTGGAGCCCACTGAGTGGTCTTTGCTCTGTAGGAGAGCTCTAGTGTACATAAGCCTGTACATAAGTGAACACAGACATTCTGTGTGCATGTTGCTGCGTACCCAAAATAGGGCCACAAGGAGCCTCATGCTCTCCATGCAGCGCGGAAGCTGTGCAGCCACGCAGCAGCTGAAGAATCCAACCAATTGCTCTTTTCTTACCTCTGACAGAGCTCGCATTGCCGTAGCCCTTGGCAGTTTGGAAACACTGGACCCTAACCCCTCTCAAAGTAGGCCTGGGTTCTAGTTCGAATAGAAAGTCAATAGCGGAGCTGAGGACAGGAACGCGGCAGTCATTTATCACACGCTCCTGCAGCCTGCTACTACAGGGACACTAACGCTAGAAGCTAGGAATGTCTTTGCAAGGTGCGCAAAGGACAAGGGAGAACCTCGACCCTGACTCTAGTATTTCAGCCCCCTGAGCAGATCTGAGGTTCTCCCGCTGTAGAAGCTAACCCATTCCTTTCAAATACAGGCTTCCTAACACAGGGCCAGTTGGCTGCTTGCTCTTCCACGAAGCAGGCTTCCTTAACTTGCAAACTGCGAATTCCGCTTAACAGCCTGGAGGAAAAATCGCTTCTTGGAAGATTTTTTTCAGAGGCTGTATCCCCGGAGCTGGGGCCAAGCTAGGGGACCCATACAGGCAAGGGAAGGCAAAACCACATCCAATGTCTTTGCTCTGGAGGACAGCTTTGGTGAGCCTAAGTCTTTCAGGAATATTTCTGGCTCCAACAGAGTCAAATTCTGTGTGTGAAGCTGCACAGCCAAAATAGGGGAACAGAGAGCCTGATTCTCTCTGTGTAGCTTTGAAGCTGTCATTCAAACAACAGCTTGAGAATCCATACAATGCTCTCCCTTACTGCTAAGAGAATTCTCATTGCTGTCGTCCTTGACAGTTTGTAGAAATCCGCACCCTAACCCTTCTCCAAGTAGGCCTGGGTCCTAGCTCGGAACAACAGGCAACGGCGGAGCTGAGGCCAGTAAGGCACAAGTGAGGTCTCACACACTCTTGCAGCCTGATCGTCCAGGAGCAGGAAGGCCTCTTTTTCCCTGCAGGAGGCTCGCTTGCCTTGCCTCCTGTGAACTGCATTTCCCAGCCTGGGCGCAAAGCTGTTCCTGGAGATTTTTTCTCAGGGGCTGTTTCCCTGGAGCTGGGTCGGACCTCGGGGGCCCAACTCACAGGGGAAGACAAAACCACATGGACAGGTCTATGCTCTGTAGGAGAGCTCTAGTGAACCTCATCTCCCAGGAACATTCTTGGCTTCTACAGAGACACCTCTGTGCATGAAGCTACACACCCAACATAGTGGCAAAGGGAGTCTGATTCTCTCCGTGGGTGCTGATGCTTTGTGGCAAAGCACCTGCTAAGAATCCATCCGCATAGGCTTCCCTCACCTTGACAGAGGTCTCATTGCTGTAGTCCTTGGCAGTTTGGAAAGAAGCAGACCCTTACCCTTCACCAAGTAGGCCCTTGTCCTTGTTTGAATGGAAAGGCAGTAGCTGAGCTGAGGCCAGTAAGGCGCCAGTCAAGTCTGACATATTCCCGATGCCTGCTCCTTCATGGAAAATAACGTTAGAATCTGGGAATGTCTTTGCAAGGCTGGCAAAGGGCAGTCAGGAACCTCGACCCTGCCTCTGGAATTTCTATCTTCTCAGCACATCCGGAGGTCTCGGTCAGGAGAAACTAACCCATTCCTTGCAAATATAGGCTTCCAAACACAGGCCGGTTGGCTGTCTCTTCTTGCCGAAGGAAGCTTGCTTATCCCACCTCCTGCGAACTCCGCTTCCCAGCCTGGGGGATAAGAGGTTCTTGGAGATCTTTTCTCAGAGGCTGTTTCCACGGAGCAGGGGCCGATCCGGGAGACCCACACGCACAGGGGAAGGGAAAACCGCATGGATAAGTCTTTGCTCTCTAGGAGTGCTCTAGTGAACCTCACTCTATGGGGAATGTTCTTGGCTCCAACGGGGACATCTCTGTGTGGGAAGCTGCATAGCCAACATAGAGACACAGAGACCTGATTCTCTCTGTGCAGCTTTGACGCTGTCGTTCAAACAACAAATTGAGAATCCACACAATGCTCTCCCTTACCACTGAGAGAGTTATCATTGCTGTAGCCCTTCGCAGTTTCTGGAAATCGGCACACAAACACTTCTCCAAGTAGGCCTGGGTTCAAGTTCAGATGAACATGCAATAGCGGAGCTGAGGCCAGTAAGGCACCAGTCAGGTGTCACACACTCTGGCAGCCTGCTCCTCCAGGGACAGTAAGGCCTCTATTTCCCTTCAGGAGGCTCGCTTGCCTTACTTCCTGTGAACAGCGTTTCCCAGCCTGGGCGCAAAGCAGTTCCTGGAGATCTTTTCTCAGGGGCTGTTTCCCCGGAGTTGGGGCGGACCTCGGGGACCCAACTCACAGGGGAAGGCAAAACCAAATGGACAGGTCTATGCTCTGTAGGAGATCTCTAGTGAACTGCCGGGGTCCAGCCCCAGCTGATCCAGGGTATTCGAAGCAGAGACGGCGTAGGCGAGGGTCAGGGAACAACTGCTTAATTAAACGTTAATTAAGGATATAAAGAGTAATAAAATGAGGATAGCTCAGTAGGAAAATTCAGTGGAGAAAAGAGGCTGAGTAGCTTGGTTTACGCGGGGGACCAATAAAACTACAAGACAAGAAGCTTGCACCACTTACGTAGGCCGCAGGCGTCCTTCCGTTCTCCCGAAGGAGAGGAGACACTGAGGCCTCCCCGGTCGGATCTTAGAAGCCCAGGCAAAATTAGTAAGCTTGGTGGGTTCCGCGCTCCAGATGGAGACTCAACCAGAGTGAGAGAGAGAGAGAGAGACATGGGGAGACCAGTATTTCGAGAAACTGATCCCAATTCTTTATTTTCCATGGTCTACTTTTATACACTGAGATGTTATGCAAAAGTCACGTGGGGTCAGCAGTCCTGATTTTATCAAAGTCAGGTGCTTCATACAAAAGTATACAGAGGTCTTAGGGGTGTTACATCATCTTCTGGCCGGGGGGCCTGCTGACAATTTACGACCCTCTCCTTGTGACAGCGGCCAGTCAACCAGGACACTTATTTCTCCAGGGGTGATTATTCTTAAAACAGACGCCACCCAAATAAAGTTACATTCCTATAGGGTGAGGGTGTAGTGGGTTTTAGTTAAGGAAAGAATTTACTTAGCCTAAGGTCTAACGTGATTTATATCAAAGGTTAATACTTATTTCTTCTATATATTCATTAATGTGTATAAGGGCAGGGGATGTGGAGACTTAGCAGTAAACATCAGCTCAACAAATGAAAAACCCTTCACCAATATGATTTCTAATCAGCCCATTATACTTATACTAATAATTTTCTAACTTTTCTAAGGAACCTGTTTTTAGAAGGTTTAAAGCATCTCGTGCCTCTCATGGTTGGGCGGCTGTGAGCAATCACATGTGGCCGGACAAGCCTGTCAGGCAGGCTAGAGAACCTTCAGAGGAGTTTGTAGGTTAAAACACTCTTGTCACACCCAGGGGTTTTTATCAACTGGAGCTCTAGGTTAACTCCTTCTCCGAAAGAGGTGGTGGGGGGCAGCCTCCCGTAAAGTCAGAGGTGTAGGTGAGAGCACAAAATAGTAAGGTAGGCAGGCTCTGGTGATGGGGGTAGATGCTCGAGGATTTCCAGGGGGACTCCTGAGGCTCGATCCCGCCTTTGCGTATGTCGAGCCTCCTTCCTCATGACCTTTGCCATGGGCGGAGTGCCTCACTCTGGCCCCCAACAGTGAACCTCCTCTCTCAGGAACATTCTTGGCTCCTATCGAGACACCTCTGTGTGTGTAGCTACACACGCAACATAGGGGCAAAGGGAGCCAGATTCTTTCCGTGGGGTGCTGATGCTTTGTGGCAAAGCACCTGCTTGAGAATCCATCAGCTTACGCTTCCCTCGCCTTGACAGGGGTCTCATTGCTGTAGCCCTTGGCAGTTTGGAAAGAAGAGGACCCTTACCTTTCATAAAGTGGGCCCTTGTCCTAGTTTGAAAGGAAAGGCAAGAGCTGAGCTGAGGCCAATAAGGCGCCAGTCAAGTCTGACATATTCCCGAAGCCTGCTCCTTCATGGAAAATAACGCTGGAATCTAGGAATGTCTCTGCAAGGCTGGCAAAGGGCAGTCAGGAGCCTGCACCCTGCCTCTGGAATTACCGATTTCTGAGCAGATCTGGAGGTCTCCTTTAGGAGAATCTAACTCATTCCTTCCATATTGAGACTTCCAAAAACAGGCCGGTCGGCTGCCTCTTCGTGCCCGAAGGAGGCTTGCTTTTCCTGCCTCCTATGAACCCAGCTTCCCAGGCTCTGGGAAAAGCGGATCTTGAAGATCTTTTCTCAGGGGTTGTTTCCACAGAGCTGGGGCTAAGCCTGGAGACCCAAACTATCAGGGGAAGAAAAACCACATGTACAAGTCTTTGCTCTCTAGGAGAGCTCTAGTGAACTTCACTCTGTCACGAACATTCTTGATTCATATGGAGACACCCCTGTGTGCGAAGCTGCGTACCCAACATGGGGGCACAGAGAGCCTGATTCTCTCTGTGTAGCTTTAAAGATGTCGTTCAAAAAACACCTTGAAAATCCATACAATGCTCTTCCTTACCCGTGACAGAGTTCTCATTGCTGTAGCCCTTGGCAGTTTTTAGAAATCCGCACCCAAACCCTTCTCCAAGTAGTCCTGGGTCCTAGTTCGGAGGAACATGCAATGGCGGAGCTGAGGCCAGTAAGGCACCAGTCAGGTCTCACACACTCTGCAGCCTGATCGTCCAGGAACAGTAAGCCCTCTTTTTCCCTGCAGGAGGCTCACTTGACTTCCCTCCTGTGAGCTGCATTTCCCAGCCTGGGGGAAAAGAGGTCCCTGGAGATCTTTTCTCAGGGGCTCCTTCCCCGGAGCTGGGGAGGACCTCGAGGACCCAACTCACAGGGGAAGGCAAAAGCACATGGACAGGTCTATGCTCTGTAGGAGAGCTCTAGTGAACCTCATCTCTCAGGAACATTCTGGCCTCCTATAGAGACACCTCTGTATGTGAAGCTACACACCCAACATAGGGGCAAATGGAGCCTGATTCTCCCCGTGGGGTGCTGATGCTTTGTGGCAAAGCACCTGCTTGAGAATCCATCCACTTAGGCTTCCCTCGCCTTGACAGAGGTCCCATTGCTGTAGCCCTTGGCAGTTTGGAAAGAAGAAGACCCTTACCCTTCATAAAGTAGGCCTTTGTCCTAGTTTGAATGGAAAGGTAATAGCTGAGCTGAGGCCAATAAGGTGCCTGCCAAGTCTGACATACTCCCGTAGCCTTCACCTTCATGGAAAATAACTCTAGAATCTGGGAATGTCTTTGCAAGGCTGGCAAAGGGCAGTCAGGAACCAGCACCCTGCCTCTGGAATTACCGACTTCTGAGCAGATCTGGAGGTCTCCTTTAGGAGAAGCTAACCCATTCTTTCCAAATAGAGGCTTCCAAACAGGCCAGTTGGCTGCCTTTTCGCGCCCGAAGGAGGCCTGCTTTTCTCGCATCCTATGAAGCCCTGTTCCCAGCCTCTGGGAAAAGCGGATTTTGAAGATATTTTCTCAGGGGTTGTTTCCATGGAGCTGGGGCCGAGACCAGAGACCCAATCGCACAGGGGAAGGAAAACCACATGGACAAGTCTTTGCTCTCCAGGAGACCTCTAAGTGAAACTTACTGTGTCAGGAACGTTCTTGACTCCTATGGAGACACCCCTGTGTGTGAAGCTGTGTACCCAACAAGGGGGCACACAGGGCCTGATTCTCTCTTTGCAGCTTTGAAGCTGTCGTTCAAACAACAGCTTGAGAATCCATAGAATGCTCTCCCTTACCTCTGAGAGACTTCTCATTGCTGTAGCCTTTGGCAGTTTTTACAAATCCGCACCCAAACCCTTCTCCAAGTAGGCCTGGGTCCTGGTTTGGATGGCCATGCAATGGCGGAGCTGAGGTCAGTAAGGCACCAGTCAGGTGTCACACACTCTGGCAGCCTGCTCCTCCAGGGACAGTAAGGCCTATTTTTCCCTGCGGGAGGCTCGCTTGCCTTGCCTCCTGTGAACTGCGTTTCCCAGCCTGGGCAAAAAGCGGTTCCTGGAGATCTTTTCTCAGGGGCTCTATCCCCAGAGCTGGGGTGGACCTCAGGGACCCATCTCACAGGGGAAGGAAAAACCACATGGACAGGTCTATGCTCTGTAGGAGACGTTAGTGTGTCTCATCTCTTAGGAACATTCTTGGCTCGTACAGAGACACCTCTGTGTGTAAAGCTACACACCGAACATAGGGGCACAGGGAGCCTGATTCTCTCCGTGGGGTGCTGATGCTTTGTGGCAAAGCACCTGTTTGAGAATCCATCCGCTTACGCTTCCCTCGCCTTGACAGAGGTCTCATTGCTGTGTCTCTTGGCAGTTGGGAAAGAGGTAGACCCTTACCCTTCACCAAGTAGGCCCTGATCCTAGTTTGAAAGGAAAGGCAATAGCTGAGCTGAGGCCAGTAAGGCACCCGTCAACTCTGACATATTCCCGATGCCTGCTCCTTCATGGAAAATATTGCTAGAATCTAGGAATGTCTTTGCAAGGCTGGCAAAGGGCAGTCAGGAACCTCGACCCTGCCTCTGGAATTTCTATCTTCTGAGCAGATCTGGAGGTCTCCTTCTGGAGAAGCTAACCCATTCCTTGCAAATAGAGGCTTCCAAACACAGGCTAGTTGGCTGCCTCTTCTTGCCTGAAGGAGGCTTGCTTTTCCTGCCTCCTATGATCCCTGGTTCCCAGCATGGGGGAAAAGCAGATCTTGGAGATCTTTGCTCAGGTGTTGTTTCCACGGAGCTGGGGTTGTGCCCAGAGACCCACACATACAGGGGAAGGCAAAACCACATGAACAAGTCTTTGCTCTATAAGAGAGCTCTAGTGAACCTCAGTCTTTGACGAACGTTCTTGGCTCCTATGCGGACACCTCTGTGTGTGAAACTGCGTACCCAACATGGCGGCAGAGAGCCTGATTCTCTCTGTGCAGGTTTAATGCTGTCGTTCAGAAAACAGCTTGAGAATCCATACAATTCTCGCCCTTACCTCTGAGAGAGTTCTCATTGCAGTAGCCCTTGGCAGTTTGTAGAAATCTGCACCTAAACCCTTCTCCAAGTAGCCCTGAGTCCCAGTTCGGAGGAACAAGCAATGGCGGAGCTAAGACCAGTATGGCACCAGTCAGTTTTCACACACTCTGGCAGCCTGCTCCTCCAGGGACAGTAAGGCTTCTTTTTCTCTGCAGGAGGCTCACTTGCCTTACTTCCTGTGAACAGCTTTTCCCAGCCTGGGCGAAAAGCGGTTCCTGGAGATCTTTTCTCAGAGGCTGTTTTCTCGGAGCTGGGGTGGACCTCGGGCACCCAACTCACAGGGGAAGGCGAAACCACATGTACAGGTGAGCACTCTGTAGGAGAGCTCTTGTGAGCCTCATCTCTCAGGAACATTCTTGGCTCCTGTAGAGACACCACTGTGTGTGAATCTACACACCCCACATAGGGGCAAAGGGAGCCTGATTCTCTCCGTGGGGTGCTGATGCTTTGTGGCAAAGAACCTTCCTGTTAATCCATCCGCTTATGCTTCCCTCGCATTTACGGAGGTCTCATTGCTGTAGCCCTCGGCAGTTTGGAAAGAAGAAGACCCTTACCCTTCATAAAGTAGGGCCTTGTCCTACTTTGAATGGAAAGGCAATAGCTGAGCTGAGGCCAATAAGGCGCCAGTCAAGTCTGACATATTCCCAAAGCCTGCTTCTTCAGGAAGATAACTGTAGAATCTAGGAATGTCTTTGCAAGGCTGGCAAAGGGCAGTCAGGACCCTGCACACTGCCTCTGGAATTACCGACTTCTGAACAGATCTGGAGGTCTCCCTTAGGGGAAGCTAACCCATTCTTCCAAATAGAGGCTTCCAAACGCAGGCCGCTTGGCTGCCTCTTGCTCTCTGAAGGAGGCCTGCTTTTCCCGCCTCCTATGAACCCCACATCCCAGCCTCTGGGAAAAGCGGATCTTGAAGATCTTTTCTCAGGGGTTGTTTCCACGGAGCTGGGGCCGAGCCTGGAGCCCCAAACGCACAGGGGAAGAAAAACCACATGGACAAGTCTTTGCTCTCTAGGAGAGCTCTAGTGAACCTCACTCTGTCAGGAACGTTCTTGTTTCCTATGGAGACACCCCTGTCTGTGAAGCTGTGTACCGAACATGGAGACACAGAGTCTGATTCTCTCTGTGCAGCTTTGAAGCTGTCGTTCAAACAACAGCTTGAAAATCCATACAATGCTCTTCCTTACCCGTGACACAGTTCTCATTGCTATACCCCTTGGCAGTATTTAGAAATCCATACCCAAACCCTTCTTCTAGTAGGCCTGGGTCCTAGTTCAGAGGAACATGCAATGGCGGAGCTGAGGCCAGTAAGGCACCAGTCAGGTCTCACACACTCTTGCAGCCTGATCGTCCAGGGACACTAAGGCCTGTTGTGCCTTGCAGGAGGCTCGCTTGTGTTACCTCCTGTGAACTGCGTTTGCCAGCCTGGGGGAATAGCGGTCCCTGGAGATCTTTTCTCAGGGGCTCCTTCCCCTGAGCTGGGGCGGACCTCAGGGACCCAACTCACAGGGCAAGGCAAAACCATATGGACAGGTCTATGCTCTGTAGCAGACTTCTAGTGAACCTCATCTCTCAGGAACATTCTTGGCTCCTATAGAGACACTTCTGTGTGTGAAGCTGCGTACCTAACATAGGGGCACAGAGAGCCTGATTTTCTCAGTTCATTTTGACCCTGTCGTTCAGAAAACAGCTTGAGAATCCATAAAATGCTCTCCCTGACCGCTGAGAGAATTCTCACTGCTGTAGCCCTTGGCACTTTTTGTAGAAATCCGCACCCAAACGCTTCTCCAAATAGGCCTGGGTCCTAGTTCGGAGGAACAGGCAATGGTGGAACTGAGGCCAGCAAGGCAACAGTCAGGTTTCACACACTCTGGCAGCCTGCTCCTCCAGGGACAGTAAGGCCTCTTTTTCTCTGCAGGAGATTCGCTTGCCTTACTTCCTGTGAACAGCGTTTCCTAGCCTCAGCGAAGCCGTTCCTGGAGATCTTTTCTCAGGGACAGTTTCCCCGGAGGTGTGGTGGACCTCGGGGACCCAACTCACAGGGGAAGGAAAAACCACATGGACAGGTCTATGCTCTGTAGGAGAGGTTTAGTGAACCTAATCTCTCAGGAACATTCTTCGCTCCTATAGAGACAACTCTGTGTGTGAAGCTACACTCCCAACATTGGGGAACAGGGATCTTGGTTCTCTCCGTGGGGTGCTGATGCTTTGTAGCAAAGCACCTGCTTGAGAATCCGTCCTCTTAGGCTTCCCTCGCCTTGACAGAAGTCTCATTGCTGTAGCCCTTGGCAGTTTCAAAGAAGAAGACCCTTACACTTCATAAACTAGGCCCTTGTCCTAGTTTGAATGGAAAGGCAATAGCTGAGCTGAGGCCAATAAGGAGCCAGTCCCCTCTGACACATTCCCGAAGCCTGCTCCTTCATGGAATATAACTCTAGAATCTTGGAATGTCTTTGCAAGGCTGGCAAAGGGCAGTCAGATACCAGCACCCTGCCTCTGGAATTACCGACTTCTGAGCAGATCTGGAGGTCTCCTTTAGGAGAAGCTAACCCATTCCTTCCAAATAGAGGCTTCAAAACACAGGCAGGTTGGCGGCCTTTCGTGCCCGAAGGAGGCTTGCTTTTCTCTCCTCCTATGAACTCCAGTTCCCAGCCTCTGGGAAAAGCGTATCTTGAAGATATTTTCTCAGGGGTTCTTTCCACGGAGCTGGGGCCGAGCCCGGGGCCCAAAGGCACAGGGGAAGGCAAGACCACATGGACAGGTCTATGCTCTGTAGCAGACCTCTAGTGAACCTCATCTCTCAGGAGCATTCTTGGCTCCTATAGAGACACCTCTGTGTGTGAAGCTGCGTACCTAACATAGGGGCACAGAGAGCCTGATTCTCTCTGTTCATTTTGACGCTGTCATTCAGAAAACAGCTTGAGAATCCATAAAATGCTCTCCCTTACCACTGAGAGAATTCTCACTGCTGTAGCCCTTGGCACTTTGTAGAAATCTGCACCCAAACGCTTTTCCAAGTAGGCCTGGGTGCTAGCTCGGATGAACAGGCAATGGCGGAGCTGAGGCCAGTAAGGCAACAGTCAGGTTTCACACACTCTGGCAGCCTGCTCCTCCAGGGACTGTAAGGCCTCTTTTACTCTGCAGGAGATTCGCTTTGCCTTACTTCCTGTGAACAGCATTTCCCAGCCTCGGCGAAGCGGTTCCTGGAGATCTTTTCTCAGGGACAGTTTCCCCGGAGGTGTGGCGGACCTCGAGGACCCAACTCACAGGGGAAGGCAAAAACCACATTGACAGGTCTATGCTCTGTAGGAGAGGTTTAGTGAACCTAATCTCTCAGGAACATTCTTGGCTCCTGTAGAGACAACTCTGTGTGTGAAGCTACACTCCCAACATTGGTGCACAGGGAGCTTGATTCTCTCCGTGGGGTGCTGATGCTTTGTGGCAAAGCACCTGCTTGAGAATCCATCCTCTTAGGCTTCCCTCACCTTGACAGAGGTCTCATTGCTGTAGCCCTTGGCAGTTTGCAAAGAAGAAGACCCTTACCCTTCATAAAGTAGGGCCTTGTCCTAGTTTGAATGGAAAGGCAATAGCTGAGCTGAGGTCAATAAGGAGCCAGTCCCATCTGACACATTCCCGAAGCCTGCTCCTTCATGGAAAATAACTCTAGAATCTAGGAATATCTTTGTAAGGCTAGCAAAGGGCAGTCAGGAACCAGTACCCTGCCTCTGGAATTACCGACTTCTGAGCGGATCTGGAGGTCTCCTTTAGGAGAAGCTAACCCATTCCTTCCAAATAGAGGCTTCAAAACACAGGCAGGTGGGCTGCATTTTTGTTCCCGATGGAGGCGTGCTTTTCTCTCCTCCTACGAACCCCGGTTCCCAGACACTGGGAAAAGTGGATCTTGAAGATATTTTCTCAGGGGTTGTTTCCACGGAGCTGGGGCCGAGCCTGGAGACCCAAAGGCACAGGGGAAGGCAAGACCACATGGACAAGCCTTTGCTCTTTAGTATAGCTCTAATGAACCTCACCCTGTCAGGATCTTTCTTGATTCCTACGGAGACACACCTGTGTGTGAAGCTGCGGCTACAGAGAGCCTGATTCCCTCCGTTTACCGCTGAGTCTGCATTGCCAAGCAAGAGCTTGGGAACGCAGCCTGGGGCACTTCCCTTCCCTCGGACAGAGCTCTCCTTGCGGTAGGCCTTGGTAGTTTGCATACAATGGGGCCCTAAGCCCTCTGCAAGTTGGCCTGGCTCCTAGGTCCAAAGGGCAGGCCAGAGCGGAGCTGAGGCTGTCAGGCTCCAGACACATCTCCCATACTCCTACATCCTGCTCCTACCCGGGCGTGAACGCTAGAAGCTGGGAAGGTACCTGGACCGTGCAGGGGCGGGGTGAACGCGGGCGGCGTGGGGCGGGGGTCGGCTTCTGGCGGGGGTGGGGGCGGGCTTCCCAGTTGTGCTCTCGGAGGTGGACACTGAGGCTGAAAACTCGCCGGGAGCGCACCCGGGACTGGGTAAACCCGGGCTGCGCGGGTCGAGATTCAGATGGCTTTGGGTGGGGGTCGGTCCCAGTTGTGCTCCCGGGGTCGCCACTGCGGCTGGGAACGCGCAGGGAGCGCGGCAGGGGCGGGGCTAACCCTGGAGGAGCGGGGCGGGGTCGGCTCACGGGGGGGATGGGGAGGGGTTCCCAGTTGCGCTCTCGGGGGTTGCAACTGCGGCTGGGAACGCCCATTTCGTCCGCTCCTGGGTCCCCAAGGATCGCCATCCCTTGGGTGCAGCGGAGGGCTGCGGACCACAGGTAAGGGAACTGGGACTGCGTGGAGCAGGGAACCAAGTATTCCGCCGTCTTTTGGCACATTCTCGGAGCTCCCCAACCTGGCGGTCGCAGAAAGGCCTTGCCTTTGGGGTCAAGGCCTTAACCGCTCCACCCCTCTGCTGAAAAATCTCAGAGTCTGCGCGGTTTTTCCAAGCAGCCTAGTGTCCGCTGGAAGTCCAAGGGACAGAACACTGAACTCTGGCCGGCTGGCCCAGCCCTGCTTCTGGCATTTTGTAAGCCAGCGGGCCCTTGAGCACCTGCTGGGATGGGAAAGGGAAGGGTCCATGGATTGCACCCTAGAAACTTAGTAGGGTGCATGGATTTCAAACCCTGGTGGCCGCCCAGGCAGCAAAGAAGGGGGGAGGGCACCTTGCTGCCCTTTCATGGCAGAATCTGTGGTTGTCCAGCTGCGTGGGCCTTTTCATGAGGACCCTGTGCAATAAAAGTTTGGTGTTTTGGAACTGAATAATTAGAACGTGTAAAAGCTTTAAATTATGTGGTGGTGTAATTAAAAAACAAAACAAAACAAAACCAAGCTCCAAGTGTTTTGCAAATGGAGGTTTAAATATTGAAGGACTGTATTCCTTGCACTGTGGCATTCTATCAAGAAGTGTGCAGGATTTTTTTTTTTTTAAGAAAAGTGTTCGAAGTGAGGGAAACAGGAAACCCAGAGGTGCCCCTGTATTTTGGGGAAGGCCTTAGGAGGTCACTTGGAAATGCTGCTGGCTGTGCGGGAGGGGGGCAGATGGACTGTGCAGGCTTGTCCTTTGCATGGATGTTCTTGTGTGTGGAAACCCAGCTCGGAGCCATCTCCTGATGTGTAAGAATTTCGCAGACAAACCTTGAGCTAAGCAATGCATTTTTTCCTAAGAAAATGTTTGTCTTAAGCGATGTAAATATCCTATGTATTTCCGCTAGACTCTGCCTTCAGGTCAGTTCCCCCAAAAGGCTCAGAAGCGATTTGAACAAAACAGCATGTTTTCCTCCTAGCTTGTTCTCCTTATCTATGTTAAGGAAATGATATATTTGCCTGCAATACTGCCTTTCTTCAAGATTCATGTCAATCAAGTTTTGGCCCAGGATGACTCACCTGCTGCCAATATTATCTCAATGCATGTCGTGGGGGAGGGGCCTGGTGCCATTCCCTGAAACAGTTCCTTTCTTTCCTTAGCTGACTGCTAGTGCCTGTACAATATCTGGCTAAAGACCAGCAGGGGGTACACTTACTACCCCCCCCCACCCCGCCTCGAGTCTAAGTCAGCAGCTTTCTCTATCTCTTTAATACTTTAATAACACTTGATGACACAAAAGCTCTGAGCGATCAAATCATATCAAATCTTCATTTCAGATTGAAGATGCATTCCATGGTATTGCCATCTTAAGTCTTTCCATCGTTATGGAATATCTGTCCATGTATTCAGGATAGTTTTCAGCCAGGGTGTATAATTTCCAGTGTGCCAGTCTTGTCATCCTCGTTACATCCATGGCAAAGTGTTTTATTCATGTTGATATTATTGAAAGGGAATTTTTTAAAATTCCTTTTCAGATTATTATCTGCTAATGTATACAGATAAAACTGTGTAATCATTCATTTTTATCAGTTTGGACAGCTTGATAGTTGTCTTTAATTTCTTTACTTTCTGACACTTTAAGATTATCCTGGGACACATATGTAATGCCTCACCCCTAAATTCAGACATGTGTTCAAAGAACTTCTGTCCTTTTATTTATTTATTTATTTATTTATTCTTTAACATTGAAATCGTTTTGACTATGCTGGGTGTTTGTTGCTAGATGGAAGTAGCTAGGACCTCTGGACTGCAGTCTCTCATCTCTTGCTGACCTCTTGTTGACCTCTGCAGCTTCCTGGTAGGTGGGAGCTTGTTAGTTCCTTGTTCCTTATCAGAACCTCCTGTGGTAAGTGTTTTTCTCTTCTCTGTTGCCTGGTAAGGGTGGGTGGTCATGGGCATCCCAAAGTTGGCTAGAAGTCAATTATTTAGGCAGGCTTGTGCACAGATATGGGAGAAGGCAATGGCACCCCACTCCTGGAAAATCCCAAGGATGGAGGAGCCTGGTAGGCTGCAGTCCATGGGGTGGCTAAGAGTCGGACACCACTGAGTGACTTCATTTTCACTTTTCACTTTCATGCATAGGAGGAGGAAATGGCAACCCACTCCAGTGTTCTTGCCTAGAGAACCCCAGAGACTGCGGGGCCTGGTGGGCTGCCATCTATGGCGTGGCACAGGGTCGGCCTCAACTGAACCACTTAGCAGCTGCAGCAGCAGCAGCAGCAGTGCATAGATATCAAAGGGGATGAGAACAGTCAGGTAGGATCACATATGTCATCGTGAAACAATACTTCTCCTCTTAGCCAAAGCTAACAAAAGATTTCTGTTCTAGGTCAACCTAGAAGAGATCACTTAAGAGGTAAAGAAACTTAAACTCCATTAGCAAAGGCAGTTCAACATCTCAAGAAAACTTGTGCTAGGCACAAAACTCTTTTCTGGGGGCCTACTTTCCCTACAACCTCCTTATCCCATTCTGTACCCATTCCTTTGCTTCTCCCGTCCTGAAAATGCCACCTGTAAGACAGAACTACTTCGTTTTCCTTCTTAAAGTGTGATTGCATTCCATACATTCTTGTAATAACAAGTCATACATTTCCCTTCAGCAACCAAGAACTGACTTTTATATTGGCATTGGCTATAGCCCGCCCCCCTCCCCCCACCCCCAAGAGCAGAACAAAACAAAACAAAACAATTGCTTTCTTACATTTAACATGTCAGGATGGTGCCAGACACTATTCATGGAGAGTCAAAAATCTCTATTGTTTCTGTGTAAAAGGGAGGTCCTTTCAAGTCGTGAATGTTTCAGAACTTTCATTTATTTGGAAATGACCTAGCTATTCAATACACTGTCGTCACAAGGATAGAAACTCGGGTAACCAAAACACCTGGAGAAACGTTTGTTAGTTCAGTTCAGTTCAGTTGCTCAGTCGTGTCTGACTCTTTGGGACCCCGTGGCCTGAAGGACGCCAGGCTTCCGTGTCTGTCACCAGCTCCAGGGGCTTGCTCAAACTCATGTCCATCGAGTCAGTGATGCCATCCAACCATCGTACCCTTGTCATCCCCTTCTCCTCTGCCTTCAATCAAGACTATGAGAGGCAGATATTTTAGAGTATAATTATTGTAAAGAGTTTGTCTAAAAGCTCATATCACATTTACATTTTTTACTTTTGTTGTTGTCGTTTCCAGGTAGTTTCTTGCTGACAAGCTTGTGACAGATATAACAATAGAGCAATTTTTACCTCAAAAGAAACCAAGGCACTATGAACATGTTGTGCTTAATGTTGTTGACTCTTAGACATGTCTATAATGGAGGAGCAAAACCAAAAATACTAGATATTTAATATTGACTAGTTCCCAGTTCACGGGACTCTGACATTCATTTAGGTCAATGTTTTCTTGTATTTCCAGCAGTTTGATTTGGAAGGGCTGCCTTGTCTTGAGACCATTGAAATCAGAACACAGAACTTGAGCAATATTATCAAAAAACACAAGGCTCACACTGACACATACCTTAATCCAAACAGACAGACAAGACATCTTCCAGGTTTCCGCCTGAGATTTAAAATATTTCTTTGAGCCAGTCTTCTGGGGAGTGGGGGGATGGAGGTGGCAGTAAGGCAGGCTTGGGTAACAAGCTAATTGTTGGTCATTGCATATGCAAAGAACCAGCTTTCCGGGTTCCAAGGAAAAAAGTTTCCTTGGTAACCAACTTTGTCTGGTTCTATAGAATATCATGGCCCTCCTAGGTCAGGTCATCTTGCCTTTCTGTAGTCCTCGTTTTATCCCTAAATCATAGACAGCTTGGATTGTCTCTGTGGGGTGTATGTATTGTCCTCATGTTTGACCTGGCGGCAGCAGCGAGGTCCGAGAGCCTCTCCTGGAACCGGGCGTGGGGACGGGGCTCACCGAGAGCCGCTGGTGAAGGTGGGCAGCGCCCCTGGAGCGCGGCAGGGGTGGGGCGCCCCGGGAGGCGCAGGGCGGGTGTCGGCTCCTGGCGGGGGTAGGGGAGGGCTTCCCAGTTGTGCTCTCGGAGATGGCCACTGCGGCTGGAAGCGCGCCGGGAGCGCAGCCAGGGTGGGGTAAACCTGGGCTGCACAGGTCGTGATTCCGCTCGCTGTGGGTGGGGGGTCGGTCCCTGTTGTGCTCCCGGGGGTCGCCAATATGGCTGGGAACCCGCCGGGAGCCCGGCAGGGCCGGGACGAAACCTGGCGGCGCGGGGCGGGGTGGGGGTCCGTTCGCAGCGGGGGTCGGCTCCTGGCGGGGGTGGGGGAGGGCTTTCCAGATGTGCTGTTGGGGGTCGCCATTGCGGCTGGGAATGCCCATTTCGTGAACTCCTGGATCCCCAAGGATCGGCATCCATTGGCCACAGCGGAGGGGTGCGGAACACAGGTAAGGGAACGGGGACTGCGTGGAGCAGGGAACCATGTATTCCGCCCTGTGTTGGCACAGTCTCAGAGCTCCCCAACCTGGCGGTCGCAGGAAGGCCTCGTCTTTGGGGTCAAGGCCTTTACCGCTCCACCCCTCTGCTGAAAATCCTCAGAGTCTGCGCGGTTTTCCCAAGCAGCCTAGTGTCTGCTGGAAGTCCAAGGGACAGAACCCTGAATTCTGGCCGGCTGGCCCAGCCCTGCTTCTGGCACTTTGTAGGCCAGCGGGCCCTGGAGCACCTGCTAGGATGGGAAAGGGAAGGGTATGCGAATTGCACCCTGGTGGCCGCCGAGGCAGCAAAGAAGAGGGGAGGGCACCTTACTGCCCTTTAATGGCAGACAGAATCTGTGGCTGTCCTGCTGCGTGGGCCTTTTCATGGGGACCTTGTGCAATAAAAGTTTACCGGTGACCTTAGGGAACTTCCCAGTGTGCTTCTGACAGATGAGGGATGCTGTGGAGTTGGCGGGGCCTCTCAGGACTCTGCTGGGTTTGGCGCAATGGAAGAGGGCCTCATCTCCAGGGAAGGCAGGAACCTCAGGCTTCCTCTCCGTTTCGGACTCCGACCGCAGGGTCCCTGCAGAGTTGGGACAGGAGAGTCAGGAATCGTCTTGTCTGAGGAAGGGAACTCCGCTTGCCTCTCGAGGTGCTCAGGGGGTCTCAGGCCCCTTGTTGAGCTGTGTGTGGAACCTGCGGGTATTTCCGGAAATGCATGACGGTGACAGTGCCCCTTCGTGTTGTGCCTTCACCCACTGGGTTGCCTTCGAAGAGGTGTCTGGGCCTCGGGTTCTTTTTAAGAGCGGACAGGGAAATCGGGGTCTTTCGGCATGTGGGACCACCCACGGGCTAGTCTCAAATTTCCTAGTGAGGCCGGCTTCATCCTGACGTGTGCCGGGAAGGCCGGGGACCCTTCCAGACAACGCAGGGGGATCGACTCTCCTGTCGCCATCAGGAGGGGAGAAGGGGCTCAGATGAAGTGGGGCCGGAACCCTCGGTGTTACCCTCGAGAGAAACCGGCGTGTGGGGGACTTTTGGGGGTTGCATGAAAGGAGTCAGGTACCATTTCGCACTTCAGGACAGAACCTGGGACTTCCCTTGAGACGCCGTAGCGGGCAAGGGCCTCATTTTGCGAAGACGTTGAAACCATGTGGATTTTCTCGAGTTGCGGCGGGATTCTAGAGTTACGACGGGGATTTCAGGCTTCCTCTTGTGTTGGCCCCGGGAAGCCTAATCTTCCATTCGAGTTGCGAGGGAAAGCTTGGGGTTGCACTCGAGTCACTGCAGGGCCAAAGAGACCTCATCTAGGCCTGTGTCCGGGACTTAACGTTCCTCTCAAGGGAAGACAGGGATCTCAGGGTGGCGTTCCAGACTCCCCCGGGGAGTCAGGCCTAGCCTCGAGGGCAAGCAAAGGATGCCGCTCTCCTCTCAAGTCGCGACGCAGATCTCTTGGAGCCCACTGAGTGGCCTCAAGGGAGTCAGGCCTTCTCTTCAGTTTGGAGAGAGGACTCAGGATTGCGGTCTGGGTCAGGCAGGAAAAGAAGGCCCTCACCTCGCGAGGATGGGGGCTTCTCAGGGGTTTCCTCGAGCTGCGGCGCCCGTGGGGGTTTTTCACGAGGCAAGACGAGGATCTCAGGGAGCCTCTTGTGCGGTGCCAGGGAAGTCAGGTCTCTGTGCGCGTGGCGAGGGGGAGCGCGTCATGGCTCTCGAGTCATGGGAGAGGACTAGGGCCTCCAGACGCGTTGAAGAAGGACACTCGAGGTCTTTCTGGGGTTGCTGCGGGAAAGCCTCATTTCCCTCGACTTCTGCCAGGGACCTGAGGGAACTTCCCATGGTGCCTCTGATAGGTGAGGGATGCTGTGGAGTTGGCGGGGCCTCTCAGGACTCCGCTGGGCTTGGCGCAATGGAAGAGGGCCTCATCTCGAGGGGAGACAGGAAACTTAGGCTTCCTCTCCTTTTCGGACTCCAACCACAGGGTCCCTGCAGAGTTGGGACAGGAGAGTCAGGCCTCGTCTTGTCTGAGGAAGGGAACTCCGCTTGCCTCTCGAATTGCTCAGGGTGTCTCACGTACCTCGTCGAGCTGTGTGTGGAAACCGCGGGTTTTTCCGGACGACTCACGGGGGTGTCAGTGCCCCTTCGAGTGGTACCTTCACCCACAGGGTTGCCTTCGAAGAGGGGTCCGGGCCTCGGGTCCTTCTCAAGAGCGGACCGGGGAATCGGGGGCATTCGGCATGTGGCACCACCCACGTGGCTCGTCTCGAATTTCCCCGTGAGACCGGCCTCATCCTGAGGTGCGCCGGGAAGGCCGGGAACCCATTCTGGACCACGCAGGGGAATCGCCTCTCCTGTCGCGATCAGGAGGGGAGAAGGGGCTCAGATGAAGCTGTGCCGGGACTCTCGGTGTTCCCCTCGAGGGAACCCGGCGTGTCAGGGAACTTTTGGGTGTCGTACGAAGGGTGTCAGGTACCGTTTCGCACTTCAGGGCGGAACATGGGACTTCCCTTGAGACGCCGTAGTGGGCAAGGGCCTCATCTTGCGAAGACGTTGAAACCACGTGTTTTTTCTCGATTTGCGGTGGGATTCTCGAGTGACGACGGGGATTACAGGCTTCCTCCTCTGTTGGCCCTGGGAAGCCCCGTCTTCCATTCGAGTGGCGAGGGAAAGCTGGGGGCTGCCTTGAGTCACTGCAGGGCCAAAGAGACCTCATCTAGGCGTGTGTCCAGGACCTAATGTTCCTATGAAGGGAAGGCAGGGATCTCGGGGTTGCATTCCAGGATCCCCCGGGGTGCCAGGCCTCGTCTCGAGGGGAAGCCAAGGACTCCGCTGTCCTCCCGAGTCGCAACGCGGATCTCTTGGAGCCCCCTAGTGGCCTCAGTGGAGTCAAGCCTCCTCTTCATTTTGGAGAGAGGGCTCGGGATTGTTCTCCAGGCCATGTAGGAAAAGAAGGCCCTTCACCTCGTGAGGACGGGGGCGTCTCAGGGGTTTCCTCGAGCTGCGGCGCCCTTGGGGGTTTTCTCGCGAGGCACGACGAGGATCTCAGGGAGCCTCTCGTGCGGCGCCAGGGAAGTCAGGTCTCCCTGTGCGTGGCGAGGGGGAGCGCGTCATGGCTCTCGAGTCACGGGAGGGGACTAGGGCCTCGAGACGCGTTGAAGAGGGACTATCGAGGTCTTTCTCGGGTTGTGTCGGGAAAAGTCATTTCCCTCGACTTCTGCCGGGGACCTTAGGGAACTTCCCAGGGTGTCTCTGAGAGTTGATGGATACTGTGGAGTTGGCGGGGCCTCTCGGGACTCCGCTGGGTTTGTCGCAATGGAAGAGGGCCTCATCTCGAGGGGAGGCAGGAACCTCAGACTTCCTCTCTGTTTCGGACTCAGACCGCAGGGTCCCTGCAGAGTTGGGACAGGAGAGTCAGGCTACGTCTTTTCTGAGGAATGGAACTCCGCTTGCCTCTCGAGTTGTTCATCGGGTTTCAGGCCCCTTGTCAAACTGTGTGTGGAATCTGCAGGTTTTTCCAGACGATGCACGGGGGTGTCAGTGATCCTTCGATTTGTGCCTTCATCCACAGGGTTGCCTTCGAAGAGGTGTCAGGACATTGGGTTCTTATGAAGAGCGGACTGGGAAATCGGGGTCGTTCAGCATTTGGCAGCACCCACGTGGGTTGTCTCGAATTTCCTCATGAAACCGTCCTCATCCTGAGGTGTGCCGCGAAGGTCATGAAACTCTTCCAGACAAAGCAGAGGAATCGACCCTCCTGTGGCGATCAGGAGGGGAGAAGTGGCTCAGATGAAGTGCTGCTGGGAACCTCGGTGTTTCCCTCAAGTGAGACAGGTATGTCGGGTAACTTTTGGGGTCGCATAAAGCGTTCCAAGTACCGTTTCACTCTTCAAAATGGAACGTTGGACTTCTCTTGGGGTGCTCCAGCGGGCAAGGGCCTCATCTTGGAATGACTGGGGAACCACTTGGTTTTTCTCGAGTTGCGGTGGGATATTTGAGTTACCACAGGGAATTCATGCTTTCTCTTGTGTTGGCCCACAAAAGTCTTATCTTCCATTTGAGATTCGAGGAAGAGCTGGAGGTGCGCTCTAGTCACTGAAGGCAAAAGAGACCCCACCAAGGCTTGTGTGCAGGACCTAATGTTCATGTCAAGGGGCGACAGGAATCTCGGGGTTGCATTCCAGACTCACCCTGGAGTCAGGCCTCGTCTTGAGGGGAAGCAAAGGACTCTGCGCTCCTCTCGAGTCGGACGGGTATGTCTTGGAGCCCACTGAGTGGCTTAAAGGGAGTCAAACCTCCTCTGGTGTTTGGAGGGAGGACACGGGATTGCTCTCCAGGCAATGCAGGAAATGAAGGCCCTCATATCCCGATGACTGGGGCGTCTCGTAGGTTTTCTCGAGCTGTGGCGCTAGTGTGGGGTTTCTCACTAAGTAAGACTGGGAGCTCAGTGAGCCTCTCATGTGGTGCCAGGGCAGTCAGGTCTCTATGCACGTGGTGAGAGGGAGCCCGTCATTGTTCTCGAGTCATGGTAGGGGAATTGGGCCTGAAGACGTGTTAAAGAAGGACTCTCAAGGCCTTTCTTGGGTTGCAGCAGGAAACCCTGGGTTCCATCGACTTGTGCCAGTGACCTCAGGAAGCTTCTCAGCGTGCCTCTGAGAAGTCAGGGTCACTGTGGAGTTGGGAGGGGCCTCTCGGAGCTCCACTGGGTTTGGTGCAATGGAAGAGGGCCTCATGACAAGTTGAGGCAGGAACCTCAGGGTTCCTCTCCTGGCTTCGAATGCGCCGGATCTGACTCGGAAACCAGAGTCCCTGCAGAGTTGGGACAGGAGAGTCAGGCCTCGTCTTGTGTGGAGGAATGGAACTCCGCTTGACTCTCGCGTTGTTCATGGGGTGACAGGCCACTTGTCGATTTGTATGTGGAACTTGCGGGTTTTTCTGGACGATGCACCGGGGTGTCACTGCCCCTTCGTGTTGTGTCTTGATCCACAGGATTGCCTTCGAGTTGGGTTCTGCCATCGGGTTCTTATCAAGAGCGGACCAGGGAATCGGGGTCTTTTGGCATGTCGCACCACCCATGAGGCTATGTCTCGAATTTCCTCGTGAGACTGGCCTCATCTTGATGTGCGCCAGGAAGGTCGGGAACGCCTTCCAGACAAAGCAGGGGAATCGAACCTCCTGTCGCGATCAAGAGGGGAGAAGAGTCTCAGATGAAGTGGTGCCGGGAACCTCGGTGTTCTCCTCAAGTGAGACTGGTATGTCGGGGAACTTTTGGGGTCGCATCAAGGGTTCCAAGTAACTTTTCGCTCTTCAATACGGAACGTGGGACTTCTCTTGAGACGCTGTAGCGGGCAAGGGCCTCATCTTTCGATGACGGGGGAACCACGTGGTTTTTCTTGAGTTGTGGCGGGATTCTCGAGTTACGACGGGGAATTCAGGCTTCCTCTTCAACTGGCCCAGGGAAGTCCAGTTTTCATTCGAATTGCGAGTTAGAACTGGGGATTGCTCTCGAGACACTGCAGGGCCAAATAGACCTCATCTAGGCTTGTGTCCAGGACCTAATGTTCCTCTGCTGGGGCGACAGCGATCTCGGCATTGCATTCTCGACTCACCCTAGGAATCAGACCTCGTCTCGAGGGGAAGCCAAGGACACCGCTCTCCTCTCGAGTCGCGACGGGTATATCTTGGAGCTCACTGTGTGGCCTAAAATGAGTCAAGCCTCCTGTGGAGTTTGGAGAGAGGACTCAGGATTGCTCTCCAGGCCATACAGGAAAAGATGGCCCTCATCTCGTGAGGACTGGGGCGTCTCGTGTGTATTCTCGAGCTGCGGCTCCAGTGTGGTGTTGCTCACGAGGTATAATGGGGAGCTCAGGGAGCCTCTCCTGTGGCGCCAGGGAAGTCAGGTTTCTATGCGCGTGGCTAGGGGGAGCGCGTCATTGCTCTCGAGTCATGGTAGGGGAATCTCACCTCAAGACGCGTTGAAGAAGGACTCTCGAGGTCTTTTACGGGTTGGGGCAGGAAACCCTTGGTTCCCTCGACTTGTGCCGGTGATCTCAGGAAGGTCTAAGGGTGCCTCTGAGAAGTCAGGGATACTGTGCAGTTGGGAGGGGCCTCTCGGGACTCCACTGGGTTCGGTGCAATGGAAGAGGGCCTCATCTCGAGTGGAGGCAGGAAACTCATGTTTCCTCTCCTGACTTCCCCTGGGCCAGATCTGACTCGGATCGCAGTTTCGCTGCAGAGTTCGAACAGGAGAGTCAGGCCTCGTCTTGTGTGGAGGAATGGAACTCTGCTTGCCTCTCCAGTTGTTCACGGGGTGACAGGTCACTTCTCGAGCTGTGTGTGGTACCTGCGGGTTTCTCCGGACGATACCTGGGGGTGTCAGTGCCCCTTCGTGTTGTGCCTTCATCAAAAGGGTTATCTTCAAAGAGGTGTCCGGGCATTGGGATCTTATCAAGAGTGAACCGGGAAATCGGGGTCTTTCGGCATGTGTCACCATCCACGAGGCTATGTCTCGAATATCCTCGTGAGACCGGCCTCATCCTGAGATGCACTGGGAAAGGTGGGAACCCCTTCAAGACAAAACAGGGGAATCAACCCTCCTGTCGCGATCAGGAGGGGAGAAGGGGCCCAGATGTAGTGGTGCCGGGAACCTCGGTGTTCTCCTCGAGTCAGACCGGTGTGTCGAGGAACTTTTGAGGTCGCATCAAGGGTGCCAATACCGTTTCGCACTTCAAGACGGAACGTGGGACTTCTCTTGAGACGCTGTAGGGGGCAAGGGCCTCATATTGCGATGACGGGGGAACCACGTGGCGTTTCTCGAGTTGTGGCGGGATTCTCGAGTTTCGACGGGGAATACAGTCTTCCTCATGTGTTGGCCCAGGGAAGTCCTATCTTCCATTCGAGTTTCAAGGGAGAGCTGGGGATTGTCCACGAGTCACTGCAGGGCAAAATAGACCTCATCTAGGCTTGTGTCCAGGACTTAATGTTCGTCCCTAGGGGCGACAGGGATCTGGGGGTTGCATACCAGACTCACCCGGGGAATCAGGCCTTGTCTCGAGGGGAAGCAAAGAACTCCGCTGTCCTTTTGAGTCGCGATGGGTATCTCTTGGAGCCCACTGTGTGCCCTAAAGGGAGTCAAGCCTCCTGTGCTGTTTGGATAGAGGACTCGGGATTCCTCTCCAGGCCATGCAGGAAAAGAAGGCCCTCATCTCGCGATGACGGCGGCATCTCGTGGGTTTTCTAGACTGCCGCGCTAGTGCCAGGTTTCTGACGAGGTACGAGAGGGAGCTCAGGGAGCCTCTCGTGTGGCTCCAGGGAAGTCAGGTCCCCATGAGATGGCTAGGGGGAGTTCGTCATTGCTCTCGAGTCATGGTAGGGTAATCGGGCCGCAAGACGGGTTGAAGAAGGACTCTCGAGGTCTTTCTCGGGTTACTGCATAAAACCCAGGGTTCCCTTGACTTGTGCCTGCGACGTCAGGGAGCTTCTCAGAGTGCCTCTGAGAAGTCAGGGATACTGTGCAGTTTGGAGGGGCCTCTCGAGACTCCTCTGCATTTGGTGGAATGTAAGAGGGACTCATCTCGAGTTGAAGCAGGAACCTCAGTGTTCCTCTCCATTTCTGACTCAGATCGCAAGGTCCCTGCATGTTGGTACAGGAGAGTCAGGCCTCGTATTTTCTGGAGGATGGGACTCCTCTTGCCTCTCGAGTTGTTCTCGAGGTGACAGGCCACTTGTCGAGCTGTGTATGTAACCTGCCCGTTTTTCCGGATGATGCACAGGTGTGTTAGTGCCCCTTCGTGTTGTACCTTCATACTCAAGGCTGCCTTCCAAGAGGTGTCCGAGCATTGGATTCTTATCAAGAGCGGACCGGGAAATTGGAGTCTTCCGGCAAGTGGCACCACCCACAAAGCTACGTATCGAATTTACCCATGAGACCGGCCTCATCCTGAGTTGTGCAGGGAAGGTCGGGCCCCCTTGCAGACAAAGCAGGGGAATCGACCCACCGGTCACCATCAGGAGGGGAGAAGGGGCTTAAATGAAGTGGTGCCGGGAACCTCGGTGTTCCCCTTGAGTGAGACCGGCGTGTTGGGGGACTTTTGGGGTCGCATCAAGGGTGCCAAGTACCGTTTCGCATTTCAAGATGGAACCTGGGACATCTTTTGAAACGCTGTAGTGGGCAAGGGCCTCATCTTGCGATGACGGGAGAACCACGTGGTTTTGCTCGAGTTGCGGCGGGATTCTCGAGTTATGACCGGGAATTTAGGCTTCCTCTTGTTGGCCTTGAAATCCAATCTTCCATTCGGGTTGCGAGGGGGAGCTGGGGATTGCACTAGAGTCACTGCAGGGCAAAAGAGACCTAATCTGGGCTTGTGTCCAGGATCTAATGTTGCTCTCCAGGGGCGACAGGGATCTCGGGTTTGCATTCCAGACTCATCCGGGGAGTCAGTTCTCACCTCGAGGGTAAGCAAAGAATTCCGCTCTCATCTCGAGTCGCGATGGGTATCTCTTGGAGCCCAATGTGTGTACTAAAGGGAGTCAAGCCTCCTGTGGAGTTTGGAGAGAGGACTCGGGATTGGACTCCAGGCCATGCAGGAAAAGGAGGCCCTCATCTCGAGATGACGGTGGCATCTCGTGGGTTTTCTCGAGCTGCGGCGCCAGTGTGGGGTGTCTCATGAAGTACCACGGGGATCTCAGGGAGCCTCTTGTGTGGCGCCAGGAAAATCCAGTATTCCTTTCGAGTTGCGAGTTAGAACTGGGGATTGCTCTCCAGTCACTGCAGGGCAAAATAGACCTCATCTACGCTTGTGTCCAGGACCTAGTGTTCCACTACTGGGCCGACAGGGATCTCAGGGTTGCATTCTCGACTCACCCGGAGAGTCAGGCCTCGTCTTGAGGGGAAAAAAAGGACTCCACTCTCCTGTCGATTCGCGACGGGTATCTCTTGGAGCCCACTGTGTGGCGTAAAGGGAGTGAAGCCTCCTATGGAGTTTGGAGAGATGACTCGGGATTGTTTTCCTGGCCATGCAGGAAAAAAGGCCCTCATATCTCGATGACGGGGGCGTCTCGTGGGTTTTCTCCAGCTGCGGCGCCAGTATCAGTTTTCTCACGAGGTACGACGGGGAACTCAGAGAGCCTCTCGTGTGGTGCTAGGGACGTCAGGTCTCCGTGCATGTGGTGAAGGGGAGTGCGTGATTGCTCTCGAGTCATAGTAGGCGAATTGGGCCTCAAGACGCATTGAAGAAGGACTCTCGAGGTCTTTCTCGGGTTGCGGCAGGGAACCCTGCGTTCCCTCGACTTGTGTCGGTGACCTCAGGCAACTTCTCAGGGTGCCTCTGAGAAGTCAGGGACACTGTGGATTTGGGAGGGGCCTTTCGTTATTCAACTGTGTTTGGTGCAATCGAAGAGGGCCTCATCTCGAATGGAGGCAAGAACCTCAGGGGTCCTCTCCATTTCTGACTCGGGTCGCAGAGTACCTGCCGAGTATGGACAAGAGAGTCACGCCTCGTCTTCTGTGGAGGAATGGATCTCCGCTTGCCTTTCGAGTTGTTCACGGAGTGACAGGCCACTTGTTGAGCTGTGTGTGGAACCTGCGGGTTTTTCCAGACGATGCACAGGGGTGTCAGTGCCCCTTCGTGTTGTGCCTTCATCCAAAGGGTTGCCTTCAAAGAGGTGTCCGGGCATCGGGTTCTTTTCAAGAGCGTACCAGAAAATTGGGGTCTTTCAGCATGTGGTACCACCCATGAGGCTACGTCTCGAATTTCCTCGGGAGACCGGCCTCATCCTGAGGTTCGCCGGGAAGGTAGGGAACCCCTTGCAGACAAAGCAGGGGAATCGATCCACCGGTCACGATCAGAAGGGGAGAAGGGGCTCAGATGAAGTGGTGCCGGGAACCTCGGTGGTCCCCTCGAGTGAGACCAGTATGTCACGGCACTTTTGAGGTCGCATCAAGGGTGCCAAGTACAGTTTCGCACTTCAAGACAGAACGTGGGAATTCTCTGGAGATGCTCTAGCGGGCAAGGGCCTCATATTGCGATGACGAGGGAAACACGTGGTTTTTCTCGAGATGCGGCGGGATTCTCGAGTTACGACGGGGAATTCAGGCTTCCTCTTGTGTTGGCCCAGGAAGTCCAATCTTCCATTCAACTTGTCAGAGAGAGCTGGGGGTTGCTCTCGAGTCACTTCAGGGCAAAGAGTCCTCATCTAGGCTTGGGTCCAGGACGTAGTGTTCCTCTCCAGGGGCAACAGGGATATCGGGGTCGCATTCCAGTCTCACCTGGTGGGTCACGCCTCGTCTCGAGTGGAAGCAAAGGACTCCACTATCCTCTCGAGTCCCGACGTGTAACTCTTGGAGCCCAATGAGTGGCCTAAAGGGAGTCAAGCGTCCTGTGTAGCTTGGACAGAAGGTTCACGCTTGATCTGCATACCATTCAGTTAAAGATGGCCCTCCTCTCTTGATGACGGGAGCATCTCATGGGTTTTCTCGAGCTGCGGCGCCAGTGTGGGGTTTCTCACGAGATATGATGGGGAGCTCAGGGAGCCTCTCGTGTGGAGCCAGAGAAGTCAGGCCTCCATGAGTGTGGCCAGGCATATCGCGTCATTGCTCTGGAGTCATGGGAGGGACTAGGGCCTCAAGACGCATTTAAGAAGGACTCTCGAGGTCTTTCTTGGGTAGGGGCGGGAAACACTTATTTCCCTCGACCTCTACCGGGGACCTTAGGGAACTACCCAGGTGCCTCTGAGAGGTGAGGGATACTGAGGACTTAGAGGGGCCTCTCGGGACTCGACTAGGTTTGACGAAATGAAAGAGGGCCTCATCTCGATTGGAGGCAGGGACCTCAGGCTTCCTCTCCATTTCTGACTCCGACCGCAGGGTCCCTGCAGGGTTGGGACAGGAGAGTCAGGCCTCATCTTGTCTGAGTAATGGAACTCTGCTTGCCTCTTGAGTCGTTCAGTGGGTTTCAGGCCCCTTGTCGAGCTGTGTGTGGAACCTGCGGGTGTTTCCAGAAGATGCACAGGGGTGTCATTGCCCCTTCATTTTGTGCCTTCCCCCACAGGGTTGCCTTCAAAGAGGTGTCCGGGCATCGGGTTCATTTCAAGAGCGGACCAGGAAATCGGGGTCGTTCGGCATGTGGCAGCACCAACGTGGCTCATCTCAAATTTCCTCGTGAGACCAGCATCATCCTGAGGTGCGCCGGGAAGGCCGGGAACACCTTCCACACAAAGAAGGGGAATCTACTCTCCTGTCGCGATCAGGAGGGGAGATGGGGCTCAGATGAAGTGGGGCCGGGACTCTAGGTGTTCCACTCGAGGGAACCCGGCGTTTCAGGGAACTTTAGGGGTCACATCAAGGGAGCCAAGTACCGTTTCCCACTTCAGGATGGAACATGTGACTTCCCTGGGGACGCTGTAGCGGGCAAGGGCCTCATTCTGTGAAGACGTTGGAACCACGTCGTTTTTCTCGAGTTGAGTCTGGATTCTCGAAAACGACGGGGATTTCAGGCTTCCTCTTGGGTTGGCCCTGGGAAGCCCAATCTTCCCCTGGAGTTGCGAGGGAAAGCTGGGGGTTCTGCTCGAGTCACTACAGGGCCAAAGAGACCTCATCGAGGCGTGTGTCCAGGACCTAATATTCCTCTCAAGGGAAGACAGGGATCTCGGGTTTCCATTCCAGACTCCCCCAGGGAGTCAGGCCTCGCCTCGAGGGGAAACAGAGGACTCCGCTTTCCTCTCAAGTCGCGACACGGATCTCTTGGACCCCAATGAGTGGACTCAAGGGTGTCGAGCCTCCTCTTCAGTTTGGAGAGAGGACTCGGGATTGCTCTCCAGGCCAGGCAGGAAAAGAAGGCCCTCATCTAGCGATGACGGGGGCGTCTCATGGGTTTCCTCAGGCTGCGGCTCCCATGGGGGTTTTCTCACGAGGCACGACGAGGACCTCAGGGAGCCTCTTGTGCGGTGCCAGGGAACTCATGTCTCCATGCGCATGGCGAGGGGGAGCTGGTCATCACTCTCGAGTCATGGGAAGTGACTAGGGCCTCAAGACGCGTTGAAGAAGGACTCTTGAGGTCTTTCTTGGGTGGCGGCGGGAAACCCTCGTTTCCCTCGACTTCTGCAGGGGACTATAGGGAACTTCCCATGGTGACTCTGAGAGGTGAGGGATGCTGTGGAGTTGGCAGGGCCTCTCGGGACTCTGCTGGGTTCGGCGCAATGGAAGAAGGCCTCATCTCGAGGGGAGGCAGGAACCTCAGGCTTCCTCTCCGATTCTGACTCCGACTGCACGGTCCCTGCAGTGTTGGGACAGGAGAGTCATGCCTCGTCTTGTCTGAGGAATGGAATTCTGGTTGCCTCTCGAGTTGTTCCGGGAGTCTCAGGCCCCTTGTCGAGCTGTGTGTAGACCCTGCGGGTTTTTCCAGATGATGCACGGGGGTGTCAGTGCCCCTTCGTGTTGTGCCTTCACTCAAAGGGTTGCCTTCGTAGAGGTGTCCGGGCATCGGGTTCTTATCAAGAGCGGACCGGATAATCAGGGTCGTTTGGCACGTGGCACCTCACACATGGCTAGTCTCGAATTTCCTCCTGAGACCGGCCTCATCCTGAGGTGCACCAGGAAGGCCGGGAACCCCTTCCAGAGAAAGCAGGGGAATCGACTCTCCTGTCGCGATCAGGAGGGGAGAAGGGGCTCAGATGAAGTGGTGCCGGGACCCTCGGTGTTCCCCTCGAGGCACCCAGCGTGTCGGCGAACTTTTGCGGTCTCATCAAGGGTGTCAAGTACCGTTTCGCACTTAAGGACGGAACATGGGACTTCCCTGGAGACGCCGGGAATTTCGGTCTTCCCCTGGAGTGAGACCGGTATGTTGGGGAACTTTGGGGTCGCATCAAGGGTGCCAAGTAGCATTTCGAACTTTAGGATGGAACGTGGGACTTCTCTTGAGACTCTAGCTGGCAAGGGCCTCATATTGCAATGAAGGGGGAACCACATGGTTTTTAAGACTTGAGGCTGAATTCTCGAATTACGATGGGAAATTCAGACTTTCACTTGTGTTGACCGTGGGAAGACCAATCTTCCATTCAAATTGTGAGGGAGAGATGGAGGTTGCTCTCGAGTCACTGTAGGGCAAAATAGACCTCATCTAGGCTTGTGTCTAGGACATAATGTTCCACTCCAGGGGCGACAGGGATCTCGGGGTTGCATTCCAAACTCACCCGGGGAGTCAGGCCTCGTCTCGAGGGAAGCAAAGGACTCCGCTCTCCTCTCGAGTCGCACCGGGTATTTCTTGGACCCAACTGAGTGGCCTAAAGGGAGTCAATCCTCCTGTGAAGTTTGGAGAGAGGACCAGGGATTGCTCTCCAGGTCAGGCAGGAAAAGAAGGCCCCCATCTCTCCTTGACGGGGGCATCTTGTGGTTTTTCTCGAACTGCGGCGCCACTGTGTGTTTTCTCACGAGGTACGATGGGGTACTCAGGGAGCCTCTTGTGTGGTACTAGGGAAGTCAGTTTTCCTGCTTGTGGCGAGGGGAGCGCGTCCTTGCTCTGGAGTCATGGTAGGGGAATCGGCCATCAAGAGACGTTGAAAAAGGACTCTCCAAGTCTTTCTCGGGTTACTTCAGGAAACTCTGGGTTCCCTCGACTTGTGCCAGTGACCTCAGGTAGCTTCTCAGGGAGCCTCTGAGAATTCAGGGATACTGTGGTGTTGGGAGGGGCCTCTCGGGACACCATTGAGTTTGGTTCAATGGAAGAGGGCCTCTTCTCTAGTTGAGGCAGGAACCTCAGGCTTCCTCTCCATTTCTGACTCCGACCGCAGGGTCCCTGAAGAGTTGGGCCAGGAGGGTAAGGCCTCGTCTTGTGTGAAGGAATGCAACTTCACTTGCCTCTCGAGTTGTTCACGGGGTGACAGTCCACATTTGGAGCTGTGAGTGGAATCGGCGGGTTTTTCCAGACGATGCATGGGGATGTCAGTGTCCCTTTGTGTTGTGCCTTCATCCACAGGGTTGCCTTCGAAGAGATGTCCGGGCGTCAGGTTCTTATCTAGAGTGGACCGGGAATTCGGGATCTTTCAGCATGTGGCACCAACCATGAGGCTACTTTTCGAATTTCCTCATGAGACCGGCCTCATCCAGAGGTTCGCGGGGAACGTCGGGAACCCCTTGCAGACAAAGCATGGGAGTCGACCCTCCTGTCGCGATCAGGAGGGGTGAAGGGGCTCACAGGAAGTGGTGCCGTGAACTTTGGTGTTTCCCTCGAGTGAGACCGGTATGTCAGGGAACTTTGGGGGTCGCATCAAGGGTGCCAAGTACCGTTTTGTACTTCAGGATGGAACGTGGGACTTCTCTTGATACGCTGTAGCGGCCAAGGGCCTCATCTTGCGATGACGGGGGAGCCACGTGGTTTTTCTCGAGTTGCGGCGGGATTCTCGAGTTACGACGGGGATTTCAGGCTTCCTCTTGTGTTGGGCCAGGGAAGTCCAATCATCCATTCGAGTTGCGAGGGAGAGCTGGGGGTTGCGCTCGAGTCACTGCAGGGCAAAGGAGACCTCATCTAGGCTTGTGTCCAGGACCTAAGGTTCCTCTCCAAGGGCCACAGGGATCTCAGGTTTGCATTCCAGACTCACCCAGGGAGTCAGGCCTCGTGTCGAAGGGAAGCAAAGGACTCCGCTCTCCTTTCGAGTCGCGACGGGCACCTCTTGGAGCCCACTTTGTGGCATAAAGGGAGTCAAGCCTCCTGTGAAGTTTGGAGAGAGGACTTGGGACTGCTCTCCAGGCCATGCAGGAAAAGATGGCCCTCATCTCCCGATGACGGAGGGGTCTTGTGGGTTTTCTCGAGCTGCGGAGCCAGTGTGGGGTTTCACACGAGGTATGTCAGGGAGCTCAGGGAGCCTCTCATGTGGCGCCAGGGAAGTCAGGTCTCCATGTGCGTGGCGAGGGGGAGCGCGTTATTGCTTTCGAGCCATGGTAGGGGAATCTGACCTCAAGACACATTGAAGAAGGACTCTCGAGGTCTTTCTTCGATTGTGGCAGGAAACCCTTATTTCCCTCGACGTTTGCCGGTGGCCTCAAGGAGCTTCTCAGAATGCCTATGAGAAGTCAGGGATACTGTGGAGATGGGAGTGGCCTCTCGGGACTCCACTGGGTTTGTTTTAATGGAAGAGGGCCTCATGTCAGGTTGAGGCAGGAACCTCAGGTTTCCTCTCCATTTCTGACTCAGATCGAAGCGTGCCTGCAGAGTTGGGATTGGATACTAAGGCCTCGTCTTGTCTGAGGAAGGGAACTCCGCTTGCCTCTCTCATTGTTTAAGGGGTGACAGGCCAGTTGTGGAGCTGTATGTGGATCCTGTGGGATTTTCCGGACGATGAACAGGGTTGCCAGTGCCCCCTCGTGTAGTGCCTTCATCCACAGGGTTGCCTTAGAAGAGGTGTCCGGGCATCGGGTTCTTATCAAGAGCAAGACCGAGAAATCAGGGTCTTTCGGCACATGGCACCAACACGAGGCTACGTCTCGAATTTCTTCGTGAGACTGGCCTCATCCTGAGGTGCGCCATGAAGGTCGGGAACCCCTTCTAGACAAAGCAGGGGGATCGACCTTCCTGCCGTGATCAGGAGCGGAGAAGGGGCTCAAATGAAGTGGTGCCACGAACTTCGGTGTTCCCTTGGAGTGAGACCGGTATATTGGGGAACTTTTGGGGTCGCATCAAGGGTGCCAAGTAGCATTTCGAACTTTATGACGAAACATGGGACTTCTCTTGAGACTCTGTAGCGGGCAAAGGCCTCATATTGCGATGAATGGGGAACCACGTGGTTTTTAAGAGTTGCGGCGGGATTCTCGAGTTACAACGGGAAATTCAGACTTCCTCTTGTGTTGGCCCAGTGAAGACCAATCTTCCATTCGAATTGCGAGGGAGAGATGGGTGTTGCTCTCGAGTCACTGTAGGGCAAAACAGACCTCATCTAGGCTTTTGTCCAGGACATAATGTTCCTCTCCAGGGGCAACAGGGATCTCGGGGTTGCATTCCAGACTCACCCAAGGTAAGGCCTCATCTCGAGGGGAAACAAAGTACTCTGCTCTCCTCTCAAGTCGCGACAGGTATCTCTTGGAGCCCATTGAGTGGCCTAAAGGGAGTAAAGCCTCCTGTGAAGTTTGGAGAAAGGACCAGGGATTGCTCTCCAGGTCAGGCAGGAAGAAGTCCCCAATCTCGCGATGACGGTGGCGTCTCGTGGGTTTTCCCGAGCTGCGGCGCCAGTGTGGGGTTTCTCACGAGGTATGACGGGGAGCTCAGGGAGCCTCTCATGTGGCGCCAGTGAAGTGAGGTGTCCATGCACATGGCGAGGGGGAGCGTGTCATTGCTCTCGAGTCATGGTAGGGGAATCCGGCCTCAAGACGCGTTGAAGACAGACTCTTGAGGTCTTTCTCGGGTTGCGGCAGGAGACCCTGTGTTCCCTCGACTTGTGCCGGTGACCTCAGGGAGTTGCTCAGGGTTCCTCTGAGAAGACACTGATACTGTGGTGTTGGGAGGGGCCTCTCGGGACTCCACTGCGTTTGGTGCAATGGAAGATTGCCGGGAGCCAGCGAGAGACATTCCACTCATGACAAATGTCATGAGGAAAGAGTCTCGGCATACGCAAAGGCGGGATCGAGCCTCCGGGAGTTCCCCCGTATATTCTTGAGCATCTACCCCCAAAAACCAAAGTCTGCCTTTTTTATGGCTTTGTTCTCTCACCTCTGACATTACTGCGGATGTCCCCTACCACCATCTCACTCTCTCTGTCAAAGAGCTAACTTACAGCTCCAACTAATAATGTTCCTGGGCAATTAGTAGTGTTTAAATCCAAACCCCTCAGATGGTTTTCTAACTCGCCTGACAAGTTTACCCGGTCTCCTACAGCTATGCATACGATTGTGTACAGTCTCCCAGCCTCGAGACGCACGGGAAGTTTAAGATATTCAAATAGCTTAGAGCCTCTCAGAGAGTTAGAAACTGTCAGAATAAAACTAGTAAAAGATTTCATTGATGAACCAATCCTTTTTGCCAAGTTTCCACATCCCTTGAATTGTATCCTTGAATGTGTGTTAATTAATATAGTTGGTATGTAGAAAAAATAAGTACTGGCCTTGATGTTAGTAACTTTAGACCCTTAAGGTAATAAATTCTTTTCTTTTTTGTAAACCCATTACACATCCTCCCTATAGGAATGCAATTTTATCTTCGAAAGATGGCGCCAAACCTTAAACAATTACTCTTAGAGAAAATAACTCTTATGGTTGATAAGTCTTTGTCAAGAGTCATAAAATGTTAATAGGTCTTCTGGCCAGAAGATGATGTAAATCATCTAAACCATTTTAATACGATAAATCTGCAGAAAAGAAACCCTGGTTTTTGATAAGGATTAAAGACTGCTGACTTTGCATCCCCTATTATCCTCTATGTGTAACTTAGGGTATTAAAACCTGTGTTGAAAATAAAGTTACGGGCCTTGCTCGCCAACGCTTGGTCTCCCCATGTCATTATTCCCCTCAATTTTCAGATGAGTGTCCATCTGGAGCGCGGATATCCTCTGCGACCATTTATTTGCCTGGGCTTCGAAGACCTACTCGATAAGGTGTCTAAGGTGGGGCAACTTCCTCTATTCTAGAGGGCACTTGCAGCCTCCGTGGTCAGAGCTAACCTGGTGTCATGGGTTATATTGATTTTCCGCGTAAACCAAGCTACTCAGCTGCTTTTCTCCACTGAATTTTCCTACTGAGCTATCCTCATTCTATTACTCTTTATATCTTTGATGAATAAATAAATATATAAATAGGTCGCCTACTCCATCTTCCCTTCAAATACCCTGGATCAGCTGGGGCTGGACCTCTGCAGGTGGCGCCCGAGACAGGCATTTCGAAGGTAAATCCCCAACCCCATTCCCCCAGTGTTCAGTTTTCGGGACAGATAGGATCCCACTTAGGGGGCTGCAGATCCCCCTGTAGAATAGACAGGGCGAGAGGAGTGGGAAGTGTTGAAGAGTTAGAGAGAAAAAACGGTTTCTAAAAAGGCTGACAAAAAGGGCCTAATCTTTAGATAGCTAAAAGCAAAATCTTTTACTATCCTTAATTTTCTGACATGGGCAACACTGAATCAAATGAAAGACAGCTCTTTATAGGAGTAATTTTACAGTTATTAAGTAAAAGAAGAATCAAGGTTAAAACATCTTCCATTCAATCATTTTTTTACATTTGTACAAGACCACTGCCCTTGGTTTCTACAACAAGGCACTGTTAACCTAGATATCTTGAAAAAAACTAGGAAAACAGCTAAGAGCTTATTGTGCTCAGCAAGGTTTGGAAAAAATCCCTACTTACACCTTTCCTCTGTGGAATATGACTAGAGATGTTTTAGATCCAGCTCATGAATTTGAAAAGGTACCTGTTAAAGTGGAAAGTAAAGTTGGAAAAGTACCTGTTAAACAAAAAAGCAAATCTGAAAAGGTACCTGTTATAAAGAAAAGTGAAAATGAAGAGGCTATACCTAGCTATCGACAGCTAAATGAATGGCTAGCCGCTATGACTGCCAATGAGCATGTAAAAGATAGGGATGAAAAGAAAGATCAGCTCTCCCCTCAATTTGAAAAAGGTTTAGAGGAAACAGCAGCTCGATGCCATTCTGATGAGGATTGTTTTTTTTTGTTTTTTTTTTTTAGCTAAAGATGCTCCTAAAAGTTTAAGAAAACATCCCTAATCAGACCATCTGCTCCTAGGAGGTTGAGAGAAACATCCCCGATCAGACAGTTCGTAAGATTTAGTTACCAAACAGTTAAAGGATCTCCGGAACAGAAGAGGAAAACTTCGGGACGCTCCCATCCCCCTATGCCTCCTCCTCCATGTCGGGGTAAAGGGCCACCGCTAGGAGTTTCCCGGAGAAGGATTTTCTCTAGTCCCAAGGATGAACTCGATCCTCACCTTGAGGCTTCTTTTCTAGTCCCCTCTGAAGTTTAGCCAGGGTAAAGAGGTTACAAAATAAATAAAAATATTCTCTAAAATTAAAAAAAAAATTAAAAATGGATTTCTCTGCATCTAAGAATAGACAAATATTTATTGACTGTGGAATATGATTAGAAATGTCCTGGACCTCCGTCACGAGGCTGTTAAATAGCCTATGGGGGAGGCTATAGAGGTGGATGGTGGTGAGTCTCCATTTACTGCACAGATCATATTTTCTGCCATTGAAAAAAAAAAAAGGAGGGAGAAAGTGGTCTACCTCCCGAGGAAGGAGAGGGCTTACAGGACGCTGCGGCCGAGAGCCCTGGCGAGCTCCCTCCCCCTCTGCACAAACCTTTAAAAAACTTATCCACCACTTTCTGATTTAAGGAGACCACCACCGCCTTCGATTGTGCCTCCCAGGACCCAGGAGTTCCCCACTTTGCCCCCAAAGCCTCCCAAAGTGTTGCCTAAGACTGAGGAAGATAAAAAGTTTTTTAAACAAAGGAGCTTTTAGTACACAATATTCAGAGCGTGCTCCTTGGAGAAAACTCCCTCAGGGGGGTCTCACCCAGGCTAGGAGAAAAGCAAAAAGGCAAGGAGATTTAATAACAATATTAACCCCTGATGTGCCACTTACTCCAATTCCAACCGGAGTGGCTGGCCCCCTATCTGAGGACATTGTAAGATTTGTCCTGGGGCGTAGCTCGCTTTCTTTTAAAAAAAAATTAAATAAAAAAAAAAGAAAGAAAAGAAATTTCGCTGGTGCATGGTGTAGTAGATTCTGATGATATTGAGAAATTAAAGTCTTGATCTCACTGCCTATCAAAACTGTACAAATTAATAAAGGTCAAAGAGTAACACAGCTTTTACTTTTACCTTACTATCAGACAAGGAAAAACTTGACTTCTCAAGCTAAGAGCCACAAAACATTTGGATCTAGTGATCTAGCCTTTTGGGTGCAGGAAATTACAGTTCCAAGGCCTTTAAAAGATCTTTTAATTCAAGAGAATAAAACGCCAGGGCTATTAGACACAGGAACAGACGTCTCTTAACATTGCTGGGAAAGACTGGCCCAGCTCCTGGCCAACACATAATACTGAAAATGAGTTGGTGGGATTAGAGAAAGTGGTATGTGGGGTGGAGATGCTGTACAGGTGGTACATTTAACAATACTTTATATATTGTTATAAATACATAATATAAATGTATTTGCCTAATTACAGTTTGCCTAATTAGGTATGGGTATAAATAAAATATAATAAAGGTATACCTAATTCTATTTATAGATCTATACTTAATTAATTTGTATATAAATTAATATGTATACTATATACACACACATATATATATACTGTATAATTAAATATATATGGCAGAATATAATGTGTGTGTGGCTGATATTAATTGGTATGGATTGATGTGCTGTGATGATATATGTTCTATATACTGTATAATTATAAATGTGTGACATGTATTATTACAGTATATTGGTTTGTGTTGGTTGGTATTAGCTGTGTATGTGTTGTATTGTTGTAATATATATTAATTAATATATTAATTATAAAGATTAATTCAAGTATATTGATTTATATATATTATATGTCAATAACTTTATACTTGTTGCCATATATAAATACATATATAAATGCATTTTGCATTTAGGTATATCTGTATACCTGTATACCAAAATGAGATAAGGAGGTTATACATTTATTACTTAAATTTATACAGAGACCTAAACTAAACATTAGACCTAAATTAACATATCCATAGGGAAACAGCTAGACAAATAGTGAAGTTATGTTCCAATTGTAATTAATCACTTAAACGTAAACACACAGGGGCAGACTACAATGATGAGACACTAGATGCCTGAATTACAGGCTACGACTCGGCCCCTGGTCAAGTAAAAAGGCCCCCTTACGGGAGAGTGAAAAAGGCCAGATGTGTTGCTAACTTGTGGGAGAGGGTATGCTTGTATATTTCTACAGAATGCAGATTCTCCGGTTTGGATCTCAGACAAATTCGTCATGTCACATTCCCCAAAGACCAGGTTCGCGGCGCGCGCACTCGCTCGCTCCCCCTCCCCCAGCCAGCTCTCGCCTCCGCGCCACCAGCAGCGCCTCGCACCCACCTCTCTGCACCCCGTGACCTAGAGCAAAGAAGTCTGTGCAGCGAGTGAGGGCCAGAGAGGAAAGCGCGCCCGCGGAGTGCCGTCCAGACCAGCGTGGCCCCACCGGCGAGAGGGGACCGCCCTGAGCCCAAGCGGTGGCGGCTAGCCCTAAACCACGAACCCTGCCCCTCCGCCCACCATAGGCGCCTTGGCCCACAGCCTGCCGCTCGCGTTCTGCCTCCTGATGCTGGGGACACTGCTCCCCCGGGCTGACGCCTACAGCTGCTCCCTGGTTCATCTTGTTTAAACCCTCAATATAATGTTTGCTCCTTTGTAATGCTACAACATCCACCTTATCTTATGATGTAACCACTTATTGAATTATGGTCTTGCTGTATTACAACAACTACAGGATTTAATGCAAACATGACGGTTTGTGGGCTTAATTATCTTGGGAACAGCAGCTTTGATAAGTGCAATCACTTCTGTTACTGTGGTAGCAATATCATTGACTCAACAAGTACATACTGCTCAATATGTTGATTCTATGTCCAAAAATGTTTCTTTAACATTGGCAACACAGGAAGCTATAGAGAGAAAATTAGAAATGAGGGTAGACGCCCTAGAGGAAGCAGTAATACATATTGGGACTGAATTGCAGGCTTTAAAGGTGAAAATGGCATTGTCTTGTCATGCTGACTATCGGTGGATATGTGTAACACCCCTGAAAGTAAATGAGACAGATTTTGAATGGGAAAAGATTAAAAACCATATTTCAGGTATCTGGAACAGCTCTGACATTGGTTGAGACGTAGGGAAATTTCACTATCGAATAGCAACCATGGAGCACTCCCGATTAGATTTTACTGCTGCTGGAACAGCAAATGATTTCTTCCAAACTTTCCCTAACTACATCTCAGGAAAGAATATTCTGTCTAATGTCTTTAGCTATGCTGCGGTGGCTGCTTTAATTCTGCTTCTCATAATCATTCTTCCTTGTATTGTCAGGATTCTTCGGCAGAGTATTCAGAGGCTCGCGACTGAGCTACATCTGGCTGTTTTAAGAAATAAAAAACGGGGAGATGCCGGGAGCCGGCGAGAGACATTCCACTCGTGACAAAGGTCATGAGGAAGGAGGCTGGGCATACACAAAGGCGGGATCGAGCCTCGGGAGTCCTCCCGGATATTCTTGAGCATCTACCCCCCAAAACCAGAGTCTGCCTACTTTATTGCTTTGTGCTCTCACCTCTGACTTTACTGGGGGCTGTCCCCCACCACCATCTCACTCTCTCTGTCAAAGAGCTAACTTACAGCTCCAATTAATAAAGTTCCTGGGCAATTAGGAGTGTTTAAATCCAAACACGTCAGATGGCTCTCTAACTCGCCTGACAAGTTTACCCGGTCTCCTACAGCAATGCATACAATTGTTTACAGTCTCCGAGCCTCGAGAGGCACGGGAAGCTTAAGATATTCAAATAGCTTAGAGCCTCTCAGAGAGTTAGAAACTGTCAGAATAAAACTAGTAAAAGATTTCATTGATGAACCAATGCTTGTTGCCAAGTTTCCACATCCCCTGAATTGTATCCTTGAATGTGTATTAATTAATATAGTTGGTATGTAGAAGAAATAAGTAGTGGCCTTGGTGTTACTAACTTTAGACCCTTAAGGTAATAAATTATTTCCTTTGTTGTAAGCCCATTACACATCTGCCCTATAGGAATGCAATTTTATCTTCGAAAGATGGGGCCAAACCTTAAAATAATTACTCTTAGAGAAAATAAGTCTTACGGTTGATAAGTCTTTGTCAAGAGTCATAAAATGTTAATAGGTCTTCTGGCTAGAAGATGATGTAAATCACCTAAACCATTTGTATACGATACATTTGCAGGACAGAAACTCTGGTTTTTGATAAGGATCAACGGCTGCTGTCTTTGCATCCCCATTATCCTCTATGTGTAACTTAGGGTATAAAAACCCCTGTTGAAAATAAAGCTACGGGCCTTGATTGCCAACGCTTAGTCTCCTAATGTCATTCTTCCCCTCAATTTTCATCTGAAAATTGAGTGTCCATCTGGAGTGCGGATATCCTCTGCGACCATTTATTTGCCTGGGCTTCGAAGACCACTTGAGAAGGTGTCTAAGGTGGGGCACTTTTCACTATTCGAGAGGGAGCCTGCGGCCTCCGTGGTCAGAGCTAACCTGGTGTCACGGGTTATACTGATTTTCCGCATAAACCAAGCTACTCAGCTTCTTTTCTCCACTAAATTTTCCTACTGAGCTATCCTCATTCTATTACTCTTTATATCTTCGATAAATAAATCAATAGGCCGCCTACTCTGTCTCCCCTTTGAAAACCCTGGACCAGCCGAGGCTGGACCTTGTCAGAAGAGGGCCTCATCTCGATTTGAAGCAGGAACCTCAGGGTTGCTCTCCATTTCTGACTCTGAACACAGAGTCCCTACAGAGTTAGGACAGGAGAGTCAGGCCTCGTCTTGTGTGGAGGAATGGAACTCCACTGGACTCTCGAGTTGTTCACCGGATAACAGGCCACTTGTCGAGCTGTGTGTGGAACCTGCGGTTTTATCCGGACGATGCATGGGGGTGTCAGTTCCCCTTCGTTTTTTGCCTTCATACACAGGTTTGCCTTCGAAGAGGTATCCAGCCTTCAGATTCTTATCAAGAGCAGACCAGGAAATCAGTGTCTTTCGGCATGTGGCACCACCCACAAGCCTACGTCTCGAATTTCTTCTTGAGACGGACCTCAACCTGAGGTGCACCAGGAAGGTCGGTAACCCTTTCAGAAAAAGCAAGTGAATCGACCCTCTTGTCCCGATCAGGAGGGGAGAAGGGGCTCAGATGAAGTGGTGCCGGGAACCTCGATGTTCCCCTCGAGTAAAACTGGGATGTCGGGGAACTTTTGGAGTCACATCAAAGGTGCTAAGTACCGTTTCAAACTTCAAGACGGAACGTGAGACTTCTCTTGAGACGCTGTAGCTGGCAAGGGCCTCATCTTGTGGTGACGGGTTAACCACGTTGTTTTTCTCGAGTTGTGGCGGGATTCTCGAGTTAGGTCAGGAAATTCAGGCTTCCTCTTGTGTTGGCCCAGGGAAGTCCAGTCTTCCATTCGAGTTGCGAGGGAGAGCTAGGGATTGCGCTTGAGTTACTGCAGGGCAAAAGAGACCTTATCTAGGCTTGTTTCCAGGACATAATGTTCGTCTCCAGGGGGGACAGGGATCTCGGGGTTGCTTTCCTGATGCACCCGGGGAGTCAGTCCTTGTCTCGAGGGGAAGCGAAGGACTCCGCTCTCCTCTCGAGTTGCAACGGGTATCTCTTGGATCCCACTGAGTGGCCTAAAGGGAGTCAAGCCTCCTGTGGAGTTTGGAGAGAGGACTCGTGATTGCTCTCCAGGCCATGCAGGAAAAGAAGGCCATCATCTCGCGATGAAGGGGGCGTCTCGTGGGTTTTCTCGAGCTGCAGCGCCAGTGTGGGGTTTCTCATGAGGTACTACAGGGAGCTCAGGGAGCCTCTCATGTGGCGCTTGGGAAGTCAGGTCTCCATGCGCATTGCGAGGGGGAGTGCGTCATTGCTCTAGAGTCATGGAAGGTGTATCGGGCCTCAAGAACCATTAAAGAAGGACTTTCAAGGTGTTTCTTGGGTCACGGCAGTAAACCCTGGGTTCCCTCGACTAGTGCCGGTGGCCTCAGGGAGCTTCTCAGTGTGCCTCTGAGAAGTCAAGGATACCCTGGAGTTGGGAGGGCCCTCTCGGGACTCCACTGGGTTTGGTGCAATAGAAGAGGGCCTCATCTCGAGTGGAGGCAGAAACCTCAGGGTTCGTCTCCATTTCTGACTCTGATCGCAGGGTCCCTGCAGAGTTGGGACAGGAGAGTCAGGCCTCGTCTTGTAAGGAGGAATGGAACTCCGCTTGCCTCTCGAGTTATTCATGGGGTGACAGGCAACTTGTCGAACTGTGTTTGGAATCTGCGGGTTTTTCCGGACGATGCACGAGGGTGTCAGTGCCCCTTCGTGTTGTGCCTTCTTCCACAGGGTTGCCTTTCAAGAGGTGTCCGGGCATCGGGTTCTTATCAAGAGTGGACCGGGGAATCGGGGTCTTTCAGCATGTGTTACCACCCATGAAGCTACGTCTCAAATATTCTCGTTAGACCGGCCTCATCCTGAGGTGCGCCGGGAAGGTTGGGAACCCCTTCCAGACAAAGCACGGGAGTCGACCCTCCAGTCGCAATCAGGAGGGGAGAAGTGGCTCAGATGAAGTCGTACCGGGAACCTCGGTGTTCCCCTCGAGAGAGACCAGGGTGTCGGGGAACTTTTGGAATCGCATCAAGGGTGCCAAGTTTTCACACTTGAAGTGTGAAAACACTTCAAGAAGAAACCTGGGACTTCTCTTTAGACGCTGTAGCGGGCAAGGGCCTCATCTTGCGATGACAGGGTAACCATGTGGTTTTTCTCGAGTTTCGGCGGGATTCTCGAGTTACGATGGGGAATTCAGGCTTCCTCTTGTGTTGGCCCAGGGAAGTCCAATCTTCCATTGGAGTTGCGAGAGAGAGCTAGGGATTGCTCTCGAGTCACTTCAGGGCAAAAGAGACCTCATCTAAGCTTGTGTCCAGGACCTAATGTTCCTCTCCAGGGGCGACAGAGATCTCGGGGTTGCATTTTAGATGCACCCGAGGAGTCAGACCTCATCTCGAGAGGAAGGAAAGGACTCTGCTCTGCTCTCGAGTCCCGACGGGTATTTCTTGGAGACCACTGAGTGGCCTAAAGGGAGTCAAGCCTCCTGTGGATTTTTTTTTAATTTTATTTTATTTTTAAACTTTACATAATTGTATTAGTTTTTCCAAATATCAAAATGAATCCGCCTCAGGTATACATGTGCTCCCCATCCTGAACCCTCCTCCCTCCTCCCCCCCATAGCATCCCTCTGGGTCGTCCCAGTGCACTAGCCCCAAGCATCCAGTGTCATGCATCAAACCTGGACTGGCAACTCTTTTCATACATGATATTTTACATGTTTCAATGCCATTCTCCCAAATCTTCCCACCTTCTCCCTCTCCCACAGAGTCCATAAGACTCTTCTATACATCAGTGTCTCTTTTGCTGTCTCGTACTCAGGGTTATTGTTACCGTCTTTCAAAGTTCCATATATATGCGTTAGTATACTGTATTGGTGTTTTTCTTTCTGGCTTACTTCACTCTGTATAATAGGCTCCAGTTTCATCCACCTCATTAGAACTGATTCATTCTATTCTTTTTAATGGCGGAGTAATACTCCATTGTGTATATGTACCACAGCTTTCTTATCCATTCATCTGCTGATGGACATCTAGGTTGCTTCCATGTCCTGGCTATTAGAAACAGTGCTGCGATGAACATTGGGGTACACGTGTCTCTTTCCCTTCTGGTTTCCTCAGTGTGTATGCCCAGCAGTGGGATTGCTGGATCATAAGGCAGTTCTATTTCCAGTTTTTTAAGGAATCTCCACACTGTTCTCTATAGTGGCTGTACTAGTTTGCATTCCCACCAACAGTGTAAGAGGGTTCCCTTTTCTCCACACCCTCTCCAGCATTTATTATTTGTAGACTTTTGGATTGCAGCCATTCTGACTGGCGTGAAATGGTACCTCATAGTGGTTTTGATTTGCATTTCTATGATAATGAGTGATTTTGAGCATCTTTTCATGTGTTTGTTAGCCATCTGTATGTCTTCTTTGGAGAAATGTCTATTTAGTTCTTTGGCCCATTTTTTGATTGGGTCATCTATTTTTCTGGAGTTGAGCTGTAGGTGTTGCTTGTATATTTTTGAGATTAGTTGTTTGTCAGTTGCTTCATTTCCTATTATTTTCTCCCATTCCAAAGGCTGTCTTTTCACCTTGCTAATAGTTTGCTTTGATGTGCAGAAGCTTTTAAGGTTAATTAGGTCCCATTTGTTTATTTTTGTTTTTATTTCCAATATTCTGGGAGGTGGGTCATAGAGGATCCTGCTGTGATGTATTTCAGAGAGTGTTTTGCCTATGTTCTCCTCTAGGAGTTTTATAGTTTCTGGTCTTACGTTTAGATCTTTAATCCATTTTGAGTTTATTTTTGTGTATTGTGTTAGAAAGTGTTCTAGTTTCATTCTTTTACAAGTGGTTGACCAGAGTTCCCAGCACCACTTGTTAAAGAGATTGTCTTTAATCCATTGTATATTTTTGCCTCCTTTGTCAAAGATAAGGTGTCCATATGTGTGTGGATTTATCTCTGGGCTTTCTATTTTGTTCCACTAATCTATATTTCTGTCTTTGTGCCAGTACCATACTGTCTTGATAACTGTGGCTTTGTAGCGGAGCCTGAAATCAGGTAGGTTGATTCCTCCAGTTCCATTCTTCTTTCTCAAGATCGCTTTGGCTATTCGAGGTTTTTTGTATTTCCATACAAATTGTGAAATTATTTGTTCTAGCTCTGTGAAGAATACTGTTGGTAGCTTGATAGGGATTGCATTGAATCTATAAATTGCCTTGGGTAGTATACTCATTTTCACTATATTGATTCTTCCAATCCATGAACATGGTATATTTCTCCACCTATTAGTGTCCTCTTTGATTTCTTTCACCAGTGTTTTATAGTTTTCTATATATAGGTCTTTAGTTTCTTTAGGTAGGTATATTCCTAAGTATTTTATTCTTTCCGTTGCAATGGTGAATGAAATTGTTTCCTTAATTTCTCTTTCTGTTTTCTCATTATTAGTGTATAGGAATGCAAGGAATTTCTGTGTGTTGATTTTATATCCTGCAACTTTACTATAGTCATTGACTAGTTCTAGTAATTTTCTGGTGGAGTCTTTAGGGTTTTCTATGTAGAGGATCATGTCATCTGCAAACAGTGAGAGTTTTACTTCTTCTTTTGCAATTTGGATTCCTTTTGTTTCTTTTTCTGCTCTGATTGCTGTGGCCAAAACTTCCAAAGCTATGTTGAATAGTAATGGTGAAAGTGGGCACCCTTGTCTAGTTCCTGACTTTAGAGGAAATGCTTTCAATTTTTCACCATTGAGGATAATGTTTGCTGTGGGTTTGTCATATATAGCTTTTATTATGTTGAGGTATGTTCCTTCTATTCCTGCTTTCTGGAGAGTTTTTAATCATAAATGGATGTTGAATTTTGTCAAAGGCTTTCTCTGCATCTATTGAGAAAATCATATGGTTTTTATTTTTCAATTTGTTAAGGTGGTGTATTACATTGATTGATTTGCGGATATTGAAGAATCCTTGCATCCCTGGGATAAAGCCCACTTGGTCATGGTGTATGATCTTTTTAATGTGTTGTTGGATTCTGATTGCTAGAATTTTGTTAAGGATTTTTGCATCTATGTCATCAGTGATATTGGCCTGTAGTTTTCTTTTTTTGTGGGATCTTTGTCAGGTTTTGGTATTAGGCTGATGGTGGCCTCATAGAATGAGTTTGGAAGTTTACCTTCCTCTGCAATTTTCTGGAAGAGTTTGAGCAGGATAGGTGTTAGCTCTTCTCTAAATTTTTCGTAGAATTCAGCTCTGAAGCCGTCTGGACCTGGGCTTTTGTTGGCTGGAAGATTTTTGGTTACAGTTTCCATTTCCGTGCTTGTGATGGGTCTGTTAAGATTTTCTAGTTCTTCCCTGGTCCAGTTTTGGAAAGTTGTACTTTTCTAAGAATTTGTCCATTTCTTCCACGTTGACCATTTTATTGGCATATAATTGTTGATAGTAGTCTCTTATGATCCTTTGTATTTCTGTGTTTTCTGTTGTGATCTCTCCATTTTCATTTCTAATTTTATTGATTTGATTTTTCTCCCTTTGTTTCTTGATGAGTCTGGCTAATGGTTTGTCAATTTTATTTATCGTTTCAAAGAACCAGCTTTTGGTTTTGTTGATTTTTGCTATGGTCTCTTTTGTTTCTTTTGCATTTATTTCTGCTCTAATTTTTAAGATTTCTTTCCTTCTACTAACCCTGGGGTTCTTCATTTCTTCCTTTTCTAGTTGCTTTAGGTGTAGAGTTAGTTTATTTATTTGACTTTTTTCTTGTTTCTTGAGGTGTGCCTGTATTGCTATGAACTTTCCCCTTAGGACTGCTTTTACCGTGTCCCACAAGTTTTGGGTTGTTGTGTTTTCATTTTCATCCGTTTCTATGCAAATTTTGATTTCTTTTTTGATTTCTTCTGTGATTTGTTGGTTATTCAGCAGCGTGTTGTTCAGCCTCCATATGTTGGAATTTTTAATAGTTTTTCTCCTGTAATTGAGATCTAATCTTACTGCATTGTGGTCAGAAAAGATGCTTGGAATGATTTCTATTTTTTTGAATTTACCAATGCTAGCTTTATGGCCCAGGATGTGATCTATCCTGGAGAAGGTTCTATGTGCACTTTAGAAAAAGTTGAAATTCATTGTTTTGGGATGAAATGTCCTATAGATATCAATTAGGTCTAACTGGTCTATTGTATCATTTAAAGTTTGTGTTTCCTTGTTAAATTTCTGTTTAGTTGATCTATCCATAGGTGTGAGTGGGGTATTAAAATCTCCAACTATTATTGTGTTAGTGTTAATTTCTCCTTTCATACTTGTTAGCATTTGTCTTACATACTGTGGTGCTGCCGCGTTGGGTGCATATATATTTATAATTGTTATATCTTCTTCTTGGATTGATCCTTTGATCATTATGTAGTGACCTTCTTTGTCTCTTTTCACAGCCTTTGTTTTAAAGTCTATTTTATCTGATATGAGTATCGCTACTCCTGCTTTCTTTTGGTCCCTATTTGCATGGAAAATCTTTTTCCAGCCCTTCACTTTCAGTCTGTATGTATCCCCTGTTTTGAGGTGGGTCTCTTGTAGACAACATATGTAGGGGTCTTGTTTTTGTATCCATTCAGCCAGTCTTTGTCTTTTGGTTGGAGCATTCAACCCATTTACGTTTAAGGTAATTACTGATAAGTATGATCCCATTGCCATTTACTTTATTGTTTGGGGTTTGAATTTATACACCGTTTTTGTGTTTCCTGTTTAGTATTTGTTGGAGAGCTGGTTTGGTGGTGCAGAATTCTCTCAGCTTTTGCTTGTCTGAAAAGCTTTTGATTTCTCATTCATACTTGAATGAGATCCTTGCTGGGTACAATAATCTGGGCTGTAGGTTATTTTCTTTCATCATTTTAAGTATGTCTTGCCATTCCCTCCTTGCTTGAAGAGTTTCTATTGAAAGATCAGCTGTTATCCTTATGGCAATTCCCTTGTGTGTTATTTGTTGTTTTTCCCTTGCTGCTTTTCATATTTGTTCTTTGTGTTTGATTTTTGTTAATGTGATTAATATGTGTCTTGGGGGGTTTCGCCTTGGCTTTATCCTGTTTGGGACTCTCTGGGTTTCTTGGACTTGAGTGAGTATTTCCTTCCCCATTTTAGGGAAGTTTTCAACTATTATCTCCTCAAGTATTTTCTCACGGTCTTTCTTTTTGTCTTCTTCTTCTGGGACCCCTATGATTCGAATGTTGTAGCGTTTAATATTGTCCTGGAGGTCTCTGAGATTGTGCTCATTTCTTTTAATTCGTTTTTCATGTATCCTCTCTGATTCATTTATTTCTACCATTCTATCTTCGAATTCACTAATCCTATCTTCTGCCTCTGTTATTCTACTATTTGTTGCCTCCAGAGTGTTTTTAATTTCATTTATTGCATTATTCATTATATATTGACTCTTTTTTTATTTCTTCTAGGTCCTTGTTAAACCTTTCTTGCATCTTCTCAATCCTTGTCTCCAGGCTATTTATCTGTGATTCCATTTTAATTTCAAGATTTTAGATCCATTTCACTATCCTTACTCGGAATTCTTTATCAGGTAGATTCCCTATCTCTTCCTCTTTTGTTTGGTTTGGTGGGCATTTATCCTGTTCCTTTATCTGCTGGGTATTCCTCTGTCTCATCTTGTTTAAATTGCTGAGTTTGGGGTGTCCTTTCTGTATTCTGGCAGTTTGTGGAGTTCTTTACTGTGGCATTTCCTCGCTGTGTGTGGGTTTGTACAGGTGTCTTGTCAAGGTTTCCTGGTTAGGGAAGCTTGTGTCCGTGTTCTGGTGGGTGGAGCTGTATTTCTTCTCTCTGGAGTGCAATGAAGTGTCCAGTAATGAGTTATGAGATGTCTGTGGTTTTGGGGTGACTTTGGGCAGCCTGTATCTTGAAGCTCAGGGCTGCGTTCCTTTGTTGCTGGAGAATTTGCTTGGTATGTCTTGCCCTGGAACTTGTTGGCCCTTGTGTGGTGCTTGATTTCAGTGTCGGTATGGAGGCATTTGATGAGCTCCTGTCAATTAATGTTCCTCGGAGTCAGGAGTTCCCTGGAGTCAGGGTTTGGACTTAAGCCTCCTGCTTCCAGTTATCTGTCTTACTTTTACAGTAGTTTCAACACTTCTCCTTCTATACAGCACCATTGATAAAACATCTACGTTAAAGAAGAAAAGTTTCTCTACTGTGAGGGTCACTCAGAAAGGTTCACAGCGTTACATGGAGAAGAGAAGAGGGACGAGGGAGTTAGAGGTGACCCAAATGAGATCAGGTGGAATCAATAGTGGAGAGAGTGGGCTGGCCAGTAGTCACTTCCTTATGTGCACTCCACAAATGGACCGCTCAGAGATGTTCACAGAGTTATACAGAGATGAGAAGAAGGAGGAAGGAGACAGAGGTGGCCAGAAGGATAAAAGGGGGGAATGAAAAGGAGGGAAACAGATCCAGCCAGTAATCAGTTCCCTAAGTGTTCTCCACCGTCTGGAATACACAGAAATTCACAGAGTTGGGTAGAGTAGAGAGGGGTTAGGGAGGAGACACAGGCGACCTGGTGGAGAAAAAGGAGAGTCCAAAGGGAGAGAGAGCAGTCAAGCCAGTAATCTCGCTCCCTAGTGAAAAATGGGTACTGAAGATTGGGTTCTTAAAGGTACAAAATTGGTAACAAATACATAAAAGCAAAAATTAAAAATCTAGAGTAGAGTTTGGAATTTCAAAAATACGATGTTAAAGAAAAGAAGAAGGAAAAGAAAGAGAGAAAAAACGAACAAAGAAAAACAAACAAGGTCGCAAAAATTATCAAGAAAATACAGGTACAAAATTGATAACTAATACCAAAAAGCAAAAATTAAAAATCTAGAGTAGAGTTTGGAATTTCAAAAATACAATGTTAAAAAAAAGGAAGAAGAAAACTAAAGAGAAAACAAACAAACAAAAACAAGCAATGTCGCAAAAATTATAAAGAAACTACAGGTACAAAATTGATATCAAATACCAAAAAGCATAAATTAAAAATCTAGAGTACAGTTTGGAATTTCAAAAATACAATGTTAAAGAAAAGAGGAAAAAAAAAAAACAAAACAAAAAACAAGGTCAAAAAATTAATATATATATATATATATATATATATATATATATATATGAAGTTTGCTGAAGAAGAAAAAAATAGGGTCTTTTTTTTTGCAAAGTAATAGGTTATAAAAGTGAAAATTAAAGGAACAATAGAGGACTTAAAATTAAAAAAATTAAAAAAAAGAACGAATGATCATAAAAATATATCTAGGACTTTCTCTGGTTTTGTTGTGAGTATCGTGGGTTCGGTTCATTTTTGGCTAGTTCCTTGGTCCGACTTATATTTCCCAAGATCTATAGGCGCCTTCCTATGTAGTCCTAGTAACCACAGGGTTTTAATCTATTGCCTGTAGCTTCCAAGGCGTTTCCCTCTGTTATAGCTTCTTTTGTTTGCTGGTCTCTTCAGTGTCTGGTTTACGCCCTGACACAAAGGGGACGGTGGAGGACACTTTTTTTTTTAAGGCTCACTTGTTCAGTTGTGCTGTGGGGAGGGAGGGAGGGATGCTGCAAACAAATAACACTGGCGTGCGCTCGCAGTGCCTCAGCCACACTGGGTCTGCCCCCGCTCACGGCACGTGTAGCCTCCCTGCCCACACTGCTCGGGCTCTAGGTTGTTCCACCGGGAACAATCCGAGGCTGGCCCTGGGCTGCATGCACCTCCCAGGTCCAAGCCGCTCAGGTTCAGGCACTCGGGTAGTCCTCAGAGGCACAGACTCGGTTGGGCCTGCGTTTTGTGCTCTTCCCAGGTCCGAGCAGCTCAGGTGATGAGGTGTTTGGCGAGCGCCAATGTTGTGACTTATCGCCTCCCCGCCACTCGGTTATCTGGGTGTAAAACAGGCGCACCTTCTCAGGCAGATGTTGACCGTCCAGATCCCCAAGAAGTTTTAGTTAGCAAAGAAGGCTGCTTACAGTTTTATAGATAATGTCTCTCTGGGGCTGCGATTGCCCCCTTCCGGCTCTGGCTGCCTGTCACCGGAGGGGGAAGGTCTGCAGCCGGCTATCTCTGTTCAGTCCTTTGTTCCGTGCGCGGGCCTGGCGGTGTCTTAGGTTAGGGCTGGCTTTTTGCGTGGTAGATATCCCAGAGTCTGGTTTGCTAGCCCAAGTTATTTCGTTCAGATAGCGCTCAGGGTATTCAGGCCAGATTCTTACTCTAAGCGATGCAGCCCGCGCCGCGCCTCCCTGCCCAGCCCCTGCTTGCTAATGGTGTGAGCAGGCGTCTGCACTGCTTCGCGGCTGGGGGAGTTACCGTAGGGCTTGCAATCTGCGAGTTTTAATTGCTTATTTATTTTTATCCCCCTTATGTTGCCCTTTGTGCTTCCAAAGCTTGGCAAAGATTTGGCAGTGAAAAGCTTTCCTGGTATTTGGAAACTTTTCTCTTTTTAAGACTATCTTCCCGGGACGGAAATCCCTCCCTCCCTCTTTTGTCTCTTTTTTTTGTCTTTTATACTTTTTCCTACCTACTTTCCAAGAGTTGGGTTCTTTTCTGGGTGCCTGATGTCCTCTGGCAGCATTCATAAGTTGTATTGTGGAATTTACTCGACGTTTAAATGCTCTTTTGATGAAATTGTTTGGGGGGGAAAGAGTTCTCCCCGTCCTACTCCTCAGCAATCTTGGCTCCTCTCTTGTGGAGTTTGGAGAGAGCACGCGGGATTGCTCTCCAGGCGATGCAGGAAAAGAAGGCCCTCATCTCGCGATGTCGGGGGAGTCTCGTGGTTTTTCTGGAGCTGCGGTGCCAGTGTGGGGTTTCTCACAAGGTACGACCAGGAGCTCAGGGAACCTCTCGTGTGGTGTCAGGGAAGTCAAGTCTCCATACGAGTGGCGAGGGGGTGCACGTCATTGCTCTCGAGTCATGGTAGTGGAATCAGGGCTCAACGCAATGAAAAAGGACGCTTGAGGTCTTTCTCGGGTTGCGGCAGGAGACCCTGGGTTCCCTCGACTTGTGCCTGTGACCTCAGGTAGCTTCTCAGGGTGCCTCTGAGAAGTCAGGGATACTATGGAGCTGGGAGAGGCCTCTCGGGACTCCACTGGGTTTGCTGCAATGGAAGAGGGCCTAATCTCGAGATCAGGAAGGAACCTCAGGGTTCCTCTCCATTTCTGACTCAGATTGCAGGGTCCCTGCAGAGTTGGGACAGGAGAGTCAGGCCTCGTCTTGTGTGGAGGAATGGAACTCCGCTTGCCTCTCGAGTTGTTCAAGGAGTGACAGGCCACTTGTCGAGCTGTGTGTGAAACCTGCGGTTTTTTCCAGACAATGCACGGGGGTGTCAGTGCCCCTTCGTGATGTGCTTTCATCCACAGGGTTGCCTTCGAAGTGGTGTGCGGGCATCGGGTTCTTTTCAAGAGCGGACCAGGAAATCGGGGTCTTTTGGAATGCGGCACCACACACGAGGCTACGTCTCGAATTTCCTCGTGAGACGGGCCTCATGCTGAGGTGCCCCTGGAAGGTCGGGAAAGCCTTCCAGACAAAGCAGGTTAATCGACCCTACTGTCGCGATCAGGAGGGGAGAAGGGGCTCAGATGAAGTGGTGCCGGGAACCTCGGTGTTCCCCTTGAGTGAGACCGGTATGTCAGGGAACTTTTGGGGTCTCACGAAGCTTGCCAAATACTGTTTCAAACTTCAAGATGAAACGTGGGACTTCTCTTGAGACGCTGTGGCGGGCAAGGGCCTCATCTTGTGATGAAGGGGAAACCACGTGGTTTTTTTCGAGTTGCGATGGGATTGTGGACTTACGACGGGGAATTCAGGCTTCCTCTTCTGTTGGCCCAGGGAAGTCCATTCTTCCATTTGAGTTGCCAGGGAGAGCTGGGTGGGAATTGCTCTCGAGTCACGGCAGGTCAAAATAGACCTCATCTAGGCTTGTGTCCAGGACCTAATGTTCCTCTCCAGGGGCGATAGGGATCACGGGGATGCATTCCAGACTCACCCAGTGAGTCAGGCCTCGGCTCGAGGGGAAGCAAAGGATTCTGATATCCTCCTGGGTCGCGATAGGTATCTCTTGGAGCCCACTGAGTGGCCTCCAGGGAGTCAAGCCTCCTGTGGAGTTGGAGAGAGGACTCGGGATTGCTCTCCAGGCCATACAGGAAAGAAGGCCCTCAGCTCGCAATGACGGGGGCGTCTTGTGGGTTTTCTCGAGTTGGAGCGCAAGTATGAGTTTTCTCACGAGGTACGACGGGGAGCTCAGGGAGCCTCTCGTGTGGCGCCAGGAAAGTCAGGTGTCTATGTGTGTGATGAGGAGGAGCCCATAAATGCTCTCGAGTCATGGTAGGGAAATCGGGACTCAAGACGCGTTGAAGAAGGAGTCTCGAGGTCTTTCTCAGGTTGCAGCAGGAAACCCTGGGTTCCCTCGACTTGTACCGGTGACCTCAGGGAGCTTCTCAGGGTGCCTCTGAGAAGTCAGGCATACTGTGGACTTGGGAGGCGCTCTCGGAACTCCACTGGGTTTGGTGCAATGGCAAAGGTTCTCATCTCGAGTTGAGGCAGGAACCTAAGGGTTCCTCTCCATTTAAAACTCCGACCACAGGGTCCCTGAAGAGCTGGGACAGGAGAGTCAGGCCTCGTCTTGTGTGGAGGAATGGAACTCCACTTGCCTCTCGAGTTGTTCACAGGATAACAGACCATTTGTCGAGCTGTGAGTGGAACCTTCGTTTTTTTCCGTAAGATGCATGAGGGGGTCAGTGCCCCTTCGTGTTGTGCCTTCATCCACAGGGTTGCCTTCAAAGAGGTGTCCGGACATCGGGTTCTTATCAATAGCAGAGCAGGAAATCGGGGTCTTTCAGAACGTGGCACCATCCATGAGGCTACGTCTCGAATTTCTTCGTTAGACTGGTGTCATCCTGAGGTGCGCCATGAAGATCGGGAACCCCTTCCAGACAAAGCAGGGGAATCGACCATCTTGTCGCGATCAGGAGGAGTGAAAGGGCTCAGATGAAGTCGTGCCGGGAACCTCGGTGTTCCCCTCGAGTGGGACCGGTGTGTCGGGAAACTTTTGGGGTCACTTCAAGGGTGCCAAGTACCGTTTTGCACTTCAATACGGACTTGGGGCTTCTCTTGACACGCTGTAGAGGGCAAGGGCCTCATCTTGGGATGACGGGGGAATCACGTGGTTTTTCTCAAGGTGCGGCGGGATTCTCGAGTTACGACGGGGAATTCAGGCTTCCTCTTGTGTTGGCCCAGGAAGTCCAATCTTCCATTCGAGTTTCGAGGGAGAGCTGGGGTTTGCTCTTGAGTCACTGCAGGGCAAAAGAGACCTCATCTAGGCTTGTGTCCAGGACCTAATATTCCTCTCCAGGGCCGACAGCGATCTCGGGGTTGCATTCCAGACGCATCCTGGGAGTCAGAGCTCGACTCGAAGGGAAGCAAAGGACCCCGCTCTCCTCTTGAGTCACCACAGCTGTCTCTTGGAGCCCACTGAGTGGCCTAAAGGGAGTCAAGCCCTCTGTGGAGTTTGGAGAGAGACTCAGGATTGCTCTCCAGGCCATGCAGGAAAAGAAGACCCTCATCTCGCGATGACAGGGGCGTCTTGTTGGTTTTCTCGAGCTGCGGTGCCAGTGTGCGGTTTCTGACGAGGTGCGACGGGAAGCTCAGGGAGCCTTTCGTGTGGCACCAGGGAATTCAGGTCTCCATGCGCATGGCAAGGGGGAGCGCGTCATTGCTCTCGAGATATGATACGGGAATCGGGCCTCAAGACACGTTAAAGCAGGACTCTCAAGGTCTTTCTCGGGTTGCGGCAGGAAACCCTGGGTTCCGTCGACTTCTGCCGGTGACCTTAGGGAGCTTCTCAGGGTGCCTCTGAGAAGTCAGGCATACTGTGGATTTGGGACGGGCCTCTCGGGACTCCACTGGTTTTGTGGCAATGGAAAAGGGCCTCATCTTGAGTGGAGGCAGGAACCTCAGGCTTCCTCTCCATTTTTGACTCGGTGCGCAAGGTCCCTAGAGTTGTGACAGGAGAGTCAGGCATCGTCTTGTGTGGAGGAATGGAACTCCGCTTGCTTCTCGAGTTGTTCACGAGGTGACAGACCACTTGTGGAGCTGTGTGAGGAACCTGCGGGTTTTTCTGGAAGATTCACGGGGTGTCAGTGCCCCTACGTGTTGTGCCTTCATCCACAGGCTTGCCTTCGAAGAGGTGTCCAGGAGTCTGGTTTTGATCAAAAGTGGACCATGGAATCGGGGTCTTTCGGCATGTACTATGGCCCTCGAGGCTACCTCTCGAATTTCTTCGTGAGACCGGCCTCATCCTGAGGTGTGCCGGGAAGGTCGGGAATCCCTTCGAGACAAAGCAGTGGAATCGACCCTCCTATCGCGATCAGGAGAGGAGAAAGGCCTCAGATGAAGTGGTGCTGGAAACTTCAGTGTCCCCTCTAGTGAGATCGGTATATAGGGGAACTTTTGGGGTCGCATCAAGGGTGCCAAGTACTGTTTTGCACTTCAAGACGGAATGTGAGACTTCTCTTGAGACGCTGTAGGGGGCAAGGGCCTCATCTTGCAATACAGGGAACCACGTGATTTTTCTCGAGTTGCGGCGGGTTTCTCAAATTACAACTGGAAATTCAGGCTTCCTCTTGTGTTGGCTCAGAAAGGCCAATCTTCCATTCGAGTTGCAAGGGAAAGCTAGGGGTTGCGCTTGAGTCACTGCAGGGCCAAAGAGACCTCATCTAGGCTTTTGTCCAGGACCTAAGGTTCCTCTCCAGGGGCGACAGGGATCCAGGGTTGCATTCCAGACTCACCCTCGTAGTCAGGCCTCATCTCGAGGGGAAGCAAAGGACACCGCTCTCCTCCTGAGTATCGACGGGTATCTCTTGGAGCCCACTGAGTGACCTAAAGGGAGTCAAGCCTCCTTTGGAGTTTGGAGAGAGGATTCGGGATTGCTCTTCAGGTCATGCAGGAAAGAAGGCCCTCATTTCACCATGACAGGGGCGTCTCGTGGGTTTTCTCGAGCTGCGGCGCCAGTGTGGGGTTTCTCACGAGGTACGATGGGGAGCTCAGGGAGCCTCTCATGTGGTGCCGGGGAAGTCAGATCTTCATGCGTGTGGCGAGGGGGAGCGCGTCATTTTTCTCCAGTCATGGTAGGGGAATCGGGCCTCAAGACGCGTGAAGAAGGACTCTCGAGGTTTTTCTCAGGTTACGGCAGGAAACCCTGGGTTCCGTCGACTTATGCCCGTGACCTCAGGGAGCTTTTCAGGGTGCCTCTGAGAAGTCAGGGATACTGTGCAGTTGGGAGGGGCCGCTCCGAACTCCACTGGGTTTGGTGCAGTAGAAGAGGGCCTTATCTCGAGTTGAGGCAGGAACCTCATGGTTCCTCTCCATTTCTGAATCGGATCTCAGTGTCCATGCAGAGTTGGGACAGGAGAGTCAGGCCTCGTCTTGTGTGGAGGAATTTAACTCCTCTTGCCTCTCGAGTTGTTCACGGGGTGACAGGCCACTTGTCGATCTGTATGTGGAACTTGCGGGCTTTTCCAACGATGCAGGAGGGTGTCAGACCCCTTCGTTTTGTGCCTTCGTCCACAGGATTGCCTTCGAAGAGGTGTCCTAGCATTGGGTTCTTATCAAGAACAGACAGGGAAATCGGGGTCTTTCGGCGTGTGGCACCAACCACAAGGCTACGTCTCGAATTTCCTCGTGAGACTGGCCTCATCCTGAGGTGCGCCGGGAAGGTCCGGAACCCCTTCCAGACAAAGCAGGGTAATCGACCCTCCCGTCGCGATCAGGAGGGGATAAGGGGCTCAGAACAAGCGGTGCACCGAACCTTGGTGTTCCCCTCGAGTGAGACCAGGGTGTCGGGGAACTTTTGTGCTAACATCAAGGTTGCCAATTATCGTTTTAAACTTCAAGATGGAACGTAGGGCTTCTACTGAGAGGCTGTAGCTGGCAAGGGCCTCATCTTGCGATGACGGGGGAACCACGTGGTTTTCCTCGAGTTGCAGCGGGATTTTCGAATTACGACGGGGAATTCAGGTTTCCTCTTGTGTTGTCCCAGGGAAGTCCATTCTTCCATTCGAGGTGCGAGGGAGAGCAGGGGATTGCTCTCGAGTCACTTCAGGGCAAATGAGACCTCATCTATGCTTGTGTCTAGGACCTAATGTTCCTCTCCAGGGGCGACAGGGATCTCGGGGTTGCATTCCAGACTCACCTGAGGAGTCAGGCCTGGTATATAGGGGAAGCAAAGAATTCTGCTCTCCTCTCGAGTCCCAACGGGTATCTCTTGGAGCCCACAGAGTGGCCTAAGGGAGTCAGGCCTCCTGTGGAGTTTGAAGAGAGGCCTCGAGATTGCTCTCCAGGCCATGCAGGAAAAGAAGGCCTTCATCTCGCAATGACGGAGGCGTCTCGTGGGTTTTCTGGAGCTGGGGAGCCAGTGTGGGATTTCTCACGAGGTATGACGGGGAGCTCAGGGAGCCTCTCGTGTGGCGCCAGGGAAGTCAAGTCTCCATGCGAGTGGCGAGGGGGAACGCGTCATTGCTCTCGAGTCATGGTAGGGGAATCGGGATTCAAGATGCGTTGAAGGAGGATTTTCGAGGTCTTTCTCGGGTTGCGTCAGAAAACCCTGTGTTCCCTCGACTTGTGCCAGTGACCTCAGGGAGCTTCTAAGGGTGCCTCTGAGAAGTCGCGATACTGTGGATTTGGGAGGGGCCTCTCGGGCCTCCACTGTTTTTGGTGTAATGGAAGAGGGCCTCATCTCGAGTGGAGTCAGGAACCTCAGGGTTCCTCTCCATTTCGGACTCCGATCGCAGGGTCCCTTCAGAGTTGGGACCGGAGAGTCAGGCCTCGTCTTGAGTGGAGGAATGGAACTCTGCTTGCCTCTCGAGTTGTTCATGGGATGACAGGCCTCTTGTTGATCTGTGTGTGGAACCTGCGGCTTTTACCGAATGATGCACGGGAGTGTCAGTGACCCTTCGTTTTGTGCCTTCGTCCACACGGTTGCCTTAGAAGAGGTGTCCGGGCATCGGGTTCTTCTCAAGAGTGGGCCGGGAAATTGGGGTATTTCGGCATGTGACACCACCCACGACGCTATGTCTCGAATTTACTCGTGAGACCGGCCTCATCCTTAGGTGCGCCGGGAATGTGGGGAACCCCTTCCAAACAAAGCAGGGGAATAGACCCTCCTGTCTCGAACAGGAGGGGAGAAGGTGCTCAGATGAAGTGGTGCGGGAACCTCGGTGTTCCTGTCGAGTGAGACCGGCGTGTCCGGGAACATTTGGTGTCGCATCAAGGGTGCAAAGTACCGTTTCGCACTTCAAGACGGAACGTGGTTCTTTTCTTGAGACGCCATAGCAGCAAGGGCCTCATCTTGGGATGACATTGGAAACACGTGGTTTTTCTCGAGTTGCGGCGGGATTCTCGAGTTACGAAGGGGATTTCTGGCTTCCTCTTGTGTTGGCCCAGGGAAGCCCAATCTTCCATTCGAGTTGCGAGGGAGAGCTGGGGGTTGCGCTCGAGTCACTGCAGGGCAAAAGAAACCTCATCCAGGCTTGTGTCTAGGACCTAATGTTCCTCTCAAGGGATGACTGGGATCTTGGGGTTGCATTCTAGACTCACCCAGGAGTCAGGCGTCCTCTCGAGGGGAAACAAAGGACTTCTCTCTCTTCTCGAGTCGCGACGGGTATTTCTTGGAGCCCACTGAGTGGACTAAAGGGAGTCAAGCCTCCTCTGGAGTTTGGAGAGAGGACTCGGGATTGCACTCCAGGACATGCAGGAAAAGAAGGCCCTCATCTCACGATGACGGGGGGGGTCTCGGTGGTTTTACCGAGCTGCAGCGCCTGTGTTGGTTTCTCAGGAGGTACGACGGGGAGCTCAGGGAGCCTCTTGTGTGGCGCCAGGGAAGTTAGGTCTCGATGCGTGTGGCGAGGGGTAGCGCGTCATTGCTCTCGAGTCATGGTAGGGGAATCAGGCCTCTAGACGCGTTGAAGGACTCTCAAGATCTCTCTCGGGTCTTGGCAAGAATACCTGGGTTCCCTCGACTTGTGCCAGTGACCTCAGGGAGATTCTCCGGGTGCCTCTGAGAAGTCAGGGATACTGTGGAGTTGGGAAAGACCTCTCGGGACTCCACTGGGTTTGGTGAAATGGAAGGGGGCCTCATCTCGAGGGGAGGCAGGAACCTCAGGGTTCCTCTCCATTTCTGATTCCGATCGCAGCCCCCTGCATAGTTGGGAGAGGTGAGTCAGGCCTTGTCTTGTGTGCAGGAATGGACCTCCGCTTGCCTCTCGAGTTGTTCACTGGGTGACAGGCACTTGTTGAGCTGTATGAGTAACCTGCAGTCTTTTCCGGACGATGCACGGGGGTGTCAGTGCCCCTTCGTGTTCTGCCTTCATCCACACTATCTTCAAATAGGTGTCTGGGCATCGCGTTCTTATCAAGAGCGGATCGGGAAATCGCGGTCTTTCGGCATGTGGCACCACCATCGAGGCTACGTCTCGAATTTCCTCGTGAGACAGCCTCATCTGAGGTGCGTGGAGAAGGTCGGGAACCCCTTGCAGACAAAGCAGGGGAATTGACCCTCCTTTCGCGATCAGGAGGGGAGAAGGGGCTCAGATGAAGTGGTGCCAGGAACCTCGGTTTTCCCCTCTAGTGCGACCCGTATGTCGGGGAACTTTTGGGGTAGCATTAAGGGTGCCAAATATCATTTCGCACTTGAAGACAGAACGTGGGACTACTCTTGAGACGCTGGAGCGGGCAAGGGCCTCATCTTGCCATGACGGGGGAACCACGTGGTTTTTCTCAAGTTGAGGCGGAATTCTCGAATTACTACTGGGAATTCAGGCTTCCTCTTGTGTTGGCCCAGGGAGGTCCAATCTTCCATTCGGGTTGCGAGGGAAAGCTGGGGAGTGCTCTCGAGTTACTGCAGGGCAAAAGCGACCTCATCTAGCCTTGTGTTCAGGACCCAATGATCCTCTCCAAGGGCGACAGCGATCTCGGGTTTGCATTACAGACTCACCCGGGGAGTTAGGCCTCGTCTCGAGGGGAAGCAAAGGACTCAGCTATCCTCTCGAGTTGTGACGCGTATCTCTTGGAGCCCACTGAGTGGTCTAAAGGGAGTCAACCCTCCTCTTCAGTTTGGAGAGAGGACTCGGGATTGCTCTCCAGGCCATGCAGGAAAAGAAGGCCCACATCTCGAGATGACGGGGGCGTCTCGTGGGTTTTCTCGAGCTGCGGCGCCAGTGTGGGGTTTCTCACGAGGTACGATGGGGAGTTCAGGTAGCCTCTCGTGTGGCAACAGGGAAGTCAGGTCTCCATGGGCGGGGCAAGGGGGAGCGCGTCATTGCTCTCAAGTCAGGGTAGGGGAATCGGGCCTCATGACGGGTTGAAAAAGAACTCTCGATGTCTTTCTAGGGTTGCGGCAGGAAACCCTGGGTTCCCTTGACTTGTGCCGGTGACCTCAGGGAGCGTCTCAGGGTGCCTCTGAGAAGTCAGGGATACTGTGGATTTGGGAGAGGCCTCTCGGGACTCCTCTGGGTTTGGTGCAATGGAAGTGGGCCTCATCTCGAGTTGAGGCAGGAACCTCAAGGTTCTGCTCCTGACTTCCTGGAGGCCGGATCTGACTCAGATCGCAGGGTCCCTGTTGAGTTTGCTCAGGAGTGTCAGGTCTCGTGTTCTGCGGAGGAATGGAACTCCGCTTACATCTCAAGTTGTTCAAGGATAACACCACTTTTCGTGATGTGTGTGGAACCTGCGGGTTTTTCGGAGATGCACGGGGGCGTCAGTGCTCCTTCCTGTTGTGCCTTCATCCACAGGGTTGCCTTCGAAGAGGTGTCCGGGCATCGTGTTCTCCTCAAGTGCGGACCGGGAAATTGGGGTCTTTCAGCATGTTCCACCACCCACTAGGCTACGTCTCGAATTTTCTCGTGAGACCGGCCTCATCCTGAGGCGCGCAGGAAAGTCCGGGAACCCTTTCCAAACAAAGCAGGGGAATCGACCCTACTTTCGGGATCAGGAGGAGAGAAAGGGCTCAGATGAAGTAGTGCCGGGAACCTCGGTGCTCTCCTTGAGTGAAAGTCGGGTAACTTTTCTGGTTGTATCAAGGGTGCCAAGTACCGTTTCGCACTTCAAGACGGAACCTGGGACTTCTCTTGAGATGCTGTAGTGGGCAAGGGCCTCATCTAGCGCTGACGGGGGACCCACGTGTTTTTTCTCGAGTTGCGGCAGGATTCTTGAGTTACGATGGGGAATACAGGTTTCCTCTTGTGTTGGCCCAGGGAAGTCCAATCTTCCATTCGAGTTGCAAGTGAGAGCTGGAGATTGCTCTCGAGTCACTGCAGGGCAAAATAGAGCTCATCTAGGTTTGTGTCCAGGACCGAGTTTTTCTCTCCAGGGGCGACAGGGATCTCGGGGTTGCATTCCAGACTCACCCGGGGAGTCAGGCCTCGTCTCGAAGGGAATGAATGGACTCTGCTCTCCTCTCGAGTCGCGACGGTTATCCCTTGGAGCCCAAGAGTGGCCTAAATGGAGTTAAGCCTCCTGTGGAGTTTGGAGAGAGGACTCGGGATTGCTCTCTAGGCCATGCAGGAAAAGAAGGCCCTCATCTCGCGATGACGGGGGCGTCTCGTGGGTTTTCTCAAGGTGCAGTGCCTGGTTGGGGTTTCTCACGAGATAGGACGGGGAGCTCAGGGAGACTCCTGTGGTGCCACGGAAGTCAGGTCTCCATGGACGTGGCGTGGGGGAGCGCCTCATTGCTCTCGAGTCATGGTAGGGGAATCAAGCCTCAAGACGCTTCTAAGAAGAACTCTCGAGGTCTTTCTCGGGGTGTGGCAGGAAACCCTGGGTTCCCTCGACTTGTGCCCATGACCTCAGGGAGCTTAGCGGGGTTCCTCTGAGAAGTCAGGGATACTGTGGAGTTGAGAGGGGCTTCTCGGGACATCACAGGGACTGGTGCAATTGAAGAGGACCTAATCTCGGATTGAGGCAGTAACGTCAGGGTTCCTCTCCATTTCTGACTCGGATAGCAGGGTCCCTGCAGAGTTGGGACAGGAGAGTCAGACCTCGTCTTGTGTGGAGTAATGGAACTCCGCTTGCCTCTCGAGTTGTTCACGGGATGACAGGCCACCTGTCGAGTTGTATGTGGAACCTGCGGTTTTGGGGGACGATGCACAGGGGTGTCAGTGCCCCTTCGTGTTGTGCCTTCATCCACAGGGTTACCTTCGAAGAGGTGACCGGGCATCGGGATCTTATCAATAGCGGACCAGGAAATCGGAGTCTTTCGGCATGTGGCACAACCCACGAGGCTACGTCTCGACTTCCCTCGTGAGACTGGCCTCATCCTGAGGTTCGCCGGGAAGTCTGGGAACCCCTTCCAGACAAAGCAGGGGAATCGACCCTCCTGTCGCCATCAGGAGGGGAGAAGAGGCTCAGCTGAAGCGGTGCTGGGAACCTCCATGTTCTCCTCGAGTGAGACCGGGGTGTCAGGGAAATTTGGGGGTCGCATCAAGGGTGCCAAGTACCGTTTCACACTTCAAGACGGAACATGGGACTTCCCTGGAGACGCTATAGCTGACACGGGCCTCATATTTCGATGACGGAGGAGCCACGTTGTTTTTCTCCAGTTGCCGCGGGATTCTCGAATGACAATGGGGAATACAGGCTTCCTCTTGTGTTGGCCCAGGGAAGTCCAATCATCCATTCGAGTTGCGAGGGAGAGCTGGGGATTGCACTTGAGTCAATGCAGGACAAAAAAGACCTCATTTAGGCTTGTTTCCAGGACCGAGTTTTCCTCTACAGGGGCAACACGGATCTCGGGATCCCATTCCAGACTCACCCAAGTAGTCAGGCCTCGGCTCGAGGGGAAGCAACGGACTCTGCTCTCCTCTAGAGTAGCGACGTGTATCTCTTGGAGGCTACTGAGTGGCCTAAAGGTAGTCAGGCCTCCAGTGGAGTTTGGATAGTGGACTCCGGATTGCTCTCTAGGTCATGTAGGAAAAGAAGGCCCTCATCTTACGATGATGGGGGCGTCTCGTGAGTTTTCTCAAGCGGCGGTGCCAGTGTGGGGTTTTCATGAGGTAGGACGGGGAGCGCAGGGAGCCTCTCGTGTGGCGCCAGGGAAGTTAGGTTTCAATGGGCGTGGCGAGGGGAATGCGTCATTGCTCTCCAGTCATGGTAGGGTATCGGGCCTCAAGACGCGGTAAAGAAGGACTCTCAAGGTCTTTCTCAGAATGCAGCAGGAAACCCTGGGTTCACTCGACTTGTGCCAGTGACCGCAGAGAGCTTCTGAGGGTGCCTCTGAGAATCAGGGATACTGTGGAGTTTTAGGGGCCTCTCAGGACTCCACTGGGTATGGCGCAATGGAAGAGGGCCTCATTTCGAGTTGATGCAGGAACGTCAGGTTTCATCTACATTTCTGACTCCAATCGCACGGTCCCTGCAGAGTTGGGAAAGGAGAGTCAGGCCTTCTCTTGTGTGGAGGAACGGAACTCTGCATGCCTCTCTAGTTCTTCAAGGGATGACAGGACACTTGTCGATCTGTGTTTGGAATCTGCATGTTTTTCCGTACTATGCATGGGGATGTCAGTACCCCTTCGTGTTGTGCATTCATCCACAGGTTTGCTTTCGAAGAGGTGTCCTGGCATCGGGTTCTTATTAAGAGCGGACCGGGAAATCGGGGTCTTTCCGCATGTGGCACCACCCACCAGGCTACGTCTCGAATTTCCTAGTGAGACCGGCCTCATCCTGAGGTGCGCCGGGAAGGTCGGAACCCCTTGCAGACAAAGCAGGGGAATCGACCCTCCTGTCTCGATCAGGAGGGGAGAAGGGGCACAGATGAGGTGATGCCGGGAACCTCGGTGTTCCCTTCCAGTGAGACCAGTGTGTTGGGGAACTTTTGGGGTCACATCAAAGGTGCCAAGTACTGTATCGCACTTCAAGATGGAACGTAAGACTTCTTTTGAGACGCTGTAGCGGCAATGGCCGCATCTTGCGATGAAGAGGGAACGACGTGGTTTTTCTCGAGTTGTGGCGGGATTCTTGAGTTACAACGGGAAATTCAGGCTTCCTCTTCTGTTGGCCCAGGGAAGTCCAGTCTTCCATTCGAGTTGCGAGGGAGAGTTGGGGATTGCTCTCGAGTCACTGCAGGAAAACAGAGACCTCATCTAGGCTTGTGTCCAGGACCTAATGTTTCTCTCCAGGGGCGACAGGGATCTCCGGTTCACATATCAGACACACCCGAGGAGTCAGGCCTCGCCTCGAGGGGAAGGAAAAGACTCCGCTCTCCTCTCGAGTCGCGACGGGTATGTCTTGGAGTCCACTGAGTGACCAAAAGTGAGTCAAGCCTACTGTGGAGTTTGGAGAGAGGACTCAGGATTGCTCTCCAGGCCATGCTAGAAAAGAAGGCTGTCATGTCGCGAAAATGGGGGCGTCTCGTGGGTTTTCTCTATCTGTGGCGCCAGTGTTTGGTTTCTCACGAGGTATGACGGGGAGCTCAGGGAGCCTCTCGTGTGGCGCCAGGGAAGTCAGGGCTTCATGAGTGTAGCAGAGGGAGCGCGTCATTGCCCTCGAGTCATGGTAGGGGAATCAGGCCTCAAAATGCGTTGAAGAAGGACTCTTGAGTTCTTTCTATGGTGGCGGCAGTAAACCCTGGGTTCACTCGAATTGTGCTGGTGACCTCAGGGAGCTTCTCAGGGTGCCTCTGAGAAGTCAGGGATACTGTGGAGCTGGGACGCGTCTCTCGGGACTCCACTGGGTTTTGTGCAATGGAAGAGGTCCTAATCTCGAGTGGAGGCAGGAACCTCAGCGTTCCTCTCGTGACTTCACTGGCGCTGGTCTGATTCGGATCGCAAAGTCCCTGCAGAGTTGGGACAGGAGAGTCAGGCATCATCTTGTGTAGAGGAATGAAACCCCACTTGCCTCTCGAGTTCTTCAGGGGTGACAAGCCACTTGTTGAGCTGTATGTGGAACCTGCGGGTTTTTCCGGACGATGCACGAGGGTGTCAGTGCCCCTTTGTGTTGTGCCTTCATCCACAGAGTTGCCTTCGAAGAGGTGTCCAGGCATCGGGTTCTTATCAAGAGCATACCGGGAAATCATAGTCTTTTGGCATGTGGTACCACCCGCGAGCTGCGTCTCGAATTTCCTCGTGAGACTGGCCTCATCCTGAAGTGCCCCGTGAAGGTCGGGAACCCCTTACAAACAAAGCAGGGGAAGTGACCCTCCTATCACGAACAGGAGGGGAGAAGGGGCTCAGATAAACTGGTGCCGGGAACCTCGGTGTTCACCTCGAGTGAGACCGATATTTCGGGGAACTTTTGGGGTCACATCAAGGGTGTCAAGTATCGTTTTGCACTTCAAGACGGAACGTGGGACTTTTCTTGAGAAGCTGTAGCGGGCAAGGGCCTCATCTTGTGATGACGAGGGAACCAAGTGCTTTTTCTCGAGTTGCGGCGGGATTCTCGAGTTACGAAGGGGAATTCAGGCTTCCTCTTGTGTTGGCCCAGGGAAGTCCAATCTTCCATTCGAGTTGTCAGGGAGAGCGGGGGATTGCTCTCGAGTTACAGAAGGGCAAAAGAGACCTCATCTAGGCTTGTTTCCAGGACCTAATGTTCCTCTCCAGGGGAGACAGGGATCTCGGGGTTGCATTCCAGACCCACCTGGTGAGTCAGGCCTTGTCTCGAGGGGAAGCAAAGGACTCCATTCTCCTCTCGAGTCGCGACGGGTATCTCTTGGAGCCCACTAAGTGGCCTAAAGGGAGTCAAGCCTCCTGTGGAGTTTGGAAAGAGGATTCGGGATTCCTCTCCAGGCCGTGCAGGAAAAGAAGGCCCTCATCTCGCGATGACAGGGGCGTATGGTGAGTTTTCTCAAGCTGCGGCGTCAGTGTGGGGTTTCTCACGAGGTACGACAGGGAGCTCAGGGAGCCTCTCTTATGGCGCCAGGGAAGTCAGGTCTCCATGTGCGTGGCGAGGGGGTGCGTGTCATTTCTATAGAGCCATGGAAGCAGATTCGGGCTTCAAGACACGTTGAAGTAGGACTCTGGAGGTCTTTTTCCCATTGTGGCAGGAAACCCTGGGTTCCCTCGACATGTGCCAGTGACCTCATGGAGCTTCTCCGGGTGCCTCTGAGAAGTCAGGGGTACTGTGGAGTTGGGAGAGGCCTCTCTGAACTCCACTGGGTTTGGTGCAATGGATGAGAGCCTCATCTCGAGTGGAGGCAGGAACCTCATGTTTCCTCTCCTGGGTTTCCTGTCGCTGGTACTGACTCGGATCGCAGTTTCCCTGCAGAGTTGGTACAGAAAATCAGGTCTCGTCTTGTGTGGAGGAATGGAACTCCACTTGCCTCTCGAGTTGTTCACGGGGTGACAGACCACTTGTTGAACTGTGTTTGTAACCTGCAGGTTTTTCTGGACGATGCACGGGGGTGTCAGTGCCCCTTCGTGTTGTGCTTTCATCCACAGGTTTTCCTTCGTAAAGGTGTCAGGGCATCACGTTCTTATCAAGAGCAGACCGGGAAATCGGGGTCTTTCGGCTTGTGGCACCACCCACGAGGCTATGTCTCGAATTTCCTCGTGAGACCTGCCTCATCCTTAGGCGCGCTGGAAAGGTCGGGAACCCCTTCCAGACATAGCAGGGGAATCGACACTCCTGTCGCGATCACGAGGGGAGAAGGAGCTCAAATGAAGTGGTTCCGGGAACCTCGGTGTTCCTTTCGAGTGAGACCGGTATGTCGGGGAATTTTGAGATTGCATCAAGGGTGCCAAGTACCGTTTCGCACTTCAAGACAGAAAGTGGGACTTCTCTTGAGTCGCTGTAGCGGGCAAGGGCCTCATCTAGCGCTGATGGGGGAACCACGTGGATTTTCTCGAGTTTCGGCGGGATTCTCGAGTTACGATGTCGAATTCAGGCTTCCAATTGTATTGGCCCAGGGAAGTCCAATCTTCAATTCGATTTGCGAGGGAGAGCTGGCGATTGCTTTCTAGTAACTGCAGTGCAAAATAGACTTCATCTATGCTTGTGTCCAGGACCGAGATTTCCTCTCAAGGTGTGACAGGAACTCGGGGTTGCATTCCAGACTCACACGGGGAGTCAGGCCTCGTCTCGAGGGGAAGCAAAGGACTCTGCTCTCCCTTCAGGTCCTGACAGGTATCTCTTGGAGCCAAGTGAGAGGCCTAAAGAGAGTCAAGCCTCCTGTGGAGTCTGGAGAGAGGACTCGGTTTTGCTCTCCATGCCAGGCAGGAAACAAGTCACTCATCTTGTGATGACGGGGGCATATCGTGGGTTTTCTCGAGCTGCGGTGCCTGAATGGGGTTTCCGAAGAGGTACGATGTGGAGCTCAGGGAGACTCTCTTCAGGAGTAAGGGAAGTCAGGTCTCCATGTGCATGGTGATGGGGAGCGGGTTTTGCTCTCGAGTCATGGTAGGGGAATCGGGCCTTAAGACGGGCCGAAGGACTCTCAAGGTCTTTCTCGGGTCGCAGCAGGAAACCCTGGGTTCCCTGGACTTGAGCCGGTGACCTCAGGTAGATTCTCAGGGTGCCTCTGAGAATTCAGGGATACTGTGGAGTTGGGAGGGGCCTCTCGCGACTCATCTGGGTTTGGTGCAATGGAAGAGGGCCTCACCTCGAGGGGAGACAGGAACCTCAGGCTTCCTCTGCGTTTCGGACTCCGACCGCAGGGTCCCTGCAGAGTTGGGACAGGAGAGTCAGGCCTCGTCTTGTCTGAGGAAGGGAATCCCGCTGGCCTCTCGAGTTGCGCAGGGGGTCTCAGGCCCCTCGTCGAGCTGTGTGTGGAACCCGCGGGTCTTTGCGGACGATGCACGGGGGTGGCAGTGCCCCTTCGTGTTGTGCCTTCACCCACAGGGTTGTCTTCGAAGAGGGGTCCAGGCCTCAGGTCCTTCTCAAGAGCGGACCGGGGAATCGGGGGCGTTCGGCATGTGGCCCCACCCACGTGGCTCGTCTCGAATTTCCTCGTGAGACCGGCCTCATCCTGAGGTGCGCCGGGAAGGCCGGGAACCCCTTCCAGACCACGCAGGGGAATCGCCTCTCCTGTCGCGATCAGGAGGGAAGAAGGGGCTCAGAGGAAGCTGTGCCGGGACCCTCGGTGTTCCCATCGGGGGAACCCGGCGTGTCGGGGGAATCTTGGGGGTCGCAGGAAGGCTGTCAGGGACCGTTTCGCCCTTCATGGCGGAACAGGGGACTTCCCTTGAGACGCCGTGGCGGGCAAGGGCCTCATCTTGCCAAGAGGTGGGAACCACGTGGTTTTTCTCGAGTTGCGGCTGCATTCTCGAGTTACGACGGGGATCTCAGCCTTCCCCTTGGGTTGGCCCTGGGAAGCCCAATCTTCCCCTCGGGTTGCGAGGGAAAGCTGGGGGTTGCGCTCGAGTCACTGCAGGGCCGAAGAGACCTCACCTAGGCGTGTGTCCGGAAACTAATATTCTTCTCCAGGGAAGGCAGGGATCTCGGGGTTGCATTCCAGGCTCACCTGAGGAGTCAGGCCTCGTCTCGAGGGGAAGCCAAGGACTCCGTTCTCCTCTCGAGTCGCGACGCGGGTCTCTTGGAGCCCCCTGAGCGGCCTCAAGGGAGTCCAGCCTCCTCTTCCGTTTGGAGAGAGGACCCGGGATTGCTCTCCAGGCCATGCAGGAAAAGAAGGCCCTCAGCTCGCGAGGACGGGGGCGTCTCAGGGGTTTCCTCGAGCTGCGGCGCCCGTGGGGGTTTTCTCCCGAGGCACGACGAGGATCTCAGGGAGCCTCTCGTGCGGCACCAGGGAAGTCAGGTATTCATGCGTGTGGCGAGGGGGAGCGCGTCGTGGCTCTCGAGTCACGGGAGGAGACTAGGGCCTCGAGACGCGTTGAAGAAGGACTCACGAGGTCTTTGTCGGGGGGCGGCGGGAAACCCTCGTTTCCCTCGCCTTCTTCCGGGGACCTTAGGGAACTTCCCAGGGTGCCTCTGAGAGGCGAGGGATCCTGTGGAGGTGGCGGGGCACCTCGGGAGTCCTCTGGTTCTGGCGCAACGGAAGAGGGCCTCACCTCGAGGGGAGGCAGGAACCTCAGGCTTCCTCTGCGTTTTGGACTCCGACCGCAGGGTCCCTGCAGAGTTTGGACAGGAGAGTCAGGCCTCGTCTTGTCTGAGGAAGGGAACCCCGCTGGCCTCTCGAGTTGCTCAGGGGGTCTCAGGCCTCTCGTCGAGCTGTGTGTGGAACCCGCAGGTCTTTGCGGACGATGCCCTGGGGTGGCAGTGCCCCTTCGTGTTGTGCCTTCACCCACAGGGTTGCCTTCGAAGAGGGGTCCGGGCCTCGGGTCCTTCTCAAGGGCTGACCGGGGAATCGGGGGCGTTCGGCATGTGGCACAACCCACGTGGCTCGTCTCGAATTTCCTCGTGAGACCGGCCTCATCCTGAGGTGCGCCGGGAAGGCCGGGAACCCCTTCCAGACCACGCAGGGGAATCGCCTCTCCTGTCGCGATCAGGAGGGGAGAAGGGGCTCAGAGGAAGCGGTGCCGGGACCATTGGTGTTCCCCTCGAGGGAACCCGGCGTGTCGGGTGACCCTTGGGGGTCGCAGGAAGGCTGTCAGGGACCGTTTCGCCCTTCATGGCGGAACAGGGGACTTACCTTGTGACGCCGTGGTGGGCAAGGTCCTCATCTTGCCAAGAGGTGGGAACCACGTGGTTTTTCTCGAGTTGCGGCGGGATCCTCGAGTTTCAACGGGGATCTCAGCCTTCCCCTTGGGTTGGCCCTGGGAAGCCCAATCTTCCCCTCGGGTTGCGAGGGAAAGCTGGGCGTTGCGCTCGAGTCACTGCAGTGCCGAAGAGACTTCACCTAGGCGTGTGTCCGGGACCTAATATTCCTCTCCAGGGAAGGCAGGGATCTCGGGGTTGCATTCCAGGCTCCCCCGGGGAGTCAGGCCTCGTCTCGAGGGGAAGCCAAGGACTCCGCTCTCCTCTCGAGTCGCGACGCGGGTCTCTTGGAGCCCCCTGAGCGGCCTCAAGGGAGTCCAGCCTCCTCTTCCGTTTGGAGAGAGGACCCGGGATTGCTCTCCAGGCCATGCAGGAAAAGAAGGCCCTCAGCTCGCGAGGACGGTGGCGTCTCGGGTTTCCTCGAGCTGCGGCGCCCGTGGGGGTTTTCTCCCGAGGCACGACGAGGATCTCAGGGAGCCTCTCGTGCAAAGCCAGGGAAGTCAGGTCTCCATGCGCGTGGCGAGGGGGAGCGCGTCCTGGCTCTCGAGTCACGGGAGGGGACTAGGGCCTCGAGACGCGTTGAAGAAGGACTCTCGAGGTCTTCCTCGGGGGGCGGCGGGAAACCCTCGTTTCCCTCGCCTTCTGCCGGGGACTTAGGGAACTTGCCAGGGTGCCTCTGAGAGGCGAGGGATCCTGTGGAAGGGGCGGGGCCCCTCGGGACTCCGCTGGGTCTGGGGCAACGGAAGAGGGCCTCACCTCGAGGGGAGGCAGGAACCTCAGGCTTCCTCTCCGTTTCGGACTCCGACCGCAGGGTCCCTGCAGAGTTGGGACAGGAGAGTCAGGCTATGTCTTTTCTGAGGAATGGAACTCCGCTTGCCTCTCGAGTTGTTCATGGGGTTTCAGGCCCCTTGTCAAACTGTGTGTGGAATCTGCAGGTTTTTCCAGACGATGCATGGGGGTGTCAGTGACCCTTCGTTTTGTGTCTTCATCCACAGGGTTGCGTTCGAAGAGGTGTCCGGGCATCGTGTTCTTATGAAGAGCGGACTGGGAAATCGGGGTCGTTCAGCATTTGGCACCACCCACGTGGCTAGTCTCGAATTTCCTCATGAAACCGGCCTCATCCTGAGGTGTGCCGCGAAGTTCATGAAACCCTTCCAGACAAAGCAGAGGAATCGACCCTCCTGTGGCGATCAGGAGGGGAGAAGTGGCTCAGATGAAGTGCTGCTGGGAACCTCGGTGTTTCCCTCAAGTGAGACAGGTATGTCGGGTAACTTTTGGGGTCGCATAACGCGTTCCAAGTACCGTTTCGCTCTTCCAATTGGAACGTGGGACTTCTCTTGGGGTGCTCCAGCGGGCAAGGGCCTCATCTTGGAATGACTGGGGAACCACTTGGTTTTTCTCTAGTTGCGGTGGGATATGTGAGTTACCACAGGGAATTCATGCTTCCTCTTGTGTTGGCCCACAAAACTCTTATCTTCCATTCGAGATTCGAGGAAGAGCTGGAGGTGCGCTCTAGTCACTGAAGGCAAAAGAGACCCCACCACGGCTTGTGTGCAGGACCTAATGTTCATGTCAAGGGGTGACAGGAATCTCGGGGTTGCATTCCAGACTCACCCTGGAGTCAGGCCTCGTCTCGAGGGGAAGCAAAGGACTCTGCTCTCCTCTCGAGTCGGACGGGTATGTCTTGGAGCCCACTGAGTGGCTTAAAGGGAGTCAAACCTCCTCTGGTGTTTGGAGGGAGGACACGGGATTGCTCTCCAGGCAATGCAGGAAATGAAGGCCCTCATCTCCCGATGACTGGGGCGTCTCGTAGGTTTTCTCGAGCTGTGGCGCTAGTGTGGGGTTTCTCACGAAGTAAGACTGGGAGCTCAGTGAGCCTCTCATGTGGTGCCAGGGCAGTCAGGTCTCTATGCACGTGGTGAGAGGGAGCCCGTCATTGTTCTCGAGTCATGGTAGGGGAATTGGGCCTGAAAACGTGTTAAAGAAGGACTCTCGAGGTCTTTCTTTGGTTGCAGCAGGAAACCCTGGGTTCCATCGACTTGTGCCAGTGACCTCAGGAAGCTTCTCAGCGTGCCTCTGAGAAGTCAGGGTCACTGTGGAGTTGGGAGGGGCCTCTCGGAACTCCACTGGGTTTGGTGCAATGGAAGAGGGCCTCATGACAAGTTGAGGCAGGAACCACAGGGTTCCTCTCCTGGCTTCGAATGCGCCGGATCTGACTCGGATCGCAGAGTCCCTGCAGAGTTCGGACAGGAGAGTCAGGCCTCGTCTTGTGTGGAGGAATGGAACTCCGCTTGACTCTCGCGTTGTTCATGGGGTGACAGGCCACTTGTCGATTTGTATGTGGAACTTGTGGGTTTTTCTGGACGATGCACCGGGGTGTCACTGCCCCTTCGTGTTGTGCCTTGTTCCACAGGATTGCCTTCGAGTTGGGTTCTGCCATCGGGTTCTTATCAAGAGCGGACCAGGGAATCGGGGTCTTTTGGCATGCCGCACCACCCACGAGGCTATGTCTCGAATTTCCTCGTGAGACTGGCCTCATCTTGATGTGCGCCAGGAAGGTCGGGAATGCCTTCCAGACAAAGCAGGGGAATCGAACCTCCTGTCGCGATCAAGAGGGGAGAAAAGTCTCAGATGAAGTGGTGCCGGGAACCTCGGTGTTCTCCTCAAGTGAGACTGGTATGTCGAGGAACTTTTGGGGTCGCATCAAGGGTTCCAAGTAACGTTTCGCTCTTCAATACGGAACGTGGGACTTCTCTTGAGACGCTGTAGCGGGCAAGGGCCTCATCTTTCGATGACGGGGGAACCACGTGGTTTTTCTTGAGTTGTGGTGGGATTCTCGAGTTACGACGGGGAATTCAGGCTTCCTCTTCAACTGGCCCAGGGAAGTCCAGTTTTCATTCGAATTGCGAGTTAGAACTGGGGATTGCTCTCGAGACACTGCAGGGCCAAATAGACCTCATCTAGGCTTGTGTCCACGACCTAATGTTCCTCTGCTGGGGCGAAAGCGATCTCAGCATTGCATTCTCGACTCACCCGGGGAGTCAGGCCTCGTCTCGAGGGGAAGCCAAGGACACCGCTCTCCTGTCAAGTTGCGACGGGTATATCTTGGAGCTCACTGTGTGGCCTAAAATGAGTCAAGCCTCCTGTGGAGTTTGGAGAGAGGACTCAGGATTGCTCTCCAGGCCATACAGCAAAAGAAGGCCCTCATCTCGTGAGGACTGGGGCGTCTCGTGGGTATACTCGAGCTGCGGCTCCAGTGTGGTGTTGCTCACGAGGTATAATGGGGAGCTCAGGGAGCCTCTCCTGTGGCGCCAGGGAAGTCAGGTTTCTATGCGTGTGGCTAGGGGGAGCGCGTCATTGCTCTCGAGTCATGGTAGGGGAATCGCACCTCAAGATGCGTTGAAGAAGGACTCTCGAGGTCTTTTACGGGTTGGGGCAGGAAACCCTTGGTTCCCTCGACTTGTGCCGGTGATCTCAGGAAGGTCTAAGGGTGCCTCTGAGAAGTCAGGGATACTGTGCAGTTGGGAGGGGTCTCTCGGGACTCCACTGGGTTCGGTGCAATGGAAGAGGGCCTCATCTCGAGTGGAGGCAGGAAACTCATGTTTCCTCTCCTGACTTCCCCTGGGCCAGATCTGACTCGGATCGCAGTTTCGCTGCAGAGTTCGAACAGGAGAGTCAGGCCTCGTCTTGTGTGGAGGAATGGAACTCTGCTTGCCTCTCCAGTTGTTCACGGGGTGACAGGTCACTTCTCGAGCTGTGTGTGGTACCTGCGGGTTTCTCCGGACGATACCCAGGGGTGTCAGTGCCCCTAAGTGTTGTGCCTTCATCAAAAGGGTTATCTTCAAAGAGGTGTACGGGCATCAGGATCTTATCAAGAGCGGACCGGGAAATCGGGGTCTTTCGGCATGTGTCACCATCCACGTGGCTATGTCTCGAATATCCTCGTGAGACCGGCCTCATCCTGAGATGCACCGGGAAAGGTGGGAACCCCTTCAAGACAAAACAGGGGAATCGACCCTCCTGTCGCGATCAGGAGGGGAGAAGGGGCCCAGATGTAGTGGTGCCGGGAACCTCGGTGTTCTCCTCGAGTCAGACTGGTGTGTCGAGGAACTTTTGAGGGCGCATCAAGGGTGCCAATACCGTTTCGCACTTCAAGACGGAACGTGGGACTTCTCTTGAGACGCTGTAGGGGGCAAGGGCCTCATCTTGGGATGACGGGGGAACCACGTGGCATTTCTCGAGTTGTGGCGGGATTCTCGAGTTTCGACGGGGAATACAGTCTTCCTCATGTGTTGGGCCAGGGAAGTCCTATCTTCCTTTCGAGTTTAAAGGGAGAGCTGGGGATTGCTCTCGAGTCACTGCAGGGCAAAATAGACCTCATCTAGGCTTGTGTCCAGGACTTAATGCTCGTCCCTAGGGGCGACAGGGATCTTGGGGTTGCATACCAGACTCACCCGGGGAATCAGGCCTCGTCTTGAGGGGAAGCAAAGAACTCCGCTGTCCTTTTGAGTCGCGATGGGTATCTCTTGGAGCCCACTGTGTGCCCTAAAGGGAGTCAAGCCTCCTGTGGTGTTTGGATAGAGGACTCGGGGTTCCTCTCCAGGCCATGCAGGAAAAGAAGGCCCTCATCTCGCGATGATGGCGGCGTCTCGTGGGTTTTCTAGACTGCTGCGCTAGTGCCGGGTTTCTGACGAGGTACGAGAGGGAGCTCAGGGAGCCTCTCGTGTGGCGCCAGGGAAGTCAGGTCCCCATGAGATGGCTAGGGGGAGCTCGTCATTGCTCTCGAGTCATGGTAGGGTAATCGGGCCTCAAGACGGGTTGAAGAAGGACTCTCGAGGTCTTTCTCGGGTCACTGCATAAAACCCAGGGTTCCCTTGACTTGTGCCTGCGACCTCAGGGAGCTTCTCAGAGTGCCTCTGAGAAGTCAGGGATACTGTGCAGTTTGGAGGGGCCTCTCGAGACTCCTCTGCATTTGGTGGAATGTAAGAGGGACTCATCTCGAGTTGAAGCAGGAACCTCAGTGTTCCTCTCCATTTCTGACTCAGATCGCAAGGTCCCTGCATGTTGGTACAGGAGAGTCAGGCCTCGTCTTTTCTGGAGGATGGGACTCCTCTTGCCTCTCGAGTTGTTCTCGAGGTGACAGGCCACTTGTCGAGCTGTGTGTGTAACCTGCCCGTTTTTCCGGATGATGCACAGGTGTGTTAGTGCCCCTTCGTGTTGTACCTTCATACTCAAGGCTGCCTTCCAAGAGGTGTCCGAGCATCGGATTCTTATCAAGAGCGGACCGGGAAATTGGAGTCTTTCGGCAAGTGGCACCACCCACAAAGCTACGTATCGAATTTACCCATGAGACCGGCCTCATCCTGAGTTGTGCAGGGAAGGTCGGGCCCCCTTGCAGACAAAGCAGGGGAATCGACCCACCGGTCACGATCAGGAGGGGAGAAGGGGCTTAAATGAAGTGGTGCCGGGAACCTCGGTGTTCCCCTTGAGTGAGACCGGCGTGTTGGGGGACTTTTGGGGTCGCATCAAGGGTGCCAAGTACCGTTTCGCCTTTCAAGACGGAACCTGGGACATCTTTTGAAACGCTGTAGCGGGCAAGGGCCTCATCTTGCGATGACGGGAGAACCACGTGGGTTTGCTCGAGTTGCGGCGGGATTCTCGAGTTATGACCGGGAATTTAGGCTTCCTCTTGTTGGCCTTGAAATCCAATCTTCCATTCGGGTTGCGAGGGGGAGCTGGGGATTGCGCTAGAGTCACTGCAGGGCAAAAGAGACCTAATCTAGGCTTGTGTCCAGGATCTAATGTTGCTCTCCAGGGGCGACAGGGATCTCGGGTTTGCATTCCAGACTCATCCGGGGAGTCAGTTCTCACCTCGAGGGTAAGCAAAGAATTCCGCTCTCGTCTCGAGTCGCGATGGGTATCTCTTGGAGCCCACTGTGTGTACTAAAGGGAGTCAAGCCTCCTGTGGAGTTTGGAGAGAGGACTCAGGATTGGACTCCAGGCCATGCAGGAAAAGGAGGCCCTCATCTCGAGATGACGGTGGCGTCTCGTGGGTTTTCTCGAGCTGCGGCGCCAGTGTGGGGTGTCTCATGAAGTACCACGGGGATCTCAGGGAGCCTCTTGTATGGCGCCAGGAAAATCCAGTATTCCATTCGAGTTGCAAGTTAGAACTGGGGATTGCTCTCCAGTCACTGCAGGGCAAAATAGACCTCATCTACGCTTGTGTCCAGGACCTAGTGTTCCACTACTGGGCCGACAGGGATCTCAGGGTTGCATTCTCGACTCACCCGGAGAGTCAGGCCTCGTCTTGAGGGGAAAAAAAGGACTCCACTCTCCTGTCGATTCGCGACGGGTATCTCTTGGAGCCCACTGCGTGGCGTAAAGGGAGTGAAGCCTCCTATGGAGTTTGGAGATGACTCGGGATTGTTTTCCTGGCCATGCAGGAAAAAAGGCCCTCATCTCGCGATGACGGGGGCATCTCGTGGGTTTTCTCCAGCTGCGGCGCCAGTATCAGATTTCTCACGAGGTACAACGGGGAGCTCAGAGAGCCTCTCGTGTGGTGCTAGGGACGTCAGGTCTCCGTGCGTGTGGTGAAGGGGAGTGCGTGATTGCTCTCGAGTCATAGTAGGCGAATCGGGCCTCAAGACGCATTGAAGAAGGACTCTTGAGGTCTTTCTTGGGTTGCGGCAGGGAACCCTGGGTTCCCTCGACTTCTGCAGGGGACCTTAGGGAACTTCCCACGGTGCCTCTGAGAGGTGAGGGATGCTGTGTAGTTGGCAGGGCCTCTTGGGACTCTGCTGGGTTCGGCGCAATGGAAAAGGGCCTCATCTCGAGGGGAGGCAGGAACGTCAGGCTTCCTCTCGGTTTCGGACTCCGACTGCACGGTCCCTGCAGTGTTGGGACAGGAGAGTCATGCCTCGTCTTGTCTGAGGAATGGAATTCTGGTTGCCTCTCGAGTTGTTCCGGGAGTCTCAGGCCCCTTGTCGAGCTGTGTGTAGACCCTGCGGGTTTTTCCGGATGATGCACGGGGGTGTCAGTGTCCTTTCGTGTTGTGCCTTCACCCACAGGGTTGCCTTCGAAGAGGTGTCCGGGCATCGGGTTCTTATCAAGAGCGGACCGGAAAATCGGAGTCGTTCGGCACGTGGCACCTCACACGTGGCTAGTCTCGAATTTCCTCCTGAGACCGGCCTCATCCTGAGGTGCGCCAGGAAGGCCGGGAACCCCTTCCAGACAAAGCAGGGGAATCGACTCTCCTGTCGCGATCAGGAGGGGAGAAGGGGCTCAGATGAAGTGGTGCCGGGACCCTCGGTGTTCCCCTCGAGGGAACGCAGCGTGTCGGGAAACTTTTGCGGTCGCATCAAGGGTGTCAAGTACCGTTTCGCCCTTCAGGGCGGAACATGGGACTTCCCTGGAGACACCGGGAACTTCGGTGTTCCCCTGGAGTGAGATCGGTATGTTGGGGAACTTTGGGGTCGCATCAAGGGTGCCAAGTAGCATTTCGAACTTTAAGATGGAACGTGGGACTTCTCTTGAGACTCTAGCTGGCAAGGGCCTCATATTGCAATGAAGGGGGAACCACATGGTTTTTAAGACTTGAGGCTGAATTCTCGAATTACGATGGGAAATTCAGACTTCCTCTTGTGTTGACCGTGGGAAGACCAATCTTCCATTCAAATTGTGAGGGAGAGATGGAGGTTGCTCGAGTCACTGTAGGGCAAAATAGACCTCATCTAGGCTTGTGTCTAGGACATAATGTTCCATTCCAGGGGTGACATGGATCTCGGGGTTGCATTCCAAACTCACCCGGGGAGTCAGGCCTCGTCTCGAGGGAAGCAAAGGACTCCGCTCTCCTCTCGAGTCGCACCGGGTATTCCTTGCACCCAACTGAGTGGCCTAAAGGGAGTCAATCCTCCTGTGAAGTTTGGAGAGAGGACCAGGGATTGCTCTCCAGGTCAGGCAGGAAAAGAAGGCCCCCATCTCTCCTTGACGGGGGCATCTTGTGGTTTTTCTCGAACTGCGGCGCCAGTATGGGTTTTCTCACGAGGTACGATGGGGTACTCAGGGAGCCTCTTGTGTGATACTAGGGAAGGCAGTTTTCCTGCTTGTGGCGAGGGGAGCGCGTCCTTGCTCTGGAGTCATGGTAGGGGAATCGGGCATCAAGAGACGTTGAAAAAGGACTCTCCAAGTCTTTCTCGGGTTACTTCAGGAAACTCTGGGTTCCCTCGACTTGTGCCAGTGACCTCAGGTAGCTTCTCAGGGAGCCTCTGAGAATTCAGGGATACTGTGGTGTTGGGAGGGGCCTCTCGGGACACCACTGAGTTTGGTTCAATGGAAGAAGGCCTCTTCTCTAGTTGAGGCAGGAACCTCAGGGTTCCTCTCCATTTCTGACTCCAATTGCAGGGTCCCTGAAGAGTTGGGACAGGAGAGTAAGGCCTCGTCTTGTGTGAAGGAATGCAACTTCACTTGCCTCTCGAGTTGTTCACGAGGTGACAGTCCACATTTGGAGCTGTGAGTGGAATCTGCGGGTTTTTCCAGACGATGCATGGGGATGTCAGTGTCACTTCGTGTTGTGCCTTCATCCACAGGGTTGCCTTCGAAGATATGTCCGGGCGTCAGGTTCTTATCTAGAGTGGACCGGGAATTCGGGATCTTTCAGCATATGGCACCAACCATGAGGCTACTTTTCGAATTTCCTCATGAGACCAGCCTCATCCGGAGGTTCGCGGGGAACGTCGGGAACCCCTTGCAGACAAAACATGGGAATCGACCCTTCTGTCGCGATCAGGAGGGGTGAAGGGGCTCACAGGAAGTGGTGCCGTGAACTTTGGTGTTTCCCTCGAGTGAGACCGTATGTCAGGGAACTTTGGGGGTCGCATCAAGGGTGCCAAGTACCGTTTTGTACTTCAGGATGGAACGTGGGACTTCTCTTGATAAGCTGTAGCGGCCAAGGGCCTCATCTTGCGATGACGGGGGAGCCACGTGGTTTTTCTCGAGTTGCGGCAGGATTCTCGAGTTACGACGGGGATTTCAGGCTTCCTCTTGTGTTGGGCCAGGGAAGTCCAATCATCCATTCGAGTTGCGAGGGAGAGCTGGGGGTTGCGCTCGAGTCACTGCAGGGCAAAGGAGACCTCATCTAGGCTTGTGTCCAGGACCTAAGGTTCCTCTCCAAGGGCCACAGGGATCTCAGTTTTGCATTCCAGGCTCACCCAGGGAGTCAGGCCTCATGTCGAAGGGAAGCAAAGGACTCCGCTCTCCTTTCGAGTCGCGACGGGCACCTCTTGGAGCCCACTTTGTGGCCTAAAGGGAGTCAAGCCTCCTGTGAAGTTTGGAGAAAAGACCAGGGATTGCTCTCCAGGTCAGGCAGGAAAAGAAGTCCCCAATCTCGCGATGACGGTGGGATTTCTCGAGCTGCGGCGCCAGTGTGGGGTTTCTCACGAGGTATGACGGGGAGCTCAGGGAGCCTCTCATGTGGCGCCAGGGAAGTCAGGTGTCCATGCGCATGGCGAGGGGGAGCGTGTCATTGCTCTCGAGTCATGGTAGGGGAATCCGTCCTCAAGACGCGTTGAAGACGGACTCTTGAGGTCTTTCTCGGGTTGCGGCAGGATACCCTGTGTTCCCTCGACTTGTGCCGGTGACCTCAGGGAGTTGCTCAGGGTGCCTCTGAGAAGACACTGATACTGTGGAGTTGGGAGGGGCCTCTCGGGACTCCACTGGGTGTGGTATAATACAAGAGGGCCTCATCTCGTGTTGAGGAAGGAACCTCAGGGTTCCTCTCCATTTCAGACTCCGATCTCAGGATTCCTGCAGAGTTGGGACAGGAGAGTCAGGCCTCGTATTCTGTGGAGAAATGAAACTTAGCTTGCCTCTCGAGTTGTTCACGAGGTAACAGGTCACTTGTCGAGCAGTATGTGGAACCTGCAGAATTTTCCAAAAGATGCACGGGTGTTCAGGGTCCCTCCTTGTTGTGCCTTCATCCTACGGGATGCATTCCAAGAAGTGTACGGGCATCGGGTTCTTATTAATAGCTGACCGGGAAATGGGGTCTTTCCGCATGTGGCACCACCCACGAGGCTACATCTCCAATTTCCTCATGAGACCGGCCTCATCCTGATGTGCGCTGGGAAGATCGGTAACCCCTTCCACACAAAGCAGGAGAATCGACACTCCTGTTGCAATCAGGAGGGGAGAAGGGGCTCAAATGATGTGGTGCGGGGAACATGGGTGTTACCCTCGAGTGAGGCCTGTATGTTGGGGAACTTTGGGGGTGCCATCATGGGTGCCAAGTACCGTTTTGCACTTCAGTAGGAACGTGGGACTTCTTTTGAGACGCTGTGGCGGGCAAGGGCCTCATGCTGCGAAGACGATGGAACCACGTGGTTTTTCTCGAGTTGCGGCGGGATTCTCGAGTTACGACGTGGATTTCAGGCTTCCTCTTGTGTTGGCCCTGGGAAGCCCAAACTTCCCTTCGAGTTGCGAGGGAAAGCTGGATATTGTGCTCGAATCACTGCAAGGCCAAAGAGACCTCATCTAGGCGTGTGTCCAGGACCTAATAGTCCTCTCAAGGGAAGACAAGGATCTCGGGATTGCACTCCAGACTCCCCCGGGGAGTCAGGCCTCGCCTCGAGGGGAAGCAAAGGACTGCGCTCTCCTCTCGAGCCGCGACGCGGATCTCTTGGAGCCCAATGAGTCGCCTCAAGGGAGTCCATCCTACTCTTCAGTTTGGAGAGAGGACTCGGGATTGCTCTCCAGGCCAGGCAGGAAAAGAAGGCCCTCAGCTCGCGAGGACGGGGGCGTCTCAGGGGTTTCCTCGAGCTGCGGCGCCCGTGGGGGTTTTCTCCCGAGGCACGACGAGGATCTCAGGGAGCCTCTCGTGCGGCACCAGGGAAGCCAGGTCTGCAAGCGCGAGGCGAGGGGGAGCGCATCATTGCTCTCTAGTCCAGAGAGGGGACAAGGGCCTCAAGACACTTTGAAGAAGGACTATCGAGGTCTTTCTCGAGTGGCGGCGGGAAACCCTCATTTCCCTCGACTTCTGCCGAGGACCTGAGGGAACTTCCTAGGGTGCCTCTGAAAGGTGAGCGATGCTGTGGAGTTAGCGGGGCCTCTCGGGACTCCGCTGGGGTTGGCGCAATGGAAGAGGGCCTCAACTCGAGGGGAGGCAGGAACCTCAGGCTTCCTCTCTGTTTCTGACTCCGACCCTCCGACCTCAGGGTCCCTGCAGAGTTGGGAGCGGAGAGTTAGGCCTCGTCTTGTCTTAGGAAGGGATCTCCGCTTGCCTCTCGAGTTGCTCAGGGGGTCTCAGGCCCCTCTTCGAGCTGTGTGTGGAACCCACGGGTGTTTCTGGACGATGCACGGGAGTGTCCTTGGCCCTTCGTGTTGTGCCTTCACCCACAGGGTTGCCTTCGAAGAGGTGTCCGTGCAACGGGTTCTTCTCAAGAGTGGACCGGGAAATCGAGTTCGATCGGCATGTGACACCACCCCCGTGGATCATCTCGAATTTCCTGGTGAGACCGGCCTCATCCTGAGGTGCGCCGGGAAGGCCGGGAACCCCTTCCAGACCACGCAGGGGAACCGCCTCTCCTGTCGCCATCAGGAGGGGAGAAGGGGCTCAGAGGAAGCGGTGCCGGGAAACTCGGTGTTCCCCTCGGGGGACCCCGGCGTGTTGGGGGACTTTTGGGGGTCGCAGGAAGGCTGTCAGGGACCGTTTCGCCCTTCAGGGCGGAACAGGGGACTTCCCTTGAGACGCCGTCGCGGGCAAGGGCCTCATCTTGCCAAGAGGTGGGAACCACGTGGTTTTTCTCGAGTTGCGGCGGCATTCTCGAGTTACGACGGGGATCTCAGCCTTCCCCTTGGGTTGGCCCTGGGAAGCCCAATCTTCCCCTCGGGTTGCGAGGGAAAGCTGGGGATTGCGCTCGAGTCCCTGCAGGGCCGAAGAGACCTCACCTAGGCGTGTGTCCGGGACCTAATATTCCTCTCCAGGGAAGGCAGGGATCTCGGGGTTGCATTGCAGGCTCCCCCGGGGAGTCAGGCCTCGTCTCGAGGGGAAGCCAAGGACTCCGCTCTCCTCTCGAGTCGCGACGCGGGTCTCTTGGAGCCCCCTGAGCGGCCTCAAGGGAGTCCAGCCTCCTCTTCCGTTGGAGAGAGGACCCGGGATTGCTCTCCAGGCCATGCAGGGAAAGAAGGCCCTCAGCTCGCGAGGACGGGGGCGTCTCAGGGGTTTCCTCGAGCTGCGGCGCCCGTGGGGGTTTTCTCCCGAGGCACGACGAGGATCTCAGGGAGCCTCTCGTGCGGCGCCAGGGAAGTCAGGTCTCCATGCGCGTGGCGAGGCGGAGCGCGTCCTGGCTCTCGAGTCACGGGAGGGGACTAGGGCCTCGAGACGCGTTGAAGAAGGACTCTCGAGGTCTTTCTCGGGGGGCGGCGGGAAACCCTCGTTTCCCTCGCCTTCTGCCGGGGACCTTAGGGAACTTGCCAGGGTGCCTCTGAGAGGCGAGGGATCGTGTGGAGGTGGCGGGGCCCCTCGGGACTCCGCTGGGTCTGGCGCAACGGAAGAGGGCCTCACCTCGAGGGGAGGCAGGAACCTCAGGCTTCCTCTCCGTTTCGGACTCCGACCGCAGGGTCCCTGCAGAGTTGGGACAGGAGAGTCAGGCCTCGTCTTGTCTGAGGAAGGGAACCCCGCTGGCCCCTCGAGTTGCTCAGGGGGTCTCAGGCCCCTCGTCGACCTGTGTGTGGAACCCGTGGGTCTTTGCGGACGATGCACGGGGGTGGCAGTGCCCCTTCGTGTTGTGCCTTCGGCCACAGGTTGCCTTCGAAGAGGGGTCCGGGCCTCGGGTCCTTCTCAAGAGTGGACCGGGGAATCGGGGGCGTTCGGCATGTGGCCACACCCACGTGGCTCGTCTCGAATTTCCTCGTGAGACTGGCCTCATCCTGAGGGGCGCCGGGAAGGCCGGGAACCCCTTCCAGACCACGCAGGGGAATCGCCTCTCCTGTCGCGATCAGGAGGGGAGAAGGGGCTCAGAGGAAGCGGTGCCGGGACCGTCGGTGTTCCCCTCGGGGGAACCCAGCGTGTCGGGGGACTTTTGGGGGTCGCAGGAAGGCTGTCAGGGACCGTTTCGCCCTTCAGGGCGGAACAGGGGACTTCCCTTGAGACGCCGTCGCGGGCAAGGGCCTCATCTTGCCAAGAGGTGGGAACCACGTGGTTTTTCTCGAGTTGCGGCGGCATTCTCGAGTTACGACGGGGATCTCAGCCTTCCCCTTGGGTTGGCCCTGGGAAGCCCAATCTTCCCCTCGGGTTGCGAGGGACAGCTGGGGGTTGCGCTCGAGTCACTGCAGGGCCGAAGAGACCTCACCTAGGCGTGTGTCCGGGACCTAATACTCCTCTCCAGGGAAGGCAGGGATCTCGGGGTTGCATTCCAGGCTCCCCCGAGGAGTCAGGCCTTGTCTCGAGGGGAAGACAAGGACTCCGCTCTCCTCTCGAGTTGCGACGCGGGTCTCTTGGAGCCCCCTGAGCGGCCTCAAGGGAGTCCAGCCTCCTCTTCCGTTCGGAGAGAGGACCCGGGATTGCTCTCCAGGCCATGCAGAAAAAGAAGGCCCTCAGCTCGCGAGGACGGGGCGTCTCAGGGGTTTCCTCGAGCTGCGGCGCCCGTGGGGGTTTTCTCCCGAGGCACGACGAGGATCTCAGGGAGCCTCTCGTGCGACGCAAGGGAAGTTAGGTCTCCATGCGCGTGGGGAGGGGGAGCGCGTCCTGGCTCTCGAGTCACGGGAGGGGACTAGGGCCTCGAGACGCGTTGAAGAAGGACTCTCGAGGTCTTTCTCTGGGGGCAGCGGGAAACCGTCGTTTCCCTCGCTTTCTGCCGGGGATCTTAGGGAACTTCCCAGTGTGCCTCTGAGAGGCGACGGATCCTGTGCAGGTGGCGGGGCCCCTCGGTACTCCGCTGGGTCTGGCGCAACGGAAGAGGGCCTCACCTCGAGGGGAGGCAGGAACCTCAGGCTTCCTCTCCGTATCGGACTCCGACTGCAGGGTCCCTGCAGAGTTGGGAGAGGAGAGTCAGGCCTCGTCTTGTCTGAGGAAGGGAACCCCGCTGGCCTCTCGAGTTGCTCAGGGAGTCTCAGGCCCCTCGTCGAGCTGTGTGTGGAACCCGCAGGTCTTTGCGGACGATGCCCTGGGGTGGCAGTGCCCCTTCGTGTTGTGCCTTCAGCCACAGGGTTGCCTTCGAAGAGGGGTCCGGGCATCGGGTCCTTCTCAAGAGCGGACCGGGGAATCGGGGGCGTTCGGCATGTGGCCCCAATCACGTGACTCGTCTCGAATTTCCTCGTGAGACCGGCCTCATCCTGAGGTGCGCCGGGAAGGCCGGGAACCCCTTCCAGACCACGCAGGGGAATCGCCTCTCCTGTCGCGATCAGGAGGGGAGAAGGGGCTCAGAGGAAGCGGTGCCGGGACCCTCGGTGTTCCCCTCGGGGGACCCCGGCGTGTCGGGGGACTTTTGGGGGTCGCAGGAAGGCTGTCAGGGACCGTTTCGCCCTTCAGGGCGGAACAGGGGACTTCCCTTGAGACGCCGTGGCGGGCAAGGGCCTCATCTTGCCAAGAGGTGGGAACCACGTGGTTTTTCTCGAGTTGCGGTGGCATTCTCGAGTTATGACGGGGATCTCAGCCTTCCCCTTGGGTTGGCCCTGGGAAGCCCAATCTTCCCCTCGGGTTGCGAGGGACAGCTGGGGGTTGCGCTCGAGTCACTGCAGGGCCGAAGAGACCTCACCTAGGCGTGTGTCCGGGACCTAATATTCCTCTCCAGGGAAGGCAGGGATCTCGGGGTTGCATTGCAGGCTCCCCCGGGGAGTCAGACCTCGCCTCGAGGAGAAGCCAAGGACTCCGCTCTCCTCTCGAGTCGCGACGCGGGTCTCTTGGAGCCCCCTGAGCGGCCTCAAGGGAGTCCAGCCTCCTCTTCCGTTTGGAGAGAGGACCCGGGGTTGCTCTCCAGGCCATGCAGGAAAAGAAGGCCCTCAGCTCGCGAGGACGGGGGCGTCTCAGGGGTTTCCTCGAGCTGCGGCGCACGTGGGGGTTTTCTCCCGAGGCACGACGAGGATCTCAGGGAGCCTCTCGTGCGGCGCCAGGGAAGTCAGGTCTCCATGCGCGTGGCGAGGGGGAGCGCGTCCTGGCTCTCGAGTCACGGGAGGGGACTAGGGCCTCGAGACGCGTTGAAGAAGGACTCTCGAGGTCTTCCTCGGGGGGCGCCGGGAAACCCTCGTGTCACTCGCCTTCTGCCGGGGACCTTAGGGAACTTCCCAGGGTGCCTCTGAGAGGCGAGGGATCCTGTGGAGGTGGCGGGGCCCCTCGGGACTCCGCTGGGTCTGGCGCAACGGAAGAGGGCCTCACCTCGAGGGTAGGCAGGAACCTCAGGCTTCCTCTCCGTTTCGGACTCCGACCGCAGGGTCCCTGCAGAGTTGGGACAGGAGAGTCAGGCCTCGTTTTGTCTGAGGAAGGGAACCCCGCTGGCCTCTCGAGTTGCTCAGGGGGTCTCAGACCCCTCGTCGAGCTGTGTGTGGAAACCGCGGGTCTTTGCGGACGATGCACGGGGGTGGCAGTGCCCCTTCGTGTTGTGCCTTCAGCCACAGGGTTGCCTTTGAAGAGGGGTCCGGGCCTCGGGTCTTCTCAAGAGCGGACCGGGGAATCGGGGGCGTTCGGCAGGTGGCCCCACCCACGTGGCTCGTCTCGAATTTCCTCGAGAGACCGGCCTCATACTGAGGTGCGCCGGCAAGGCCGGGAACCCCTTCCAGACCACGCAGGGGAATCGCCTCTCCTGTCGCGATCAGGAGGGGAGAAGGGGCTCAGAGGAAGCGGAGCCGGGACCATCGGAGTTCCCCTCGTGGGACCCCGGCGTATCGGGGGACGTTTGGGGGTCGCAGGAAGGCTGTCAGGGACCATTTCTCTCTTCAGGGCGGAACAGGGGACTTCCCTTGAGACGCCGTCGCGGGCAAGGGCCTCATCTTGCCAAGAGGTGGGAACCACGTGGTTTTTCTCGAGTTGCGGCGGCATTCTCGAGTTACGACGGGGATCTCAGCCTTCCCTTGGGTTGGCCCTGGGAAGCCCAATCTTCCCCTCGGGTTGGGAGGGACAGCTGGGGGTTGCGCTCGAGTCACTGCAGGGCCGAAGAGACCTCACCTAGGCGTGTGTCCGGGACCTAATATTCCTCTCCAGGGAAGGAAGGGATCTCGGGGTTGCATTGCACGCTCCCCCGGGGAGTCAGGCCTCGTCTCGAGGGGAAGCCAAGGACTCCGCTCTCCTCTCGAGTCGCGACGCGGGTCTCTTGGAGCCCCCTGAGCGGCCTCAAGGGAGTCCAGCCTCCTCTTCCGTTTGGAGAGAGGACCGGGGATTGCTCTCCAGGCCATGCAGGAAAAGAAGGCCCTCAGCTCGCGAGGACGGGGGCGTCTCAGGGGTTTCCTCGAGCTGCGGCGCCCGTGGGGGTTTTCTCCCGAGGCACGACGAGGAACTCAGGGAGCCTCTCGTGCGGCGCCAGGGAAGTCAGGTCTCCATGCGCGTGGCGAGGGGGAGCGCGTCCTGGCTCTCGAGTCACGGGAGGGGACTAGGGCCTCGAGACGCGTTGAAGAAGGACTCTCGAGGTCTTTCTCGGGGGGCGGCGGGAAACCCTCGTTTCCCTCACCTTCTGCCGGGGACCTTAGGGAACTTGCCAGGGTGCCTCTGAGAGGCGAGGGATCCTGTGGAGGTGGCGGGGCCCCTCGGGACTCCGCTGGGTCTGGCGCAACGGAAGAGGGCCTCACCTCGAGGGGAGGCAGGAACCTCAGGCTTCCTCTCCGTTTCGGACTCCGACCGCAGGGTCCCTGCAGAGTTGGGACAGGAGAGTCAGGCCTCGTCTTGTCTGAGGAAGGGAACCCCGCTGGCCTCTCGAGTTGCTCAGGGGGTCTCAGGCCCCTGGTCGAGCTGTGTGTGGAACCCGCGGGTCTTTACGGACGATGCACGGGGGTGGCAGTGCCCCTTCGTGTTGTACCTTCAGCCACAGGGTTGCCTTTGAAGAGGGGTCCGGACCTCGGGTCTTTCTCAAGAGCGGACCGGGGAATCGGGGGCGTTCGGCATGTGGCCCCACCCACGTGGCTCGTCTCGAATTTCCTCGTGAGACCGGCCTCATCCTGAGGTGCGCCGGGAAGGCCGGGAACCCCTTCCAGACCAGGCATGGGAATCGCCTCTCCTGTCGCGGTCAGGAGGGGAGAAGGGGCTCAGAGGAAGCGGTGCCGGGACCCTCGGTGTTCCCCTCGAGGGAACCCGGCGTGTCGGGGGACTTTTGGGGGTCGCAGGAAGGCTGTCAGGGACCGTTTCGCCCTTCAGGGCGGAACAGGGGACTTCCCTTGAGACGCCGTGGCGGGCAAGGGCCTCCTCTTGCCAAGAGGTGGGAACCACGTGGTTTTTCTCGAGTTGCGGCGGGATTCTCGAGTTACGACGGGGATCTCAGCCTTCCCCTTGGGTTGGCCCTGGGAAGCCCAATCTTCCCCTCGGGTTGCGAGGGAAAGCTGGGGGTTGCGCTCGAGTCACTGCAGGGCCGAAGAGACCTCACCTAGGCGTGTGTCCGGGACCTAATATTCCTCTCCAGGGAAGGCAGGGATCTCGGGGTTGCATTGCAGGCTCCCCCGGGGAGTCAGGCCTCGTCTCGAGGGGAAGCCAAGGGCTCCGCTCTCCCCTCGAGTCGCGACGCGGGTCTCTTGGAGCCCCCTGAGCGGCCTCAAGGGAGTCCAGCCTCCTCTTCCGTTTGGAGAGAGGACCCGGGATTGCACTCCAGGCCATGCAGGAAAAGAAGGCCCTCAGCTCGCGAGGACGGGGGCGTCTCAGGGGTTTCCTCGAGCTGCGGCGCCCGTGGGGGTTTTCTCCCGAGGCACGGCGAGGATCTCAGGGAGCCTCTCGTGCGGCGCCAGGGAAGTCAGGTCTCCATGCGCGTGGCGAGGGAGAGCGCGTCCTGGCTCTCGAGTCACGGGAGGGGACTAGGGCCTCGAGACGCGTTGAAGAAGGACTCTCGAGGTCTTTCTCGGGGGGCGGCGGGAAACCCTCGTGTCCCTCGCCTTCTGCCGGGGACCTTAGGGAACTTCCCAGGGTGCCTCTGAGAGGCGAGGGATCCTGTGGAGGTGGCGGGGCCCCTCGGGGCTCCGCTGGGTCTGGCGCAACGGCAGAGGGCCTCACCTCGAGGGGAGGCAGGAACCTCAGGCTTCCTCTCCGTTTAGGACTCCGACCGCAGGGTCCCTGCAGAGTTGGGACAGGAGAGTCAGGCCTCGTCTTGTCTGAGGAAGGGAACCCCGCTGGCCTCTTGAGTTGCTCAGGGGGTCTCAGGCCCCTCGTCGAGCTGTGTGTGGAACCCGCGGGTCTTTGCGGACGATGCACGGGGGTGGCAGTGCCCCTTCGTGTTGTGCCTTCCCCCACAGGGTTGCCTTCGAAGAGGGGTCCGGGCCTCGGGTCCTTCTCAAGGGCGGACCGGGAAATCGGGGGCGTTCGGCATGTGGCCCCACCCACGTGGCTCGTCTCGAATTTCCTCGTGAGACCGGCCTCATCCTGAGGTGCGCCGGGAAGGCCGGGAACCCCTTCCAGACCACGCAGGGGAATCGCCTCTCCTGTCGCGGTCAGGAGGGGAGAAGGGGCTCAGAGGAAGCGGTGCCGGGACCCTCGGTGTTCCCCTCGAGGGAACCCGGCGTGTCGGGGGACTTTTGGGGGTCGCAGGAAGGCTGTCAGGGACCGTTTCGCCCTTCAGGGCGGAACAGGGGACTTCCCTTGAGACGCCGTGGCGGGCAAGGGCCTCATCTTGCCAAGAGGTGGGAACCACGTGGTTTTTCTCGAGTTGCGGCGGGATTCTCGAGTTACGACGGGGATCTCAGCCTTCCCCTTGGGTTGGCCCTGGGAAGCCCAATCTTCCCCTGGGGTTGCGAGGGAAAGCTGGGGGTTGCGCTCGAGTCACTGCAGGGCCGAAGAGACCTCACCTAGGCGTGTGTCCGGGACCTACTCTTCCTCTCCAGGGAAGGCAGGGATCTCGGGGTTGCATTCCAGGCTCCCCCGGGGAGTCAGGCCTCGTCTCGAGGGGAAGCCAAGGACTCCGCTCTCCTCTCGAGTCGCGACGCGGGTCTCTTGGAGCCCCCTGAGCGGCCTCAAGGGAGTCCAGCCTCTTCTTCCGTTTGGAGAGAGGACCCGGGATTGCTCTCCAGGCCATGCAGGAAAAGAAGGCCCTCAGCTCGCGAGGACGGGGGCGTCTCTGGGGTTTCCTCGAGCTGCGGCGCCCGTGGGGGTTTTCTCCCGAGGCACGACGAGGATCTCAGGGAGCCTCTCGTGCGGCACCAGGGAAGTCAGTTCTCCATGCGCGTGGCGAGGGGGAGTCCGTCCTGGCTCTCGAGTCACGGGAGGGGACTAGGGCCTCGAGACGCGTTGAAGAAGGACTCTCGAGGTCTTTCTCGGGGGGCGGCGGGAAACCCTCGTGTCCCTCGCCTTCTGCCGGGGAGCTTAGGGAACTTCCCAGGGTGCCTCTGAGAGGCGAGGGATCCTGTGGAGGTGGCGGGGCCCCTCGGGACTCCGCTGGGTCTGGCGCAACGGAAGAGGGCCTCACCTCGAGGGGAGGCAGGAACCTCAGGCTTCCTCTCCGTTTCGGACTCCAACCGCAGGGTCCCTGCAGAGTTGGGACAGGAGAGTCAGGCCTCGTCTTGTCTGAGGAAGGGAGCCCCGCTGGCCTCTCGAGTTGCTCAGGGGGTCTCAGGCCCCTCGTCGAGCTGTGTGTGGAACCCGCGGGTCTTTGCGGACGATGCACGGGGGTGGCAGTGCCCCTTCGTGTTGTGCCTTCACCCACAGGGTTGCCTTCGAAGAGGGGTCCGGGCCTCGGGTCCTTCTCAAGGGCGGACCGGGGAATCGGGGGCGTTCGGCATGTGGCCCCACCCACGTGGCTCGTCTCGAATTTCCTCGTGAGACCGGCCTCATCCTGAGGTTCGCCGGGAAGGCCGGGAACCCCTTCCAGACCACGCAGGGGAATCGCCTGTCCTGTCGCGATCAGGAGGGGAGAAGGGGCTCAGAGGAAGCGGTGCCGGGACCCTCGGTGTTCCCCTCGAGGGAACCCGGCGTGTCGGGGGACTTTTGGGGGTCGCAGGAAGGCTGTCAGGGACCGTTTCGCCCTTCAGGGCGGAACAGGGGACTTCCATTGAGACGCCGTGGCGGGCAAGGGCCTCATCTTGCCAAGAGGTGGGAACCACGTGGGTTTTCTCGAGTTGCGGCGGGATTCTCGAGTTACGACGGGGATCTCAGCCTTCCCCTTGGGTTGGCCCTGGGAAGCCCAATCTTCCCCTCGGGTGGCGAGGGAAAGCTGGGGGTTGCGCTCGAGTCACTGCAGGGCCGAAGAGACCTCACCTAGGCGTGTGTCCGGGACCTCATATTCCTCTCCAGGGAAGGCAGGGATCTCGGGGTTGCATTCCAGGCTCCCCCGGGGAGTCAGGCCTCGTCTCGAGGGGAAGCCAAGGACTCCGCTCTCCTCTCGAGTCGCGACGCGGGTCTCTTGGAACCCCCTGAGCGGCCTCAAGGGAGTCCAGCCTCCTCATCCGTTTGGAGAGAGGACCCGGGATTGCTCTCCAGGACATGCAGGAAAAGAAGGCCCTCAGCTCGCGAGGACGGGGGCGTCTCAGGGGTTTCCTCGAGCTGCGGCGCCCGTGGGGGTTTTCTCCCGAGGCACGACGAGGATCTCAGGGAGCCTCTCGTGCGGCGCCAGGGAAGTCAGGTCTCCATGCGCGTGGCGAGGGGGAGCGCGTCCTGGCTCTCGAGTCATGGGAGGGGACTAGGGCCTCGAGACGCGTTGAAGAAGGACTCTCGAGGTCTTCCTCGGGGGGCGGCGGGAAACCCTCGTGTCCCTCGCCTTCTGCCGGGGACCTTAGGGAACTTCCCAGGGTGCCTCTGAGAGGCGAGGGATCCTGTGGAGGTGGCGGGGCCCCTCGGGACTCCGCTGGGTCTGGCACAACGGAAGAGGGCCTCACCTCGAGGGGAGGCAGGAACCTCAGGCTTCCTCTCCGTTTCGGACTCCGACCGCAGGGTCCCTGCAGAGTTGGGACAGGAGAGTCAGGCCTCGTCTTGTCTGAGGAAGGGAACCCCGCTGGCCTCTCGAGTTGCTCAGGGGGTCTCAGGCCCCTCGTCGAGCTGTGCGTGGAACCCGCGGGTCTTTGCGGACGATGCACGGGGGTGGCAGTGCCCCTTCGTGTTGTGCCTTCACCCACAGGGTTGCCTTCGAAGAGGGGTCCGGGCCTCGGGTCCTTCTCAAGGGCGGACCGGGGAATCGGGGGCGTTCGGCATGTGGCCCCACCCACGTGGCTCGTCTCGAATTTCCTCGTGAGACCGGCCTCATCCTGAGGTGCGCCGGGAAGGCCGGGAACCCCTTCCAGACCACGCAGGGGAATCGCCTCTCCTGTCGCGATCAGGAGGGGAGAAGGGGCTCAGAGGAAGCGGTGCCGGGACCCTCGGTGTTCCCCTCGAGGGAACCCGGCGTGTCGGGGGACTTTTGGGGGTCGCAGGAAGGCTGTCAGGGACCGTTTCGCCCTTCAGGGTGGAACAGGGGACTTCCCTTGAGACGCCGTCGCGGCAAGGGCCTCATCTTGCCAAGAGGTGGGAACCACGTGGTTTTTCTCGAGTTGCGGCGGGATTCTCGAGTGACGATGGGGATTACAGGCTTCCTCCTCTGTTGGCCCTGGGAAGCCCAGTCTTCCATTCGATTGGCGAGGGAAAGCTGGGGGTTTCGCTCGAGTCACTGCAGGGCCAAAGAGACCTCATCTAGGCTTGTGTCCAGGACCTAATGTTCTTCTCCAGGGAAGGCAGGTATCTCGGGGTTGCATTCCAGGATCCCCCTGGGTGTCAGGCCTCGTCTTGAGGGGAAGCAAAGCACTCTGCTGTCCTCCCGAGTCGCGACGCGGATATCTTGGAGCCCCCTAGTGGCGTCAGTGGAGTCAAGCCTCCTCTTCATTTTGGAGAGAGGGCTCGGGATTGTTCTCCAGGCCATGCAGGAAAAGAAGTCCCTTCACATCGCGAGGACGGGGGCGTCTCAGGGGTTTCCTCGAGCTGCGGCGCCCGTGGGAGTTTTCTCGCGAGGCACGGCGAGGATCTCAGGGAGCCTCTCGTGCGGCGCCAGGGAAGTCAGGTCTCCCTGCGCGTAGCGAGGAGGAGCGCGTTGTGGCTCTCGAGTAATGGGAGGGGACTAGGGCCTCAAGACGCGTTGAAGAGGGACTCTCGAGGTCTTTCTCGGGTTGTGGCGGGAAAAAGTCGTTTCCCTCGACTTCTGCCGGGGACCTTAGGGAACTTCCCAGGGTGTCTCTGAGAGTTGAGGGATACTGTGGAGTTGGCGGTGCCTCTCGGGACTCCACTGGGTTTGTCGCAATGGAAGAGGGGCTCATCTCGAGGGGAGGCAGGAACCTCAGACTTCCTCTCTGTTTCGGACTCCGACATCAGGGTCCCTGCAGAGTTGGGACAGGAGAGACAGGCTACGTCTTTTCTGAGGAATGGAACTCCGCTTGCCTCTCGAGTTGTTCATGGGGTTTCAGGCCCCTTGTCAAACTGTGTGTGGAATCTGCAGGTTTTTCCAGACGATGCACGGGGGTGTCAGTGACCCTTCGTTTTGTGTCTTCATCCACAGGGTTGCCTTCGAAGAGGTGTCCGGGCATCGGGTTCTTATGAAGAGCGGACCGGGATATCGGGGTCGTTCAGCATTTGGCACCACCCACGTGGGTTGTCTCGAATTTCCTCATGAAACCAGCCTCATCCTGAAATGTGCCGCAAAGTTCATGAAACTCTTCCAGACAAAGCAGAGGAATCGACCCTCCTGTGGCGATCAGGAGGGGAGAAGTGGCTCAGATGAAGTGCTGCTGGGAACCTCGGTGTTTCCCTCAAGTGAGACAGGTATGTCGGGTAACTTTTGGGGTCGCATAAAGTGTTCCAAGTACCGTTTCGCTCTTCAAAATGGAACCTTGGACTTCTCTTGGGGTGCTCCAGCGGGCATGGGCCTCATCTTGGAATGACTGCGGAACCACTTGGTTTTTCTCGAGTTGCGGTGGGATATTTGAGTTACTACAGGGAATTCATGCTTCCTCTTGTGTTGGCCCACAAAAGTCTTATCTTCCATTCGAGATTCGAGGAAGAGCTGGAGGTGCGCTCTAGTCACTGAAGGCAAAAGAGACCCCACCAAGGCTTGTGTGCAGGACCTAATGTTCATGTCAAGGCTCTACAGAAATCTCGGGGTTGCATTCCAGACTCACCTTGGAGTCAGCCCTCATCTCGAGGGGAAGCAAAGGACTCTGCTCTCCTCTCGAGTCGGACGGGTATGTCTTGGAGCCCACTGAGTGGCTTAAAGGGAGTCAAACCTCCTTTGGTGTTTGGAGGGAGGACACGGGATTGCTCTCCAGGGAATGCATGAAATGAAGGCCCTCATCTCCCAACGACTGGGGCGTCTCGTAGGTTTTCTCGAGCTGTGGCGCTAGTGTGGGGTTTCTCACGAAGTAAGACTGGGAGCTCAGTGAGCCTCTCACGTGGTGCCAGGGCAGTCAGGTCTCTATGCACGTGGTGAGAGGGAGCCCGTCATTGTTCTCGAGTCATGGTAGGGGAATTGGGCCTGAAGACGTGTTAAAGAAGGACTCTCGAGGTCTTTCCTGGGTTGCAGCAGGAAACCCTGGGTTCCATCGACTTGTGCCAGTGACCTCAGGAAGCTTCTCAGCGTGCCTCTGAGAAGTCAGGGTCACTGTGGAGTTGGGAGGGGCCTCTCGGAACTCCACTGGGTTTGGTGCAATGGAAGAGGGCCTCATGACAAGTTGAGGCAGGAACCTCAGGGTTTCTCTCCTGGCTTCGAATGCGCCGGATCTGACTCGGATCGCAGAGTCCCTGCAGAGTTGGGACAGGAGAGTCAGGCCTCGTCTTGTGTGGAGGACTGGAACTCCGCTTGACTCTCGCGTTGTTCATGGGGTGACAGGCCACTTGTCGATTTGTATGTGGAACTTGTGGGTTTTTCTGGACGATGCACCGGGGTGTCACTGCCCCTTCATGTTGTGCCTTGATCCACAGGATTGCCTTCGAGTTGGGTTCTGCCATCGGGTTCTTATCAAGAGCGGACGAGGGAATTGGGGTCTTTTGGCATGCCGCACCACCCACGAGGCTATGTCTCAAATTTCCTCGTGAGACTGGCCTCATCTTGATGTGCGCCAGGAAGGTCGGGAATGCCTTCCAGACAAAGCAGGGGAATCGAACCTCCTGTCGCGATCAAGAGGGGAGAAGAGTCTCAGATGAAGTGGTGCCGGGAACCTCGGTGTTCTCCTCAAGTGAGACTGGTATGTTGGGGAACTTTTGGGGTCGCATCAAGGGTTCCAAGTAACTTTTCGCTCTTCAATACGGAACGTGGGACTTCTCTTGAGACGCTGTAGCGGGCAAGGGCCTCATCTTTCGATGACGGGGGAACCACGTGGTTTTTCTTGAGTTGCGGCGGGATTCTCGAGTTACGACGGGGAATTCAGGCTTCCTGTTCAACTGGCCCAGGGAAGTCCAGTTTTCATTCGAATTGCGAGTTAGAACTGGGGATTGCTCTCGAGACACTGCAGGGCCAAATAGACCTCATCTAGGCTTGTGTCCAGGACCTAATGTTCCTCTGCTGGGGCGACAGCGATCTCGGCATTGCATTCTCGACTCACCCGGGGAATCAGGCCTCGTCTCGAGGGGAAGCCAAGGACACCGCTCTCCTGTCAAGTCGCGACGGGTATATCTTGGAGCTCACTGTGTGGCCTAAAATGAGGCAAGCCTCCTGTGGAGTTTGGAGAGAGGACTCAGGATTGCTCTCCAGGCCATACAGCAAAAGAAGGCCCTCATCTCGTGAGGACTGGGGCGTCTCGTGGGTATTCTCGGGCTGCGGCTCCAGTGTGGTGTTGCTCACGAGGTATAATGGGGAGCTCAGGGAGCCTCTCCTGTGGCGCCAGGGAAGTCAGGTTTCTATGCGCGTGGCTAGGCGGAGTGCGTCATTGCTCTCGAGTCATGGTAGGGGAATCGCACCTCAAGACGCGTTGAAGAAGGACTCTCGAGGTCTTTTACGGGTTGGGGCAGGAAACCCTTGGTTCCCTCGACTTGTGCCGGTGATCTCAGGAAGGTCTAAGGGTGCCTCTGAGAAGTCAGGGATACTGTGCAGTTGGGAGGGGCCTCTCGGGACTCCACTGGGTTCGGTGCAATGGAAGAGGGCCTCATCTCGAGTGGAGGCAGGAAACTCATGTTTCCTCTCCTGACTTCCCCTGGGCCAGATCTGACTCGGATTGCAGTTTCGCTGCAGAGTTCGAACAGGAGAGTCAGGCCTCGTCTTGTGCGGAGGAATGGAACTCTGCTTGCCTCTCCAGTTGTTCACGGGGTGACAGGTCACTTCTCGAGCTGTGTGTGGTACCTGCGGGTTTCTCCGGACGATACCCGGGGTTGTCAGTGCCCCTTCGTGTTGTGCCTTCATCAAAAGGGTTATCTTCAAAGAGGTGTCCGGGCATTGGGATCTTATCAAGAGCGAACCGGGAAATCGGGGTCTTTCGGCATGTGTCACCATCCACGAGGCTATGTCTCGAATATCCTCGTGAGACCGGCCTCATCCTGAGATGCACCGGGAAAGGCGGGAACCCCTTCAAGACAAAACAGGGGAATCGACCCTCCTGTCGCGATCAGGAGGGGAGAAGGGGCCCAGATGTAGTGGTGCCGGGAACCTCGGTGTTCTCCTCGAGTCAGACCGGTGTGTCGAGGAACTTTTGAGGTTGCATCAAGGGTGCCGATACCGTTTCGCACTTCAAGACGGAACGTGGGACTTCTCTTGAGACGCTGTAGGGGGCAAGGGCCTCATCTTGCGATGACGGGGGAACCACGTAGCGTTTCTCGAGTTGTGGCGGGATTCTCGAGTTTCGACGGGGAATACAGTCTTCCTCATGTGTTGGCCCAGGGAAGTCCTATCTTCCATTCGAGTTTCAAGGGAGAGCTGGGGATTGCCCTCGAGTCACTGCAGGGCAAAATAGACCTCATCTAGGCTTGTGTCCAGGACTTAATGTTCATCCCTAGGGGCGACAGGGATCTCGGGCTTGCATACCAGACTCACCCGGGGAATCAGGCCTCGTCTCGAGGGGAAGCAAAGAACTCCGCTGTCCTTTTGAGTCGCGATGGGTATCTCTTGGAGCCCACTGTGTGCCCTAAAGGGAGTCAAGCCTCCTGTGCTGTTTGGATAGAGGACTCGGGATTCCTCTCCAGGCCATGCAGGAAAAGAAGGCCCTCATCTCGCGATGACGGCGGCCTCTTGTGGGTTTTCTAGACTGCCGCGCTAGTGCCGGGTTTCTGACGAGGTACGAGAGGGAGCTCAGGGAGCCTCTCGTGTGGCGCCAGGGAAGTCAGGTCCCCATGAGATGGCTAGGGGGAGTTCGTCATTGCTCTCGAGTCATGGTAGGGTAATCGGGCCTCAAGACGGGTTGAAGAAGGACTCTCGAGGTCTTTCTCAGGTCACTGCATAAAACCCAGGGTTCCCTTGACTTGTGCCTGCGACCTCAGGGAGCTTCTCAGAGTGCCTCTGAGAAGTCAGGGATACTGTGCAGTTTGGAGGGGCCTCTCGAGACTCCTCTGCATTTGGTGGAATGTAAGAGGGACTCATCTCGAGTTGAAGCAGGAACCTCAGTGTTCCTCTCCATTTCTGACTCAGATCGCAAGGTCCCTGCATGTTGGTACAGGAGAGTCAGGCCTCGTCTTTTCTGGAGGATGGGACTCCTCTTGCCTCTCGAGTTGTTCTCGAGGTGACAGGCCACTTGTCGAGCTGTGTATGTAACCTGCCCGTTTTTCCGGATGATGCACAGGTGTGTTAGTGCCCCTTCGTGTTGTACCTTCATACTCAAGGCTGCCTTCCAAGAGGTGTCCGAGCATCGGATTCTTATCAAGAGCGGACCGGGAAATTGGAGTCTTTCAGCAAGTGGCACCACCCACAAAGCTACGTATCGAATTTCCCCATGAGACCGGCCTCATCCTGAGTTGTGCAGGGAAGGTCGGGCCCCCTTGCAGACAAAGCAGGGGAATCGACCCACCGGTCACGATCAGGAGGGGAGAAGGGGCTTAAATGAAGTGGTGCCGGGAACCTCGGTGTTCCCCTTGAGTGAGACCGGCGTGTTGGGGGACTTTTGGGGTCGCATCAAGGGTGCCAAGTACCGTTTCGCATTTCAAGATGGAACCTGGGACATCTTTTGAAACGCTGTAGCGGGCAAGGGCCTCATCTTGCGATGACGGGAGAACCACGTGGTTTTGCTCGAGTTGCGGCGGGATTCTCGAGTTATGACCGGGAATTTAGGCTTCCTCTTGTTGGCCTTGAAATCCAATCTTCCATTCGGGTTGCGAGGGGGAGCTGGGGATTGCGCTAGAGTCACTGCAGGGCAAAAGAGACCTAATCTAGGCTTGTGTCCAGGATCTAACGTTGCTCTCCAGGGGCGACAGGGATCTCGGGTTTGCATTCCAGACTCATCCGGGGAGTCAGTTCTCACCTCGAGGGTAAGCAAAGAATTCCGCTCTCGTCTCGAGTCTCGATGGGTATCTCTTGGAGCCCAATGTGTGTACTAAAGGGAGTCAAGCCTCCTGTGGAGTTTGGAGAGAGGACTCGGGATTGGACTCCAGGCCATGCAGGAAAAGAAGGCCCTCATCTCGAGATGACGGTGGCGTCTCGTGGGTTTTCTCGAGCTGCGGCGCCAGTGTGGGGTGTCTCATGAAGTACCACGGGGATTTCAGGGAGCCTCTTGTGTGGCGCCAGGAAAATCCAGTATTCCATTCGAGTTGCAAGTTAGAACTGGGGATTGCTCTCCAGTCACTGCAGGGCAAAATAGACCTCATCTACGCTTGTGTCCAGGACCTAGTGTTCCACTACTGGGCCGACAGGGATCTCAGGGTTGCATTCTCGACTCACCCGGAGAGTCAGGCCTCGTCTTGAGGGGAAAAAAAGGACTCCGCTCTCCTGTCGAGTCGCGACGGGTATCTCTTGGAGCCCACTGCGTGGCGTAAAGGGAGTGAAGCCTCCTATGGAGTTTGGAGAGATGACTCGGGATTGTTTTCCTGGCCATGCAGGAAAAAAGGCCCTCATCTCGCGATGACGGGGGCGTCTCGTGGGTTTTCTCCAGCTGCGGCGCCAGTATCAGATTTCTCACGAGGTACGACGGGGAGCTCAGAGAGCCTCTCGTGTGGTGCTAGGGACGTCAGTTCTCCGTGCGTGTGGTGAAGGGGAGTGTGTGATTGCTCTCGAGTCATAGTAGGCGAATCGGGCCTCAAGACGCATTGAAGAAGGACTCTCGAGGTCTTTCTCGGGTTGTGGCAGGGAACCCTGGGTTCCCTCGACTTGTGTCGGTGACCTCAGGCAACTTCTCAGGGTGACTCTGAGAAGTCAGGGACACTGTGGATTTGGGAGGGGCCTTTCATTACTCAACTGGGTTTGGTGCAATCGAAGAGGGCCTCATCTCGAATGGAGGCAGGAACCTCAGGGGTCCTCTCCATTTCTGACTCGGGTCGCAGAGTACCTGCCGAGTACGGACAAGAGAGTCACGCCTCGTCTTCCGTGGAGGAATGGATCTCCGCTTGCCTTTCGAGTTGTTCACGGAGTGACAGGCCACTTGTTGAGCTGTGTGTGGAACCTTCGGGTTTTTCCGGACGATGCACGGGGGTGTCAGTGCCCCTTCGTGTTGTGCCTTCATCCACAGGGTTGCCTTCAAAGAGGTTTCCGGGCATCGGGTTCTTTTCAAGAGCGTACCAGAAAATTGGGGTCTTTCAGCATGTGGTACCACCCACGAGGCTACGTCTCGAATTTCCTCGGGAGACCGGCCTCATCCTGAGGTTCGCCGGGAAGGTAGGGAACCCTTGCAGACAAAGCGGGGGAATCGACCCACCGGTCGCGATCAGAAGGGGAGAAGGGGCTCAGATGAAGTGGTGCCGGGAACCTCGGTGGTCCCCTCGAGTGAGACCGGTATGTCATGGCACTTTTGAGGTCGCATCAAGGGTGCCAAGTACAGTTTCGCACTTCAAGACGGAACGTGGGAATTCTCTGGAGATGCTCTAGCGGGCAAGGGCCTCATATTGCGATGACGAGGGAAACACGTGGTTTTTCTCGAGTTGCGGCGGGATTCTCGAGTTACGACGGGGAATTCAGGCTTCCTCTTGTGTTGGCCCAGGAAGTCCAATCTTCCATTCAACTTGTCAGAGAGAGCTGTGGGTTGCTCTCGAGTCACTTCAGGGCAAAGAGTCCTCATCTAGGCTTGGATCCAGGACGTAGTGTTCCTCTCCAGGGGCAACAGGGATATCGGGGTCGCATTCCAGTCTCACCCGGTGGGTCACGCCTCGTCTCGAGTGGAAGCAAAGGACTCCACTATCCTCTCGAGTCGCGACGTGTAACTCTTGGAGCCCAATGAGTGGCCTAAAGGGAGTCAAGCGTCCTGTGTAGCTTGGACAGAAGGTTCACGCTTGATCTGCATACCATTCAGTTAAAGATGGCCCTCCTCTCGTGATGACGGGAGCGTCTCATGGGTTTTCTCGAGCTGCGGCGCCAGTGTGGGGTTTCTCACGAGATATGATGGGGAGCTCAGGGAGCCTCTCGTGCGGCGCCAGAGAAGTCAGGCCTCCATGCGTGTGGCCAGGCAGATCGCGTCATTGCTCTGGAATCATGGGAGGGACTAGGGCCTCCAGACGCATTTAAGAAGGACTCTCGAGGTCTTTCTTGGGTTGGGGCGGGAAACACTCGTTTCCCTCGACCTCTACCGGGGACCTTAGGGAACTTCCCAGGTGCCTCTGAGAGGTGAGGGATACTGAGGAGTTAGAGGGGCCTCTCGGGACTCCACTAGGTTTGACGAAATGAAAGAGGGCCTCATCTCGATTGGAGGCAGGAACCTCAGGCTTCCTCTCCATTTCTGACTCCGACCGCAGGGTCCCTGCAGGGTTGGGACAGGAGAGTCAGGCCTCGTCTTTTCTGTGTAATGGAACTCTGCTTGCCTCTCGAGTCGTTCAGTGGGTCTCAGGCCCCTTGTCGAGCTGTGTGTGGAACCTGCGGGTGTTTCCAGAAGATGCACGGGGGTGTCATTGCCCCTTCATTTGGTGCCTTCCCCCACAGGGTTGCCTTCAAAGAGGTGTCCAGCATCAGGTTCATTTCAAGAGCGGACCGGGAAATTGGGGTCATTCGGCATGTGGCACCACCCACGTGGCTCATCTCGAATTTCCTCGTGAGACCAGCATCATCCTGAGGTGCGCCGGGAAGGCCGGGAACACCTTCCACACAAAGAAGGGGAATCGACTCTCCTGTCGCGATCAGGAGGGGAGATGGGGCTCAGATGAAGTGGGGCCGGGACTCTAGGTGTTCCACTCGAGGGAACCTGGCGTTTCAGGGAACTTTAGGGGTCGCATCAAGGGAGCCAAGTACCATTTCCCACTTCAGGACGGAACATGGGACTTCCCTGGAGACGCTGTAGCGGGCAAGGGCCTCATCCTGTGAAGACGTTGGAACCACGTCGTTTTTCTCGAGTTGCGGCGGGATTCTCGAGTAACGACGGGGATCTCAGCCTTCCCCTTGGGTTGGCCCTGGGAAGCCCAATCTTCCCCTCGGGTGGCGAGGGAAAGCTGGGGGTTGCGCTCGAGTCACTGCAGGGCCAAAGAGACCTCACCTAGGCGTGTGTCCGGGACCTCATATTCCTCTCCAGGGAAGGCAGGGATCTCGGGGTTGCATTCCAGGCTCCCCCGGGGAGTCAGGCCTCGTCTCGAGGGGAAGCCAAGGACTCCGCTCTTCTCTCGAGTCGCCACGCGGGGCTCTTGGAGCCCCCTGAGCGGCCTCAAGGGAGTCCAGCCTCCTCTTCCGTTTGGAGAGAGGACCCGGGATTGCTCTCCAGGCCATGCAGGAAAAGAAGGCCCTCAGCTCGCGAGGATGGGGGCGTCTCAGGGGTTTCCTCGAGCTGCGGCCCCCGTGGGGGTTTTCTCCCGAGGCACGACGAGGATCTCAGGGAGCCTCTCGTGCGGCGCCAGGGAAGTCAGGTCTCCATGCGCGTGGTGAGGGGGAGCGCGTCCTGGCTCTCGAGTCACGGGAGGGGACTAGGGCCTCGAGACGCGTTGAAGAAGGACTCTCGAGGTCTTTCTCGGGGGGCGGCGGGAAACCCTCGTTTCCCTCGCCTTCTGCCGGGGACCTTAGGGAACTTGCCAGTGTGCCTCTGAGAGGCGAGCGATCCTGTGGAGGTGGCGGGGCCAGTCGGGACTCCGCTGGGTCTGGCAAAACGGAAGAGGGCCTCACCTCGAGGGGAGGCAGGAACCTCAGGCTTCCTCTGCGTTTCGGACTCCGACCGCAGGGTCCCTGCAGAGTTGGGACAGGGGAGTCAGGCCTCGTCTTGTCTGAGGAAGGGAACCCCGCTGGCCTTTCTAGTTGCTCATGGGGTCTCAGGCCCCTCGTCGAGCTGTGTGTGGAACCCGCGGGTCTTTGCGGACGATGCACGGGGGTGGCAGTGCCCCTTCGTGTTGTGCCTTCACCCACAGGGTTGCCTTCGAAGAGGGGTCTGGGCCTCGGCTCCTTCTCAAGAGCGGACCGGGGAATCGGGGGCGTTCGGCATGTGGCCCCACCCACGTGGCTCGTCTCGAATTTCCTCGTAAGTCCGGCCTCATCCTGAGGTGCGCAGGGAAGGCCGGGAACCCCTTCCAGACCACGCAGGGGAATCGCCTCTCCTGTCGCGATCAGGAGGGGAGAAGGGGCTCAGAGGAAGCGGTGCCGGGACCGTCGGTGTTCCCCTCGAGGGAACCCGGCGTGTCGGGGGACTTTTGGGGGTCGCAGGAAGGCTGTCAGCGACCGTTTCGCCCTTCAGGGCGGAACAGGGGACTTCCCTTGAGAGGCCGTGGCGGGCAAGGTCCTCCTCTTGCCAAGAGGTGGGAACCACGTGGTTTTTCTCGAGTTGCGGCGGGATTCTCGAGTTACGACGGGGATCTCAGCCTTCCCCTTGGGTTGGCCCTGGGAAGCCCAATCTTCCCCTCGGGTTGCGAGGGAAAGCTGGGGGTTGCGCTCGAGTCACTGCAGGGCCGAAGAGACCTCACCTAGGCGTGTGTCCGGGACCTAATATTCCTCTCCAGGGAAGGCAGGTATCTCGGGGTTGCATTCCAGGCTCCCCCGGGGAGTCAGGCCTCGTCTCGAGGGGAAGCCAAGGACTCCGCTCTCCTCTCGAGTCGCGACGCGGGTCTCTTGGAGCCCCCTGAGCGGCCTCAAGGGAGTCCAGCCTCTTCTTCCGTTTGGAGAGAGGACCCGGGATTGCTCTCCAGGCCATGCAGGAAAAGAAGGCCCTCAGCTCGCGAGGACGGGGGCGTCTCTGGGGTTTCCTCGAGCTGCGGCGCCCGTGGGGGTTTTCTCCCGAGGCACGACGAGGATCTCAGGGAGCCTCTCGTGCGGCGCCAGGGAAGTCAGTTCTCCATGCGCGTGGCGAGGGGGAGTGCGTCCTGGCTCTCGAGTCACGGGAGGGGACTAGGGCCTCGAGACGCGTTGAAGAAGGACTCTCGAGGTCTTTCTCGGGGGGCGGCGGGAAACCCTCGTGTCCCTCGCCTTCTGCCGGGGAGCTTAGGGAACTTCCCAGGGTGCCTCTGAGAGGCGAGGGATCCTGTGGAGGTGGCGGGGCCCCTCGGGACTCCGCTGGGTCTGGCGCAACGGAAGAGGGCCTCACCTCGAGGGGAGGCAGGAACCTCAGGCTTCCTCTCCGTTTCGGACTCCGACCGCAGGGTCCCTGCAGAGTTGGGACAGGAGAGTCAGGCCTCGTCTTGTCTGAGGAAGGGAGCCCCGCTGGCCTCTCGAGTTGCTCAGGGGGTCTCAGGCCCCTCGTCGAGCTGTGTGTGGAACCCGCGGGTCTTTGCGGACGATGCACGGGGGTGGCAGTGCCCCTTCGTGTTGTGCCTTCACCCACAGGGTTGCCTTCGAAGAGGGGTCCGGGCCTCGGGTCCTTCTCAAGGGCGGACCGGGGAATCGGGGGCGTTCGGCATGTGGCCCCACCCACGTGGCTCGTCTCGAATTTCCTCGTGAGACCGGCCTCATCCTGAGGTGCGCCGGGAAGGCCGGGAACCCCTTCCAGACCACGCAGGGGAATCGCCTCTCCTGTCGCGATCAGGAGGGGAGAAGGGGCTCAGAGGAAGCGGTGCCGGGACCCTCGGTGTTCCCCTCGAGGGAACCCGGCGTGTCGGGGGACTTTTGGGGGTCGCAGGAAGGCTGTCAGGGACCGTTTCGCCCTTCAGGGCGGAACAGGGGACTTCCATTGAGACGCCGTGGCGGGCAAGGGCCTCATCTTGCCAAGAGGTGGGAACCACGTGGGTTTTCTCGAGTTGCGGCGGGATTCTCGAGTTACGACGGGGATCTCAGCCTTCCCCTTGGGTTGGCCCTGGGAAGCCCAATCTTCCCCTCGGGTTGCGAGGGAAAGCTGGGGGTTGCGCTCGAGTCACTGCAGGGCCGAAGAGACCTCACCTAGGCGTGTGTCCGGGACCTCATATTCCTCTCCAGGGAAGGCAGGGATCTCGGGGTTGCATTCCAGGCTCCCCCGGGGAGTCAGGCCTCGTCTCGAGGGGAAGCCAAGGACTCCGCTCTCCTCTCGAGTCGCGACGCGGGTCTCTTGGAACCCCCTGAGCGGCCTCAAGGGAGTCCAGCCTCCTCATCCGTTTGGAGAGAGGACCCGGGATTGCTCTCCAGGACATGCAGGAAAAGAAGGCCCTCAGCTCGCGAGGACGGGGGCGTCTCAGGGGTTTCCTCGAGCTGCGGCGCCCGTGGGGGTTTTCTCCCGAGGCACGACGAGGATCTCAGGGAGCCTCTCGTGCGGCGCCAGGGAAGTCAGGTCTCCATGCGCGTGGCGAGGGGGAGCGCGTCCTGGCTCTCGAGTCATGGGAGGGGACTAGGGCCTCGAGACGCGTTGAAGAAGGACTCTCGAGGTCTTCCTCGGGGGGCGGCGGGAAACCCTCGTGTCCCTCGCCTTCTGCCGGGGACCTTAGGGAACTTCCCAGGGTGCCTCTGAGAGGCGAGGGATCCTGTGGAGGTGGCGGGGCCCCTCGGGACTCCGCTGGGTCTGGCACAACGGAAGAGGGCCTCACCTCGAGGGGAGGCAGGAACCTCAGGCTTCCTCTCCGTTTCGGACTCCGACCGCAGGGTCCCTGCAGAGTTGGGACAGGAGAGTCAGGCCTCGTCTTGTCTGAGGAAGGGAACCCCGCTGGCCTCTCGAGTTGCTCAGGGGGTCTCAGGCCCCTCGTCGAGCTGTGCGTGGAACCCGCGGGTCTTTGCGGACGATGCACGGGGGTGGCAGTGCCCCTTCGTGTTGTGCCTTCACCCACAGGGTTGCCTTCGAAGAGGGGTCCGGGCCTCGGGTCCTTCTCAAGGGCGGACCGGGGAATCGGGGGCGTTCAGCATGTGGCCCCACCCACGTGGCTCGTCTCGAATTTCCTCGTGAGACCGGCCTCATCCTGAGGTGCGCCGGGAAGGCCGGGAACCCCTTCCAGACCACGCAGGGGAATCGCCTCTCCTGTCGCGATCAGGAGGGGAGAAGGGGCTCAGAGGAAGCGGTGCCGGGACCCTCGGTGTTCCCCTCGAGGGAACCCGGCGTGTCGGGGGACTTTTGGGGGTCGCAGGAAGGCTGTCAGGGACCGTTTCGCCCTTCAGGGTGGAACAGGGGACTTCCCTTGAGACGCCGTCGCGGCAAGGGCCTCATCTTGCCAAGAGGTGGGAACCACGTGGTTTTTCTCGAGTTGCGGCGGGATTCTCGAGTGACGATGGGGATTACAGGCTTCCTCCTCTGTTGGCCCTGGGAAGCCCAGTCTTCCATTCGATTGGCGAGGGAAAGCTGGGGGTTTCGCTCGAGTCACTGCAGGGCCAAAGAGACCTCATCTAGGCTTGTGTCCAGGACCTAATGTTCTTCTCCAGGGAAGGCAGGTATCTCGGGGTTGCATTCCAGGATCCCCCTGGGTGTCAGGCCTCGTCTTGAGGGGAAGCAAAGCACTCTGCTGTCCTCCCGAGTCGCGACGCGGATATCTTGGAGCCCCCTAGTGGCGTCAGTGGAGTCAAGCCTCCTCTTCATTTTGGAGAGAGGGCTCGGGATTGTTCTCCAGGCCATGCAGGAAAAGAAGTCCCTTCACATCGCGAGGACGGGGGCGTCTCAGGGGTTTCCTCGAGCTGCGGCGCCCGTGGGAGTTTTCTCGCGAGGCACGGCGAGGATCTCAGGGAGCCTCTCGTGCGGCGCCAGGGAAGTCAGGTCTCCCTGCGCGTAGCGAGGAGGAGCGCGTTGTGGCTCTCGAGTAATGGGAGGGGACTAGGGCCTCAAGACGCGTTGAAGAGGGACTCTCGAGGTCTTTCTCGGGTTGTGGCGGGAAAAAGTCGTTTCCCTCGACTTCTGCCGGGGACCTTAGGGAACTTCCCAGGGTGTCTCTGAGAGTTGAGGGATACTGTGGAGTTGGCGGTGCCTCTCGGGACTCCACTGGGTTTGTCGCAATGGAAGAGGGGCTCATCTCGAGGGGAGGCAGGAACCTCAGACTTCCTCTCTGTTTCGGACTCCGACATCAGGGTCCCTGCAGAGTTGGGACAGGAGAGACAGGCTATGTCTTTTCTGAGGAATGGAACTCCGCTTGCCTCTCGAGTTGTTCATGGGGTTTCAGGCCCCTTGTCAAACTGTGTGTGGAATCTGCAGGTTTTTCCAGACGATGCACGGGGGTGTCAGTGACCCTTCGTTTTGTGTCTTCATCCACAGGGTTGCCTTCGAAGAGGTGTCCGGGCATCGGGTTCTTATGAAGAGCGGACCGGGATATCGGGGTCGTTCAGCATTTGGCACCACCCACGTGGGTTGTCTCGAATTTCCTCATGAAACCGGCCTCATCCTGAAATGTGCCGCAAAGTTCATGAAACTCTTCCAGACAAAGCAGAGGAATCGACCCTCCTGTGGCGATCAGGAGGGGAGAAGTGGCTCAGATGAAGTGCTGCTGGGAACCTCGGTGTTTCCCTCAAGTGAGACAGGTATGTCGGGTAACTTTTGGGGTCGCATAAAGTGTTCCAAGTACCGTTTCGCTCTTCAAAATGGAACCTTGGACTTCTCTTGGGGTGCTCCAGCGGGCATGGGCCTCATCTTGGAATGACTGCGGAACCACTTGGTTTTTCTCGAGTTGCGGTGGGATATTTGAGTTACTACAGGGAATTCATGCTTCCTCTTGTGTTGGCCCACAAAAGTCTTATCTTCCATTCGAGATTCGAGGAAGAGCTGGAGGTGCGCTCTAGTCACTGAAGGCAAAAGAGACCCCACCAAGGCTTGTGTGCAGGACCTAATGTTCATGTCAAGGCTCTACAGAAATCTCGGGGTTGCATTCCAGACTCACCTTGGAGTCAGCCCTCATCTCGAGGGGAAGCAAAGGACTCTGCTCTCCTCTCGAGTCGGACGGGTATGTCTTGGAGCCCACTGAGTGGCTTAAAGGGAGTCAAACCTCCTTTGGTGTTTGGAGGGAGGACACGGGATTGCTCTCCAGGGAATGCATGAAATGAAGGCCCTCATCTCCCAACGACTGGGGCGTCTCGTAGGTTTTCTCGAGCTGTGGCGCTAGTGTGGGGTTTCTCACGAAGTAAGACTGGGAGCTCAGTGAGCCTCTCACGTGGTGCCAGGGCAGTCAGGTCTCTATGCACGTGGTGAGAGGGAGCCCGTCATTGTTCTCGAGTCATGGTAGGGGAATTGGGCCTGAAGACGTGTTAAAGAAGGACTCTCGAGGTCTTTCCTGGGTTGCAGCAGGAAACCCTGGGTTCCATCGACTTGTGCCAGTGACCTCAGGAAGCTTCTCAGCGTGCCTCTGAGAAGTCAGGGTCACTGTGGAGTTGGGAGGGGCCTCTCGGAACTCCACTGGGTTTGGTGCAATGGAAGAGGGCCTCATGACAAGTTGAGGCAGGAACCTCAGGGTTTCTCTCCTGGCTTCGAATGCGCCGGATCTGACTCGGATCGCAGAGTCCCTGCAGAGTTGGGACAGGAGAGTCAGGCCTCGTCTTGTGTGGAGGACTGGAACTCCGCTTGACTCTCGCGTTGTTCATGGGGTGACAGGCCACTTGTCGATTTGTATGTGGAACTTGTGGGTTTTTCTGGACGATGCACCGGGGTGTCACTGCCCCTTCGTGTTGTGCCTTGATCCACAGGATTGCCTTCGAGTTGGGTTCTGCCATCGGGTTCTTATCAAGAGCGGACCAGGGAATTGGGGTCTTTTGGCATGCCGCACCACCCACGAGGCTATGTCTCAAATTTCCTCGTGAGACTGGCCTCATCTTGATGTGCGCCAGGAAGGTCGGGAATGCCTTCCAGACAAAGCAGGGGAATCGAACCTCCTGTCGCGATCAAGAGGGGAGAAGAGTCTCAGATGAAGTGGTGCCGGGAACCTCGGTGTTCTCCTCAAGTGAGACTGGTATGTTGGGGAACTTTTGGGGTCGCATCAAGGGTTCCAAGTAACTTTTCGCTCTTCAATACGGAACGTGGGACTTCTCTTGAGACGCTGTAGCGGGCAAGGGCCTCATCTTTCGATGACGGGGGAACCACGTGGTTTTTCTTGAGTTGCGGCGGGATTCTCGAGTTACGACGGGGAATTCAGGCTTCCTGTTCAACTGGCCCAGGGAAGTCCAGTTTTCATTCGAATTGCGAGTTAGAACTGGGGATTGCTCTCGAGACACTGCAGGGCCAAATAGACCTCATCTAGGCTTGTGTCCAGGACCTAATGTTCCTCTGCTGGGGCGACAGCGATCTCGGCATTGCATTCTCGACTCACCCGGGGAATCAGGCCTCGTCTCGAGGGGAAGCCAAGGACACCGCTCTCCTGTCAAGTCGCGACGGGTATATCTTGGAGCTCACTGTGTGGCCTAAAATGAGGCAAGCCTCCTGTGGAGTTTGGAGAGAGGACTCAGGATTGCTCTCCAGGCCATACAGCAAAAGAAGGCCCTCATCTCGTGAGGACTGGGGCGTCTCGTGGGTATTCTCGGGCTGCGGCTCCAGTGTGGTGTTGCTCACGAGGTATAATGGGGAGCTCAGGGAGCCTCTCCTGTGGCGCCAGGGAAGTCAGGTTTCTATGCGCGTGGCTAGGCGGAGTGCGTCATTGCTCTCGAGTCATGGTAGGGGAATCGCACCTCAAGACGCGTTGAAGAAGGACTCTCGAGGTCTTTTACGGGTTGGGGCAGGAAACCCTTGGTTCCCTCGACTTGTGCCGGTGATCTCAGGAAGGTCTAAGGGTGCCTCTGAGAAGTCAGGGATACTGTGCAGTTGGGAGGGGCCTCTCGGGACTCCACTGGGTTCGGTGCAATGGAAGAGGGCCTCATCTCGAGTGGAGGCAGGAAACTCATGTTTCCTCTCCTGACTTCCCCTGGGCCAGATCTGACTCGGATTGCAGTTTCGCTGCAGAGTTCGAACAGGAGAGTCAGGCCTCGTCTTGTGCGGAGGAATGGAACTCTGCTTGCCTCTCCAGTTGTTCACGGGGTGACAGGTCACTTCTCGAGCTGTGTGTGGTACCTGCGGGTTTCTCCGGACGATACCCGGGGTTGTCAGTGCCCCTTCGTGTTGTGCCTTCATCAAAAGGGTTATCTTCAAAGAGGTGTCCGGGCATTGGGATCTTATCAAGAGCGAACCGGGAAATCGGGGTCTTTCGGCATGTGTCACCATCCACGAGGCTATGTCTCGAATATCCTCGTGAGACCGGCCTCATCCTGAGATGCACCGGGAAAGGCGGGAACCCCTTCAAGACAAAACAGGGGAATCGACCCTCCTGTCGCGATCAGGAGGGGAGAAGGGGCCCAGATGTAGTGGTGCCGGGAACCTCGGTGTTCTCCTCGAGTCAGACCGGTGTGTCGAGGAACTTTTGAGGTTGCATCAAGGGTGCCGACACCGTTTCGCACTTCAAGACGGAACGTGGGACTTCTCTTGAGACGCTGTAGGGGGCAAGGGCCTCATCTTGCGATGACGGGGGAACCACGTAGCGTTTCTCGAGTTGTGGCGGGATTCTCGAGTTTCGACGGGGAATACAGTCTTCCTCATGTGTTGGCCCAGGGAAGTCCTATCTTCCATTCGAGTTTCAAGGGAGAGCTGGGGATTGCCCTCGAGTCACTGCAGGGCAAAATAGACCTCATCTAGGCTTGTGTCCAGGACTTAATGTTCATCCCTAGGGGCGACAGGGATCTCGGGCTTGCATACCAGACTCACCCGGGAAATCAGGCCTCGTCTCGAGGGGAAGCAAAGAACTCCGCTGTCCTTTTGAGTCGCGATGGGTATCTCTTGGAGCCCACTGTGTGCCCTAAAGGGAGTCAAGCCTCCTGTGCTGTTTGGATAGAGGACTCGGGATTCCTCTCCAGGCCATGCAGGAAAAGAAGGCCCTCATCTCGCGATGACGGCGGCCTCTTGTGGGTTTTCTAGACTGCCGCGCTAGTGCCGGGTTTCTGACGAGGTACGAGAGGGAGCTCAGGGAGCCTCTCGTGTGGCGCCAGGGAAGTCAGGTCCCCATGAGATGGCTAGGGGGAGTTCGTCATTGCTCTCGAGTCATGGTAGGGTAATCGGGCCTCAAGACGGGTTGAAGAAGGACTCTCGAGGTCTTTCTCGGGTCACTGCATAAAACCCAGGGTTCCCTTGACTTGTGCCTGCGACCTCAGGGAGCTTCTCAGAGTGCCTCTGAGAAGTCAGGGATACTGTGCAGTTTGGAGGGGCCTCTCGAGACTCCTCTGCATTTGGTGGAATGTAAGAGGGACTCATCTCGAGTTGAAGCAGGAACCTCAGTGTTCCTCTCCATTTCTGACTCAGATCGCAAGGTCCCTGCATGTTGGTACAGGAGAGTCAGGCCTCGTCTTTTCTGGAGGATGGGACTCCTCTTGCCTCTCGAGTTGTTCTCGAGGTGACAGGCCACTTGTCGAGCTGTGTATGTAACCTGCCCTTTTTTCCGGATGATGCACAGGTGTGTTAGTGCCCCTTCGTGTTGTACCTTCATACTCAAGGCTGCCTTCCAAGAGGTGTCCGAGCATCGGATTCTTATCAAGAGCGGACCGGGAAATTGGAGTCTTTCAGCAAGTGGCACCACCCACAAAGCTACGTATCGAATTTCCCCATGAGACCGGCCTCATCCTGAGTTGTGCAGGGAAGGTCGGGCCCCCTTGCAGACAAAGCAGTGGAATCGACCCACCGGTCACGATCAGGAGGGGAGAAGGGGCTTAAATGAAGTGGTGCCGGGAACCTCGGTGTTCCCCTTGAGTGAGACCGGCGTGTTGGGGGACTTTTGGGGTCGCATCAAGGGTGCCAAGTACCGTTTCGCATTTCAAGATGGAACCTGGGACATCTTTTGAAACGCTGTAGCGGGCAAGGGCCTCATCTTGCGATGACGGGAGAACCACGTGGTTTTGCTCGAGTTGCGGCGGGATTCTCGAGTTATGACCGGGAATTTAGGCTTCCTCTTGTTGGCCTTGAAATCCAATCTTCCATTCGGGTTGCGAGGGGGAGCTGGGGATTGCGCTAGAGTCACTGCAGGGCAAAAGAGACCTAATCTAGGCTTGTGTCCAGGATCTAACGTTGCTCTCCAGGGGCGACAGGGATCTCGGGTTTGCATTCCAGACTCATCCGGGGAGTCAGTTCTCACCTCGAGGGTAAGCAAAGAATTCCGCTCTCGTCTCGAGTCTCGATGGGTATCTCTTGGAGCCCAATGTGTGTACTAAAGGGAGTCAAGCCTCCTGTGGAGTTTGGAGAGAGGACTCGGGATTGGACTCCAGGCCATGCAGGAAAAGAAGGCCCTCATCTCGAGATGACGGTGGCGTCTCGTGGGTTTTCTCGAGCTGCGGCGCCAGTGTGGGGTGTCTCATGAAGTACCACGGGGATCTCAGGGAGCCTCTTGTGTGGCGCCAGGAAAATCCAGTATTCCATTCGAGTTGCAAGTTAGAACTGGGGATTGCTCTCCAGTCACTGCAGGGCAAAATAGACCTCATCTACGCTTGTGTCCAGGACCTAGTGTTCCACTACTGGGCCGACAGGGATCTCAGGGTTGCATTCTCGACTCACCCGGAGAGTCAGGCCTCGTCTTGAGGGGAAAAAAAGGACTCCGCTCTCCTGTCGAGTCGCGACGGGTATCTCTTGGAGCCCACTGCGTGGCGTAAAGGGAGTGAAGCCTCCTATGGAGTTTGGAGAGATGACTCGGGATTGTTTTCCTGGCCATGCAGGAAAAAAGGCCCTCATCTCGCGATGACGGGGGCGTCTCGTGGGTTTTCTCCAGCTGCGGCGCCAGTATCAGATTTCTCACGAGGTACGACGGGGAGCTCAGAGAGCCTCTCGTGTGGTGCTAGGGACGTCAGTTCTCCGTGCGTGTGGTGAAGGGGAGTGTGTGATTGCTCTCGAGTCATAGTAGGCGAATCGGGCCTCAAGACGCATTGAAGAAGGACTCTCGAGGTCTTTCTCGGGTTGTGGCAGGGAACCCTGGGTTCCCTCGACTTGTGTCGGTGACCTCAGGCAACTTCTCAGGGTGACTCTGAGAAGTCAGGGACACTGTGGATTTGGGAGGGGCCTTTCATTACTCAACTGGGTTTGGTGCAATCGAAGAGGGCCTCATCTCGAATGGAGGCAGGAACCTCAGGGGTCCTCTCCATTTCTGACTCGGGTCGCAGAGTACCTGCCGAGTACGGACAAGAGAGTCACGCCTCGTCTTCCGTGGAGGAATGGATCTCCGCTTGCCTTTCGAGTTGTTCACGGAGTGACAGGCCACTTGTTGAGCTGTGTGTGGAACCTTCGGGTTTTTCCGGACGATGCACGGGGGTGTCAGTGCCCCTTCGTGTTGTGCCTTCATCCACAGGGTTGCCTTCAAAGAGGTTTCCGGGCATCGGGTTCTTTTCAAGAGCGTACCAGAAAATTGGGGTCTTTCAGCATGTGGTACCACCCACGAGGCTACGTCTCGAATTTCCTCGGGAGACCGGCCTCATCCTGAGGTTCGCCGGGAAGGTAGGGAACCCTTGCAGACAAAGCGGGGGAATCGACCCACCGGTCGCGATCAGAAGGGGAGAAGGGGCTCAGATGAAGTGGTGCCGGGAACCTCGGTGGTCCCCTCGAGTGAGACCGGTATGTCATGGCACTTTTGAGGTCGCATCAAGGGTGCCAAGTACAGTTTCGCACTTCAAGACGGAACGTGGGAATTCTCTGGAGATGCTCTAGCGGGCAAGGGCCTCATATTGCGATGACGAGGGAAACACGTGGTTTTTCTCGAGTTGCGGCGGGATTCTCGAGTTACGACGGGGAATTCAGGCTTCCTCTTGTGTTGGCCCAGGAAGTCCAATCTTCCATTCAACTTGTCAGAGAGAGCTGTGGGTTGCTCTCGAGTCACTTCAGGGCAAAGAGTCCTCATCTAGGCTTGGATCCAGGACGTAGTGTTCCTCTCCAGGGGCAACAGGGATATCGGGGTCGCATTCCAGTCTCACCCGGTGGGTCACGCCTCGTCTCGAGTGGAAGCAAAGGACTCCACTATCCTCTCGAGTCGCGACGTGTAACTCTTGGAGCCCAATGAGTGGCCTAAAGGGAGTCAAGCGTCCTGTGTAGCTTGGACAGAAGGTTCACGCTTGATCTGCATACCATTCAGTTAAAGATGGCCCTCCTCTCGTGATGACGGGAGCGTCTCATGGGTTTTCTCGAGCTGCGGCGCCAGTGTGGGGTTTCTCACGAGATATGATGGGGAGCTCAGGGAGCCTCTCGTGCGGCGCCAGAGAAGTCAGGCCTCCATGCGTGTGGCCAGGCAGATCGCGTCATTGCTCTGGAATCATGGGAGGGACTAGGGCCTCCAGACGCATTTAAGAAGGACTCTCGAGGTCTTTCTTGGGTTGGGGCGGGAAACACTCGTTTCCCTCGACCTCTACCGGGGACCTTAGGGAACTTCCCAGGTGCCTCTGAGAGGTGAGGGATACTGAGGAGTTAGAGGGGCCTCTCGGGACTCCACTAGGTTTGACGAAATGAAAGAGGGCCTCATCTCGATTGGAGGCAGGAACCTCAGGCTTCCTCTCCATTTCTGACTCCGACCGCAGGGTCCCTGCAGGGTTGGGACAGGAGAGTCAGGCCTCGTCTTTTCTGTGTAATGGAACTCTGCTTGCCTCTCGAGTCGTTCAGTGGGTCTCAGGCCCCTTGTCGAGCTGTGTGTGGAACCTGCGGGTGTTTCCAGAAGATGCACGGGGGTGTCATTGCCCCTTCATTTGGTGCCTTCCCCCACAGGGTTGCCTTCAAAGAGGTGTCCAGCATCAGGTTCATTTCAAGAGCGGACCGGGAAATTGGGGTCATTCGGCATGTGGCACCACCCACGTGGCTCATCTCGAATTTCCTCGTGAGACCAGCATCATCCTGAGGTGCGCCGGGAAGGCCGGGAACACCTTCCACACAAAGAAGGGGAATCGACTCTCCTGTCGCGATCAGGAGGGGAGATGGGGCTCAGATGAAGTGGGGCCGGGACTCTAGGTGTTCCACTCGAGGGAACCTGGCGTTTCAGGGAACTTTAGGGGTCGCATCAAGGGAGCCAAGTACCATTTCCCACTTCAGGACGGAACATGGGACTTCCCTGGAGACGCTGTAGCGGGCAAGGGCCTCATCCTGTGAAGACGTTGGAACCACGTCGTTTTTCTCGAGTTGCGGCGGGATTCTCGAGTAACGACGGGGATCTCAGCCTTCCCCTTGGGTTGGCCCTGGGAAGCCCAATCTTCCCCTCGGGTGGCGAGGGAAAGCTGGGGGTTGCGCTCGAGTCACTGCAGGGCCAAAGAGACCTCACCTAGG